>NW_022589717.1:35598451-35972683 GCF_004348235.1 Phoca vitulina
AAATATTTTATTATAAGATAATATTTTTTAAAATATTAATTATATTTTTGTAATATATATGCCTAGAAGTTAAGTAGATCTGCCTATGACTTCAACTATGCCATGTAACTACTTAAACAATTGGATACTAAATTGTATGAACTAAAATTGACATAATATTACTTAACTTGTTAAGTTATATTTAGTATTACAGATAATTGATTTCAGTAGTTCAGTATAGTAGTTGGCAAATAATTTTGACAAATTAATTATATTTGTTGCTTTTATTGTTATCAATATACATCTAGTCATTAAAGATGATTATGACTCTTATATAGCAAAATACTAAATGATTATAAAATTAACCTAAGAGGCATGTTTGTACCCATTATTAAAAATACAAAAATGTACAGAAAAAAATGGAAATTTGTAAGGCAAATGGCAAAATGTCATTTATCTTGGCTATGCATTCTTTATCATTTGCAAATGTTTTATTTTTTAATAAATAAGGAAGGTTATTAAAAAGAAGTAAATGGTAATAACAAAGTAAACCACAAACAAAGAAAAAGTTAAAAATTGGAACTATATTCTAGTTTCTGAATACAGATGAAATTTCTATAGAAAGAGTCACAATGTATAGTTATTGAAATAAGGTACAATTTCATTTTTTAAATGTTCAGGTCTAAAGCTGCAGTGTTTTTTCATGTCAAAACATTGTCTGCCTTGGTAAGAGAATAGCACTGCCTTCAGAAAAGAAGTTGGCAAGTGCCCCTTGTCTTTTCTCAAAGTGCTTGAGTAATATTGGTATTATTTCTTCCTCAAATAACTGATGTTCTTGACCCCCAAGGTATCTGAGGCTGGAGTGTTCTTTGTGGACAACTTTTTTTAAAGCTAGAGACTATTCAGATTTTCTATTCCTGTTTGTCTCTGTTTTTGGAAATTTGTGTTTCTTAAAGTTATCTGTACATTTCATTTAATGTTTCAAATTATTGGCATAAAGCTGTTCACAATCTTTCCATTTAATTGGTAGTTTGTCTTCTCTTAGTCTTTAGCAGTTTATTTAGAAACTGATGAATTTTATTTATCTTCTAAGAAACCAGCTTTTAATTTCATTGGTTTTTCTCCATTATTTGTTCATTTTCTTTTTCTCATGTTAATGCTTTATCTGTATCATTTCCTTCATTCTATTTTGGTTTTAATTTGATCTTTTCTTTCCTAATTTCTGAAATTAGGAACTCATTTTTAATTTCTAAGTTTGGGAATTTTAGATTTTTCTTGTTTCCTAAAACAAGAGTTTAAGGCTATTAGTTTCCCCCAACATACTGTATTAGCTGTCTCTCATAATTCTGATATATTGTGTTATTATTTAATTTAGTTCAAATTATTTTCTAATTATGTGAGACTTCTCTGCCCATGGATGGATGGATGATTTATTATTTATTTATTTATTTATTTATTTTCCATGGAATATTTAGAAGTGTGCTGTTTAATTTACAAATATTTGAGGGTATTTTTTTCCTATTTATCTAATCACTATTGATTTCTAATTCAGTTCCATATGGTCAGAGAATATACTCTGTATGATTTTAATATTTTGTTAAAATTTAATTACAGTCAATTAATTAATGGTTGGTAATTAATTCAAATTAATATAGCCTAATAAATGTACAATGTATGTTGAAAATAACTAACAATATGTTAATTTGGGGTGTAGTATTCCATAGATAAATATTAAGGAAAGGTAGCTGATAGTGTTACTTAGGTCTGTCTTTTCTAATATTTTCTTTAGTTATTTTATCCATTCCTGAGAAGTGGTTTTTACAATTTTGTTTGTATGTTATTTATTTCTTCCTTTAATTCTGTCCCTTTTTGCTTCATGTATTTTATTTTATTTTTTTAAAGATTTTATTTATTTATTTGACAGACAGAGAGAGACAGCTAGAGAGGGAACACAAGCAGGGGGAGTGGGAGAGGGAGAAGCAGGCTCCTGGCGGAGCAGGGAGCCCGACGTGGGGCTCGATCCCAGGACGCTGGGATCATGACCTGAGCTGAAGGCAGACGCTTAATGACTGAGCCACCCATGAGCCCCTGCTTCATGTATTTTAAAGTTCTCTCATTGGGGCACCTGCGTGGCTCAGTAGGTTAAGCATCAGACTCTTGGTTTCATCTCAGGTGGTGATCTCAGGGTTGGGAGATCAGCCCCGCCTCAGGATCCAGGCTCCTTGTGGAGTCCGCTTGGAGATTTTCTCCTTCTGCTCCTTCCTCCCTCCCCACCCCCCACCCGTCTCTGTCTCTCTCAAATGAATAAATAAATCTTAAAAAAAAAATGTTGTGTCATTATGTGCATACACATTTGTGATTGTTGTTACTACCATGAATGGGCTCTTTCTAGCATTATGGAGATCTCTCTCTATATATCCAACAATACTATTTATCTTGGTACTTATTTTACCTGATATTAATATAGCTATTTGAGATTGTTTATTCTTACTTGACTGAATATGTTTTTTCAACCATTTATTTTTAACTTCTCTGAGCCATGCATACTTAAAGTGTGTCTCTTGAAGAGCATATAATTTTGTCTGGACTTTCTTATTCATTCTGGTGATCTCTAGCTTTAAATTGGAATCTTCCATCAATTAACTTTTTATGTAATTATTTATATGGTCAGCTTAGATTGCCTTTTTTTATTTATTTTCCATTTTATTTTTGTTTTCCACTTGTATCTTCAGATTTTTTCTGTCTTCTTTTGCAGGATTCTTTTTGATTGTTTAATTTTTTACAATTCCACTTCAGTTTTTCATTTTGGCATTAAGCCTATACTTATTTGCATTATTTGTAGTGATCTCACTAGGAATGCAAATATACATCTTTAAATTTCCACAATTTACAGCATTATTGAATTATTCCATGTAATATGTAAAAATCTTTTTATGTCCATATTCTTTCTTTATGTTGTGATTTGTACTTGTATTACATTTATAATGTTTGTAAAGTGCCTATAAAGATTTTTTAAATGCTTTTTTGCTTTAAATGGTGTTATAAAAATTTAAGACACACAGGGCACCTGGGTGGCTCAGTGGTTAAGCAACTGCCTTCGGCTCAGGTCATGATCCCGGAGTCCTGGGATCGAGTCCCACATCGGGCTCCCGGCTCAGCAGGGAGCCTGCTTCTCCCTCTGACCCTCTCCCCTCTCATGCTGTTTCTCTGTCTCTCTCTTTCTCTCAAATAAATAAATAAATAAAATCTTAAAAAAAAAAATTTAAGACACACACACACACACACACACACATAATACTTTATATATTTACTTAGTTGGTTAACATGTCTGATTTTAAAACAGTCCTTTCTGAAAGTCTAAGTTTCTAAGTGGAATGATTTTTCTTCAGCCTGAAAAACTTTCTTTAGCATTTCTTTTATTGCACATTTTCTGGCAATAAAATCTCTTACATTTTTTTTTTTCTGAAGATGTCTTATTTCACCTTTTTCTTGAAGTATAATTTTACTACATATAGAATTGTGTATTGTTATTTTTCTTTCTTTTAGCATTTTAAAAACACTGCCCTTCTCTATACTTATGTCACAAGTTTTTTATGATACTTCATTAATTGAATAGTTGATCCCATGTATCATAATGCATCATTTGTCTCATACTGCATTTAAGATTCACTCTTAATTTTTGGCTTTCAATCATTTCATTATTACTTGTTATCTTCAGTATGAGCTTCTTCATATCTATTTTGTGATAAAGTCTATTTAGTGTTTTTAAAATATTTCAGATATTGAATTTTTCAGTTCTAGACTTTTGATTTGGTTGTTTCTGTTTGTTTCTATTTCTTTGCTAAAATTTTCCAGCTTTCATTCATAGCAGAACATTTTGGTTTCTTTCATCAAGGGTAGTTTTAATGGCCTCTTGAAAATCATAACTTGTATATTCCAGTATACATGGGTCATCTCAACATTTTTGTCATTTGATTTTCTTTTCTGTTGAGAACATATTTATTTTCCTGGTTCTTTATATGTTGAGGAACTTTGTATAGTATCATGAAAATTGTGAATGTTAAACTGTAGAGTTCTGGGTTAAGCTTTAGATATAATGGATTCTTTTTGTTTGTTTTTTTGTTTTGTTTTGTTTTGTTTTTTTGTTTTGTTTTCTCTCTCTCTCTCTAATGAGTGTCCTGCCTTTTGTGTTAGCAGGAAAGTAGGTTGTTCGGGCAACATATTTTATTTTTTGGGTGGCAACTTCTCAGTTTTTCACTTTTGTGTACTCGAGCATCATGGTTCAAGAATCAGTCTGAGATCTTGCTAGGAGGGTATAGGAATCCGCTTTCTAACATTTCCCTTCTGAAATTCTTACAACCCTTTTCAGTGGCTGGGGTTTCCCTGGCATATCACAGGCTGAATCTGGTCTAAGGTTAAAAACTATATAAATGAAATTCATCTTATAAAATTCCCATCCTCTCACAGTGTACTCCTAACCACAGAATGTCTCCCACTCTCTCCTCTCCAGTGGCTTCATATAACTGTTTTTTGTTTGTTTGTTTTGTTTTGTTTTTGTATTTGGCTGTTTATACTTTTATTACCCCATCCCTACAGGGTATTTACTCCTACAGGATCTTATTCTGCCTTTACCAGAAGCAGAAATTTCAGGGTCAGCATTCTTACTGAATACATTCTGTTTCTTCCAAAGACATAGTAGGGATTGTTCCATTATCTTCTGTTACACAGTTAATAATGAAAACTCTTGTGCTAAAGCAGTGGGATAGACTAGCTTTCTTTATTGCTTTTTGTTTTGTTTTGTTTTGGCTAAGATTATTATTTAATTGCTCTTTTTTGATTGCTTTTTAAATTTCTCCTTTAAAATATTTAAGTTTATATTCTCATTAATCTGAGTTGTTGCTACCTTGTATTCACATGGGTTTCTTTGCTAGTTCTCTATTCCCTTCTTAATTATTGGGAAATTATCTTATATATATATTATATTATATATAATATATATTATATTCATATAATATATAATATATAATATAAAAATATATAATCATATAATAATATATATATTCATAATATAAAATTATGAATATATAATTCATAATATAATATAAAAATGTATAATCATATAATAATATAAAAATATATAATCATACATTTTTAATTGGTCACTCCCTTTCTTTTATTTTTTTAAAGATTTTATTTATTTTATTTTTTAGAGAGATGTGGGTGGGAGGAGATGGGGAAAGAGAGGGGCAAGCAGACTCCATGCTTATCATGGAGCCAGTCACAGTGCTTGATCTCAAGATCCTGAGATCATGACCTGAGCCGAAATCAAGAGTTGGACACTTAGATGACTGAGCCATGTGTCCCAGTCATTCCCTTTCTTTTAATGTTTACTTGAAACTGCTTTCTTTCTTATTGACCTCTTTGAGAATAGTAAGA
This sequence comes from Phoca vitulina, assembly GCF_004348235.1. Taxonomy (NCBI): domain Eukaryota; kingdom Metazoa; phylum Chordata; class Mammalia; order Carnivora; family Phocidae; genus Phoca; species Phoca vitulina. The sequence goes on from NW_022589717.1 coordinate 35,603,867, forward strand.
AGTAATCAGCCAATTCCAAATTATGGCATTATTTTTTTCTATAATGGTTTTAAGTGATAAAGTTTCTACAGTTAAATAGAACATGCTCCATGGCAAAACTGACAATAATTTAATTATCTCATTTGTAGTCTTGGATTTTTTCTATTTTGGAGAAACCACTGTGGGCATTAGGGCCAGTGTAGGAAAACCTAAACTTTAATTGATGAATTGCTAGAGGTTTAGTATGGAAAAGTCTGAGGGTTAATAACTCCAGAGGGACCCAGTCGTAAGAGGGTGCCACCACAATATTGTGAGACCACCAGGACCTCAACCAGGTTCCCCAAATAAATATCAGAAAGAAATCCACTGGTGCTTCCAGCAGGGAAAGGGAGGGAAAGAACCTTATCTGTTGTTTGTTTGGCTTAATATTTTGTTGTAAGTTTATATATTTAATTTTCCCTTTTATTGAAGAATAATTGACAAACAATATTGTATTAGTTTTAGATGTACAACTTGTGATTTTATATGTACATATAAAATGAAATGGTCATCACAATAAGTCTAGTTACTATCTGTCACCTTAGAAGTTGTTATAATATTATGACTATAGAAAAGGACTCATTTTGAAATAAGCCAGAGGACTCTGTTCTTAGCTAACCAAAGACTAACTGGTTGAGGTATTATCAGAGCCTAAGTGATCTAGGAAAAGGGAAATACCTATCTCCAACGTACTCTAACCATCCTGTCCCACCTACGGGGGTGGGGGTAGGGGAAATAATCTGAGATATATTTGTGAAAATCACAGTCCAGAGGCATAGGCTCACTAAAAGACTGAAACGTCATCACAGAGCTATACAACACTTTCCCTACATTTCCCCAATGTAGGTTCATCAATTGTAACAAATGTACCACTCTGGTGGGGAGTTTTGAAATTTGTGGATACTATGCAAGTATAGAGGAAGGGGTATGTGGGAAATCCATGTACTTCCTCTCAATTTTGCTGTGAACTTAAAACTGCTGTAAAAATATCAAGTCTAAATAAAAAAGATTGAGAAAGGAGGGTTGCTGATGCCTCACTTGTTAAGTCTTAAGAAAATGTGCACATGTAAAAACAAATTTAATGTAGACTAAAAATCAATAATACAAGCTAATATGAGCATTATGAAAAAATTGGTTGGTAAACCTGTAAATTCTTTAGATATAAAATTTAATTTAGCCTAAGAATTCTTTTTAACTTTACCAAACACTATACTCACATGGAGATGTGCCACCTATTACAACTACATTTGAGACGCATTATTTTTTACATAACGTTTTATCAAGTTTCCAAACTTAAATAGAATAACAGGAGAGAAGTTATTATGTCATCAGGCAGTTTACCTGGAACAGAGAATATAAAATAATAATGAAAAGATATGATTGAAAGAGATTCTTTTATGATTTATCCTTGATATCATTTTCCCAATCTGTGGGCATTATTAAGCAGCCAGGAATCCCAGACAGCATATATTTGAAATGGCAGATTGCAGATAAGATATATAGATGATAAATAGATGATAGATAGATAAAAAATAGAATATATAAATAATATATCATGTAATATATACACACATTTGATTCTTGAACAACATGGTTTTGAACTGTGTGGGTCCCTCTTATACGTGGATGTTTTTCAACAAATACAATACAGTACTGTATATGTATTTTCTTTTTTCTCTTTTTTTAAAGATTTTTATTTACTTATTAGAGAGAGAGAGAGAGCACGAGCAGGGGTGAGGGGCAGAGGGAGAGGGACAAGCAGACTCCCTGCTGAGCAGGGAGCCTGATGCAGGGCTTGATCCCAGGACCCTGAGATCATGACCTGAGCCGAAGGCAGATGCTTAACCAACTGAGCCACCCAGGTGCCCCTGTATATATATTTTCTCCTCCTTATGGTTTTCTTTTTTTTTTTTTTTAAAGATTTTATTTATTTATTTGACAGAGAGAGACAGCGAGAGAGAGAACACAAGCAGGGGGAGTGGGAGAGGGAGAAGCAGGCTTCCCGCAGAGCGGGGAGCCCGATGCGGGGCTCGATCCCAGGACCCTGGGATCATGACCTGAGCCGAAGGCAGACGCTTAACAACTGAGCCACCCAGGTGCACCTCCAATGATTCAAATTTTAATAATGCAATGTGCTAAGTAGAATCTTGAAAGGTTAAATAATTCATAACACCATATATTTTATGCTATTAAAGGCTCTATTTTACATAAAATAAACTGCATGTTTCAATGAACATTCAAGAAGATGTCAGTAATCTATACACAGATATAATAGCCCCCACAATGAAGATATAGAGAATTCTTTCCCAAGAATTTCCCTTATGACTCTTTCTAGCCAACTGTTACCTCAGTCTCAGGACCTAGTCATTCACTGATCTAGTTCTTCTTACTACAGATTGGTGAGTTTTGCCTTTTAAAGAATTTTATATACATAGCCTAATATAATATCTACTCTTTGGTTCAAGGCTTCCTTCACTCAGCATAATGTTTTTAAGACCTAGCAATACTGAATGCCTGTAATTTTTTAAAAATATTGCTGAATGGTATTCCATTTTGGAGCTACAGCAACTGCATGTTTCCCCATTAGCATGCTGATGGGTGCCAGATTGTTTCTTATATTGAGCTATTAGAATTTTATGGAGTTTTTTTTTTTGTTAAAATAAATTGTAAACAAATAGAAACAAAAAACAAAAACAAAAACTTAAAAGAGTAGAGTGATTACCAAACAATTGTTTTATTTTATCCATTAACTGCGAGATAGTAGCACTTAATTGTAATCCCTTAATAAAATATGATTTTTAACCATATTTTAATTTTTAATAATATTAACAATGTTGCCTGTAGAAGCTAACCATATTTACCAGAAGGACTTCGTCCTACCCTGTGCCTCTTCATCTTTGCCAATTTAAGGTAGGTGAATAAGACATGAAACCAAAACACTGTATTGTCTTTGTGTAAATATCAGGAACCAGAAAAACTTGGGGGACAAAAAGTTACCAGAATTGTATTGTTTGTTATCAATAAAAGTATTCAGATGTAATTAATGTATTTATTACATGTATTATGGTTAAAAACGTTACCTCCTTTAAATTCCAGGGAAGAAATCAAGGAATAGTTACAAATTGGAATCATTTTACACTGAAAATGAGAACCCTAAAAATTTGCATTTTAAATGCTCCTTAAATCATTTATATTACTAATATTTACTTATAATATTTATGTCACTATAAAAGAAGTCAAAATGTTTCTGGGTTTGTATTGCAAACATTTTACTGCCTTACCCCAACAGTCCCATATTTGTGGAGAATTAATAGCTTCTTATTTTCATAGAACTTAGTACTGCATATAATTATCCTCCCAAATAAAACTATAATCTGTACTCTAAATTGCTCATAATTATTTTAATGATATTGGATTAAGAATATATATATGAGTATAATACATATAAAATTTTTAATGTATATATATATAATTATATATATTATACGCCTAAGATTAAATACATTTCTAAGATTTTCTATATACATATGCATATAAAAATGGGAAATGGGCTTATATTTATTTGTCATATTTTTTCAAATGAATTTATATGTTATAAAAGTGCATGCATCTTTATGTGCATATACTGCATGAAATACATATAAAATACTAACATCTTTTCTGTCATTTTAATTAAAGAACTAAACATTTGGAATTTATTTTAATTTTTTTGAAAGAGGGTATGCATGTGTGTAAGTATAGTTTTATGTAGATATTTTCAATGTAAAATTTGGAATAATTACAGGCTCATGCAGCTTTTATTGGTTTTTAAAAAACCAAGATATCCTTGACATTTCTCTCCTCTTGACCAAGTTTTCTACAAACTTCTTCCTGCCTCTAGGCTCCTGACCTCCCGGTCACCACAGGTGACTAACCACAAGAGGTCTCTCTCCTCTCTTTTCTTAGCGCATTTACTCAGAAAACATGTAATTGCAAATTCTTTTTCTACCAATTTGAGAAAAAAAAAAAATCTTTTTAAGGGACTCTTGCCAGTTTTATAACCTAGGACAGTCTTTCTCCAGGACCCAGGGACTCCCACGTTTCAAAGGGATCTTTGAAATGTAATCACCAAGGAAGATAATGCCCCGCCTCCCGTGGGCCCATAGGAGCATAGCTTCAACTTTGATGGGTGCCTTACTCCAAGTTGTACAATTACCTCCTGTCATGAAGATACAAGAAAATTTACTCTTCCTTTGAGTAAGGCCAATTAACAAACCCAAATGGTCTGGATTCCCCCACCCCAGCTCTTAAAATCTGTCCCATTCTTTGGTGCAGTTCAGATCTCTGCCCGCTATCTCAACAGCCTTGAATAAAGTCTTCCTTCTCTGTTCAACTTCGTATGGTGAATTTTTGCTTTTCACTAGTAGCATTGGCTTTTATGTCTGTTATGTCCAAATATTCAGAATTTCGTAATTTTCCCCATATTCTTTCTACTTTAAACTCATTTTACTTATTTTTCACTTTCCCTTGGATTCTTCATGAAGGGTTTTCACTGGAATTCATTTCAACCATGTACATGATGTTTATCTGCAGCTGTGGCAGTATGGAAACCAAATACAGCCGATTAAATGGTTAATCCCAGTCACAAAACTTTAAAATAATGAGGACATTTCCCAATGTTATAGATGTCATATTTAGTTTCATGTTTCATTATGACTGATTATAATTAAACAATTTACATTTAAAGAAAGAATTTTAAAAACAAGGTTTAAAACATTATTTTCCTTTGAAAGTTGAAAACCCTTGTATTTAACTCTAGCATCCTCAGCATTCTCTACATTTCTTTCTTCTCACTACAGAAGCCAGGTGATTGCTTCTGGGAGAATGAGGCGACTTCTGAGAAGAATGAACTGTGAAATATCTCATTTCTTACCACTCTTTCTCATGTCACACTATATAATCTATTTTTTTTTGGCAACTTCAGACACTGTAGGAGGGCTGGATTGAGTCACCATAAAATTAAGAATCACAGAAATAATATTATATTCTTTTATAATTACTGTGCTCTCATCTTTTTTTTTTTATCTTGATCAACACTATCTATAAAATCATAAGGTACTCTTTCCAGAAATTTTAGTAAACATGTTTGTCATTCTTTCATATAAACAATTTGTTAAAAAATCATACATTTTTTTGGAAAGATTTTGGAGGACTGTGTGTGAAATATAGTATCTCTTAAAGAAAAAAAATAACCGTTCTTGGAAAAAATAAAGTCATGATTATGGCAAACCCGTAAGTAATATAAATAACCATAAAAATGTATCTACTTTGTAAAAAATTTTATGACGATTTTAGAGAAATGATAGAAATAAATATAAGCTAAAAAGTTATATTTTCTAAAGACCTAAGCATATTTAATAATTGCCTTAATTCAAAATATGTTTACATGCCTGGGAAGAGAGAAGTGTGGTTGTCAAGGCTTGTGACTAAAAACCAATTGATATTTATGTTATCATGAAGGAACTGGAAGGTGATTTAGGAGCACAAAATTAAAATATATTTTTATATGTCTATTCATTGATATCTATCTATGTATTTTCTTTGGGTAAAATTATCTTTTAAAAAAGTCGTTAAAAGTATTTAAAGTTCAGTGTGGAGAGTTCTGTTTCCTGTTCCGACATATAAAAAGCTTGGAGGTCATCACTCATCTTTTCAACAAGAAAAAAGCTAACAAACTGGAAATCAATGACTTTTCTTTGATCCATCAGATAATTGAAGTCACAGAGCAAACTATCAATTCAATATATGGAGAGATGGGCAAAACACAGACTCCCAACTGAGATTAGTTTGTTTAATGTAATAGTACTTGTGAGCCATAAACAGATAGAAACACTTAGATAATAAGTTTTACAAATTGCTGGAGGCTGAGTATGGATTAGATTGAGAGTGAGAAATTCCTGGGCACCGAGTCTTTCTTTTACCTCCAGGAACCCCACCAGTTTCTCTAGGTTGAGATCCAAGAAAGATTCTCTCATTTCAGGCAGAGGGAGGTGTAAGGTAATCATTTTGAAACATGTCCAGAATAGAAATGAAAGTTTTGTAAATGCCACTAAAATAAGGAGCTTTTACTTAAGCAAGCACCAATGAAAATAAGCTTTAGCCCTATTAATTGGTAACGTAAATGTACATGTGAGTGTTGTTTAACTCTAAACAATAACAAGCCCAGTCCAAAGATTTGTTTGCGGTTTTTGGGTAGTGGTAGATTAATTCACACAAAAAAGCAGTAAAGCCAGTAAAGTGCTACTAGATAGCTCAGAATATATTTAAATATTGCCAAACATGATCAGTTCTTTAACTTCCCCAGGCTACTATATAGCCAAAATTTGGTCTTGATTCTTGTCTCTTCTTTTTGGCAACTCTGGAGTCATTGACTTTTCCAGTTCTGAATTAATCCACGTCTGAATGAGTTTTGCTTGTATTTTCAAACAATTGTCATATTGTTTAAAAGCAAAACCCTAATGATTTATCTGATACATATTTTCCATTGTACTGAATAATCTTTTTTATTGAAATAAGCAAAATTCAGATAGGATATTCTTATCTCTTTTTATTATTATCAGTTTTCAGCAAAAAGCTAAATATCCACTGATTGCACAAGTTTGGGAGAGTTCCTAAATATTTCTGTAATTACCTCAGTGACTGAAGAAGTGAATTAATGCCAGCATCCATTGGGTCACAGAACACATTTATTCCCTCCCACATTCTTTACATATTATGTTTCTTGAGTCACCTATTATTGCTCTATCAAGCTCAAACACTTTGATTTGTCTTTACTTTTTAATTACGGTGTGACCCAGAAAGGCAGGGAAACAGGTCTGTATTGGACATTAAAAATGCTTTGTGGCTATCATCACCTTTTTCAAATTATTTATTTAATTTTTGCATAATTAATGTATTCATATAATAAATATATAAAATAGTAGAAAGGGAAACTATCTTTCCCACCTCTGTATGAACCCTGCTATCTCCTCACAAAAGCGGATAAATATCTAAATTAATGTAAAGTAAAAGCTCTCTAAACATTTTAGAGACTATACATTTAAGAATTTTCTTGGCTAAATGATTATCTTTCTCTTTAGGTAACCTGCGTTTTATACATAAAAACATATAATAGCATGATAGCTTATAGAATCATGTCAATTTTTTAAAATCAGTGATTTCTTTGTTATTTGTATGTAATGATAACGGGATACCCTGGTTCTTAGATCCTCAATCTGTGTTTCATTTGTTTAGCTTAAGACCTTAAGGTGATAATTTTTAGGAAAGAAATGGTAAGTTAGTTGTACAAATAACTGCAAGTTTTCTAATGATGTTATAAAGACCAAGGAAGCTTGCCACTCTTAGAAATCAGGAAATATATATTGCAGGGATAGTGACTTTAGAGAAGGAAACAAATATTTGGCCACCAAATTACACAGTGTAATACAGATGTGAACTGTTAATATTAAGGTACAAAATATTTCTGTTCTAAAATAGTCAGTCTGCTTTGAAAGTGAAGCAACTGATCATGACTTGGAAATCACAGTTTTCATGGCTTTGAAGAGAATATTACTAAATTAAATAATTTTGGATCATTGACAATCAATATTATGCAAGCATTGTTTTTTTAATGTTTATGGCACTATATGATGTGGATGTAGTAGGCATGCTCTATGAAATTTACTGTTCAATTAATTATACTTACTATTGAGGGTTTTGTCTTTTGTTTCTTTTTTTTACTTCAAAACCCCTAGTTGAGATTTCAATTGATATGTGTCATGGGAGACTCCAAAACCAAAAGTTTGATGCCTCAAGACAATTCGATCACACTTATGATGTAAGAATAATCATAATTGTAAGAATAATAAGAATATTTGTAAGAACCAGCAACCTTCTTATCCTTTTAGAATCCTTACCAATGGTTTGAATTTAATGCAATAGCATGTCAAAGTTTTGTTCATCACTGGATTCCTAATAGTCAATTATTTTATGAAATGTACAAGTTGTCAGTCTCATTTCTAATTAGAAAATGTATTTACATTCATTGATTTATTGTATCTCTCCCAATTTGTAACTGAGCCTCTAGTTCACTAATATATTGAAAATATAGTGTTCTAAGTAAAACAAAACCCTGTGAAATCTCACAGTTCGAGGCAAATGCTACTGTTTCCTATTTAAATAAAATCTTTTTTTAATTTTTAATTTTTGTTTATTTATTTATTTATTTATTTATTTTTATTATGTTATGTTAATCACCATACATTACATCATTAGTTTTTGATGTAGGGATCCACGATTCACTGTTTTCTTGTAACACCCAGTGCTCCATGCAATATGTGCCCTCCTTAATACCCATCACCAGACTAACCCATCCCCCCACCTCCTCCCCTCTAGAACCCTCAGTTTGTTTCTCAGACTCCATCGTCTCTCATGGTTCATCTCCCTCTCTGATTCCCCCCCTTCATTTTTCCCTTCCTACTATCTTCTTCTTCTTCTTTTTTTTTTTTTTAACATATAATGTATTATTTGTTTCAGAGGTACAGGTCTGTGATTCAACAGTCTTACACAATTCACAGCACTCACCATAGCACAATATTTTATCATTTGAAATTTGCTCCAGAGATCTACTTTAAGTGCATTTTTAGTAACTTTTGATAAATAATCAAATAGGTGGCAGATATTCTCACTTACTTACTGAATATTCATTAAATTAATTGATTAATTTGATCACATTTTAAAAAACTTTTTTTGTTGTTTTAATATACTGCTATAAAATTAATTTTGCTCCTGAATTTGTTAATTATTTAAATTTACTTTCTTTTTATACTATAGTACACAGGAAAATGCTTCTCTTACTTTTTCTTTTATATATTTTTTATAATCTCTAAAATTCCTTCTATATATGATATAATAGAAATAGACATTTCTTTCGATATTTCTCTGTACAATTAACTACTAATTCAAGGACATCAGAATAAAAGGACACATTTCAAAGTTATAATTTCTATTTAAAAATATTTTTTAAGACCTTTTGAGAGTGTGTTGAAACTATTCTATATGGCTTTACTTAAATATCTAAAGGCTGAAATATCAATCCTGATACTTCCTTTCAACTCAGTTCTTCACATTTTTCTTCATGGTTTTCTTCTCCATTTTTAGGTGTTTAAATGAAACTACTTTGATTTCAAAACACCCACAGAATTGGCCTTACTAATATCTGAGTAATAGATTCACTTTTTGAATAGACACATCTTCCTTTTTAGTTTTGATGCTTTGATGTTTTTCCAGATTGTTAACCCCACTACCTTTGTCTCTTTATTTCCTATCTTTTATCTTTCATCCTTCACTAATAACTCCATCTGCTGCTCAGTGAACTTGTTAAGTCATAATTGTAACTTCTTTTCTGTTCCTTATCTTTCTTCTTGGAATTTTTTTTTTTATCTCATGTTCTACTATAGTTATTTTCTCAAGTCTAATAGCTATAAACATTTAAACAAAACCCCTATATAATGCTTTTCAGTAATGTCCTTTAGCTAACCTGTCAACAGAACATATAAATTAAGTATTTTCTAAAAGATGGATGGTCAGGGTTCTACTTCTACTTCTTCATGAGCCTTGAGATTTTTGGCTTTATCCTACATAAAACTGTTTAATAGAACATATATAATGCTGTTGTTCCAAGTAAATTTTGCTGCATAACTCATCCACATTTCAGTTGCTTAAAACAACAACAGCTACTTATTTAGTTTGTGTATCTGCAATGTAGGCAGGGCTTACAGGGGAAGGCTCATCTTTGTTTCATGCAGCCACAGCTGGGGCAACTCTACAAGGGCTGGAAAATCTACTTTCAAATAGCTCATTCATGTGGCTCACAAATTGGAGCTGGTTGTTGGGTAGGAGCTCAGCTGGAATTGTGAGTCACAATGCCATCCATGACTTCTTTGAATGGCCAGGGCTCTCTCAAAACATGGTGGTAGCTGGGTTCCAAGGATGAATGCCCCAGGAAAACAGGCAGCTGTATTACTTTTGTTGACATTACCTCACATTACCTTACTTTAAGAGTAGTCACATCTTCCCCCAGATACTTGATCAGGAAACAGGTCCCATCTCTCAGTGGGAAAAGTATCAACAGCAAATTGTTAACAAGAGGATGGGGGATGAGAGAATGTGTGGTTGCCACCATAATAAATAGGACCTGCCACAGATGCCTGAAGTATGGGGACAGTTGGCCTTGTCTTATTTTCTAATTCTGGCCCAATCCCCAAATATCCATGTATATTTAGTTTTATGCTGAGATTTAATATGAATTGGAAACCAGATGATGTGAAATCAAATCCTGGCCCATAAAATAATGGAGATTATGGAGTCTGATGTCTCTTTACTCCGCCTTCCCACCCTCAATTCTCTTCCTAAGGATCTGTAAATAGTTTGTTTCTTTGTTTGTTTTTTCATCCACACTCTTGTTTACCTCCTTTATTTTCTTTTCTAAAGACATTTCCTCCCAACAGGAAATTGGCATCATTAGTTGCTCCTTTTTTGTTTTTTCTTTCTTGCATCTTCAATCTCTCTTTCTCTTTACTTACACTTCCTCTTAACTAAAAAAAATGTGCAAATTTTCTAGGTTCAACATTCCAAGCAAAATACATTATTTGATCCTGGCCTTTCTATAACAATCCTATAATTTCTGTACTTTCTCTCTCATGTTCTTAAAAGAGTATACCACAATCTCTGTCTTAATTTTCTCTTCCACTTGCTCTCTATGCAATCCACTGCATTCTGATGTTGCCTTTCTCACCCTATGGAAATAATTCTAGCTACTATTTCCAAATATTCTGTGGTCAAAGCCAATTGATTTTAGGCTCTTACTTACTGAGGCTTTTCTGTTCCATTTGAACTGCAGAGTTTATTACTTACCTCTTTAAATTCTCTCTTCCATTACCTTCCTTGATACCACACTTGCGTGATTCTTCTCATTTTCTCGTCCATTCTTTCATGGTAATTTTTATGTGTCCCCCTCTTTTCCTATATCCTTTAAATTTGTGCTTGCCTCAAGATTATATTGTCATCCATTTCTCTGTTTATTGATTTATTTAAAATATTAAGCTATTAAAGTATTCTAGGGCTATGCGAGGCACTGTAATTAGAATGGTAAACATGATATTAAACTCTCTCCTGTCAAATGCCAACAGGATTTTATACACCAGGCATCTAAATAACCACTTAAAAATCTAGAGCTGTGTGGTAAGTGCTATTTTGGAGGAAGGAAATAATTCTATATAAACATATGCGGGACACCTACTGTCATTTTCCACTTTACCTAGTCTCATTAACTCTGTAATGGTGCCAGCTTTCTCCTGCAAACTCCTAGCCTCTTCTCTTACATCTTCCTTTAATTTGAGATTACACAAAATATTTATTGAAAATATTTGTCTAGCTCTCTCACAGGAAAGGTAAACTCAACGTATTCAACATGAAGCAACATCGTTAGTTACTCCATTGTCCTGCACTCCCCATCTGTATCAGTGATTTGTCCTTCTATCCATAACTCTTCCCTGCCCCTCTCCACTCTGAATCACAAAGTCCTTTTGTCTTTACTTCCTAACTGATCCGTGATTCTGCTTCTTACTCTCATCTCTATTACCTTCCACAGCCACTTATCACTCGAGTATCCTTAAACTAACTTAAAACATGCTTTCTTTGATTGTATATTGATCCAGTGAAATCCATCCTCCAATGTCCTCTAGGCAATTTCTTTATAGGATATTCATATTAAGCCACTATTCCCTTTAAAAACTTTAATATCCCTCCATCATATGAAGATCAAATCATAAGCTCCTTAGCCAGATAATCCATGGTATAGCTATTACCCACTTGGCCATCCATTCTCTAGCCTCTCTTTATGTTTAAACACATTTCACTGATTTTATGTTCCTGCACACAATTTTATTTAACAATCTGGATTTCTTTGCCCATGCATCCTTATCCTACTAGAAAATATCCTTTCCCTTTCTCTCTTTAATTAGATTCCACACACTGTTTTGTTTTGTTTTACTGTTTAAGCGAAGCTTTGCCTTTTTCATCAATCCACACATATAAACTTAGTTCAAATTTTTTCCTCAGAAATGCTTCTATAATTCTCAAATAATCTATACTATTTGGTTATATATTTTTGAATAGAGAGAAATATATAGAGAGAGAGAGAGAAAGAGAGAGAGAGAGAGTTCTTTCTCATGGAGTTGGATAGATGATAGTGTCTCTGTGTGTGTAGATGATAGATAGATAGATGATAGATAAATAGATAATAGATAGATAGATAGATAGATAGATAGATAGATAGATGATAGATAGATAATAGATAGATAGATAAAAAGAGAAAGAAGCTGGGATTAAATAATAAATATCCTGTATGATATATGAGAAATTGTGTATACTAAAAGACAATTTCCAGAGTACATATGACAATAAAACTCTGACTTACAGTGTCTTGAGAAACCAGCTTAAGAAGTCAACCACAAACTCTGTGACTGCAGCGATCAGTCCAGAAGCCAAACACAACCTCTACATTAATCATCCCAAGACGTTTAGGACTTGGCTTAATGACTGCAAGCTTTCCTGTTTTTGCCCATGCTTCCAACTCAGGAAAAAACAGAAAAACCAAATGTTCCCCAAACCAATCACATAGGATGCCCAATTTCTACTTATCCTACCTCCATCTTTTCCCTGCCAACAACTTCCAGATGTGTCATGCCAGGGCCTTTCTTCTCATTCATACACTTGCTTGCATGTTAAATCATTAATGTTAAAAAGACCAGACTGTAGTAGCCTGGAAAGGTACAATAAACCTAAGGGTAAAAAGAGGCTTGAAAATAGGGCAAAGTATCTTATAAACCATACACTAAAATTTCAAATAAAAATCATTTGGACCATATCTCTCTCAAAGATACTCCCACTAACTCTTAAGACCATATATGGTGCACTCTCTTGGAGACATATCTTCCTAGTAACTGAAAATCAGGGATGCCTATATATTTAGGAATAATTAAGTCTGCCTCACTATAAGTAGACATGACAAAATATTTCAAGGAACTCATGTTTCTATCCTATCATCAAAAGGTTAAGGCCACATTTCCACATTTTCCTAAACAGTCTCTTCATGCTCTCCAACCAACAGATTTTTTTTTTTAATTTGAAGAGTCATCAGAGAAAAAAAGTTCTCTTGAACCTGGTGCTGTTAACAAGAAATACAGTAGTGAAACTCCAGGGAACTGATCTTTGGGTACACATTTCACAACTAAATAAGCAATCCAGAATTCCATAAAATTTGAAAGCTACTCCAATAAGACTCCTCAAACTGAATATTTTCAGAAATTCTTTTTTAAAGATATTTATTTATTTATTTATTTGAGAGAGAGAGAGCGCATGGGAGTAGGGGCAGAGGGAGAGGGAGAGAATCTCGAGGAGCCTCCACACTGAGTGCAGAGCCAGATACAGGGCTCAATCTCAGGGCCCTGAGATCATGAATTGAGCCAAAACCAAGAGTCAGATGTTTAACTGACTGAGCCACTCAGGCAACCCTCAGAAAGTTTTAGAAGCAATTGATCTTCAGAAATAGACAGTTGAACTAAGACTTTCTGAATGAGTAGTTGCCTCAGATAGTGAATAGCTTCCACTTAAGATTTAAGACCAAGACCTCTGTGTAATTCATGTCATGTTTTCCTTCGGTTTGTTTATGGTGATTCTTCTTCTCCTTGTCTATACATCTCCACTTGTGGTCCATCTGAATTGCCCTTTTTATCTTTTCTTTAGTAAAAGTATTAGTACAGTGATGTTGAGCATCTTTTCATGTACCTCTTGGCCATCTGTATGTCTTCTTGGAAAAATGTCTATTCAGGTCCTCTGCCCATTTTTTAACTGGATTGTTTGGGGTTTTTTTAGTGTTGAGTTGTATAAGTTCTTTATATATTTTGGATATTAACCCCTTGTCAGGCATATCATTTGCAAATATCTTCTCCCATTTAGTAGGAAACTATGTGACATTGTGTGTCAACTATGCTCAAAAAATTATTAGTTCAGAATATACTTGTTCTAATGCCACTTATAGATTAGCCTAGACAATTACCTCTGCTCTTAGGCTCCTTGTTACACATACAATCCATCATTAGGTATCTATGATAAAAAAATTATATATATATATATACACACACACACACTATATATATATATATATATATATATATATATATATATATATATATACACATATATATATATGTATAAAAGAATCACAGCCGTGCCATTTCCACTTGTGCCTATCTGGACAGATGATCTTAAACAAACCAACCTGTGAACTTGCCTGGTATAACTCTCTCTTAGAAAAAGAAACAATTATTATTATTTTTTAATCAGATGTTAAGTTATTCTAAATTTTAATTCAGAAAACTTTATAGGGTGATGAGCCAATTGCTTTTTACCTAATGTAGATCCAAATGTGTAACTCAGCTAATGCAAGACCTTGATTTGGACATCATGTGGTAAGCAACTCCTTTTTTCCTGAATCTCCATGTGCCCCTATTGCATACTACTTTCTTTGTGGTCAGGCCTAGTCTTGTGTTTGTCAGACTAAAACCTCATGCTCTTTAAGAATAGTAAGCTGAGAGTTGTATGTATACAAAGACCCTAATTCTACAAATTGCACAGACTGGAAATTCAAATTCAGATATAAGCTCCAAAAGGTGATCACATTAATTATATAAGCACTCTACTTGGTTAATTACTTACTTGTTTATGTGAATAACCAGAATAATGTCTCCAACAGTGAGAAACATACAAATAGAAACAGTACAAAAAGCTAATCATTAACCTTCACAGAAGTTATTAATAATACAATTTCTGGATTATATAGATGAAATATAGATCAGTTAACTCATTGGCATGAGTAGTGAAAGACAATCACATCATTCTAGATTTTTTTGTTAACTGGTCATAATTACAAGAATCAATGAAAGAGGCAAAGTAGAATGGTCTGTGCATAGCTTTAAGGAAAAAGCTACTTGGCTCTCTAAGGCTGATCCTCATAGGCTTTGGGATTTATTCTCTTGACCTGGGTAGGACAATTAGAGTTCCATATGCCAAAGCATCTTAATAAGAATATTACTTGTTTTGTTTTTATCATAATTGTCATGATGCTAGTGATTTGCATTTTCTTTTTGAGAGTCTAAATGCACTTGTGTGTGATGCGACACCAATGGGAAATTGCCAGAGTTTACATGATGATAGACCTCTGACCCATAACCCCTGTAACAATTAGTCCAGAAAGCCAAACCACAATCTCTATAGAGATTACACAAGAATAGTCAGGACTTGATCATTGACTACTGGCTTCCCTATTTTTTTTTTTTTTACCCCACTTCTAACTCAGAGTCAACCAGTGAGAAATAAATATGTTTGTTAACTCACTATAAAGCTTTCCCACTCCTCTGCTTCTCTGACTCTCTTTAAAACACAGTGATTGTGGCTCACTCCCTTGCTATAATAAGATCTTAATAAATGGTCTCTGTTCTCTTTTGGGTTATATATTTATATGTATCATCATACATAATGTATAATATTTCTATTTTATTTATGCATATGTGTGTAACTATATATATATATATACACACACATATATATACACAAACACACATATAATCGTATATAAATATATGTAATCACCAAAGACTGCACATAACTGAAGAATTCCTAAGAAAGAAGAACAAAGCAGGAGACATTACACTTCCTGATTTCAAGCTATAGTAAAAAGCTATATTCATCAAAACAGTATGGTACTGTTATAAAAACAGACAAGTAGACCAATGGAACAGAACTGAGAGCTCAGAAATGTACCTAAGCCTATACAGTCCACTAATACTTGACAAGAGAGTCATGAATACTCAATGGAGAAAAGGCAGTCTCTTTTATAAATGGTGCTGGGATAATTAGATATTCATATGTAAAAAAATGAAACTGGACCTCGATCTTACACCACTTACAAAAATTAACTTGAAATGGATTAAAGACTAATGTGAGACTTGAAACAATAAAACTCCCAGAAGAAAATATAGGAATAAAGCTCCTTAACATGGATCTTGATAGTAAATTTTTGGATATGACACTTAATGCACAAGTTACAAAATAAGAAATAAACAAGTGAGACTAGCTACATCAAACTAAAAAACTTCTGCATGGCAAGAGAAACCATCAACAAAGGGAAAATGCAGCCTATGAAATGGGAAAAATGTTTGAAAGACATATATATGATAAGGTATTGAGATCTTAATTATGTAAAATAAACTTAAAGATATATAAACTTTAGTAATGGCAAAAATACCCCCAAATAACCCAATTTAAAAATGGGCAAAAGATCTGAATAGACCTTCCTCCAAAAAAGACATACAAGAGGCCAAAAAGGTGAACACAAAGATGTTCAACTTCACTAGTCATTATGGAAATGCATATTAAAACCATAGTGAGCTAACATTTCATGCCTGTTAGAATGGAGATCATCAAAAAGAGAAGAGATTTTCAACTTTTTGAGGAACCTCCATACTGTTTTCCAGAGTGGCCTGCACCAGCTTGCATTCCCACCAACAGTGTAGGAGGGTTCCCTTTTCTCCACATCCTCACCTACATCTGTCTTTTCCTGACTTGTTAATTTTAACCATTCTGACTGGCGTGAGGTGGTATCTCACTGAGGTTTTGATTTGGATTTCCCTGACGCCAAGTGATGCTGAGCACTTTTTCATGTGTCTGTTGGCCATTTGGATGTCTTCTTTGGAAAAATGTCTGTTCATGTCTTCTGCCCATTTCTAGATTAGATCATTTGTTCTTTGGGTGTTGAGTTTGATCAGTTCTTTATAGATTTTGGATACTAGCCCTTTATCTGATATGTCATTTGCAAATATCTTCTCTCATTCTGTTGGTTGTCTTTGGTTTTGTTGACTGTTACCTTTGCTGTGCAAAAGCTTTTTATCTTGATGAAGTCCCAGTAATTCATTTTTGCCCTTGCTTCCCTTGCCTTTGGCGATGTTTCTAGGAAGAAGTTGCTGCAGCTGAGGTCAAAGAGGTTGCTGCCTGTGTTCTCCTTTAGGATTTTGAAGGACTCCTGTGTCACATTTAGGTCTTTCATCCATTTTGAGTCTATTTTTGTGTGTGGTGTAAGAAAATGGTCCAGTTTCATTCTTCTGCATGTGACTGTCCGATTTTCCCAACACCATTTGTTGAAGAGACTGTCTTTTTTCCATTGGACATTCTTTCCTGCTTTGTCGAAGATGAGTTGACCTTAGAGTTGAGGGTTCATTTCTGGGCTTTCTATTCTGTTCCATTGATCTATGTGTCTGCTTTCATGCCAGTACCATACTGTCTTGATGAATCTCTGACCTGTACCTCTGAAACAAATAATACATTATGTGTTAATAAAAAAAAAAAAAAGAAGATAGTAGGAAGGGAAAAATGAAGGAGGGGAAATCAGAGGGGGAGACGAACCATGAGAGACTATGGACTCTGAGAAACAAACTGAGGGTTCTAGAGGGGAGGGGGTGGGGGGATGGGTTAGCTTGGTGATGGGTATTAAAGGGGCACTTATTGAATGGAGCACTGTGTGCTATACGCAAACAATGAATCATGGAACACTACATCAAAAACTAATGATATAATGTATGGTGATTAACATAACATAATAAAATAAAATTAAAAAAACATTTGAATAAAAAGAAAAAGAGAGAAGAGATAAAAAATGCTGGCATGGATGTGGACAAAAGGGAACCCCTGTTCACTGTTGGTGGGAATTGGTTCAGCCACTATAAGAAACAGCATAGAGGGGGCGCTTGGGTGGCTCAGTCCATTAATAGTCTGCCTTTGGCTCAGGTCATGATTCCGGAATTCCTGGATTGAGCTGCACATCAAGCCCCACATCGACCTTCCTGCTCAGAGGGGAGTCTGCTTCTCTCTCTCCCTTTGCTCTTCCCCCCCACCCCTCTCATGCTCTTTCTCTTGCTCTCTCTCTCAAATAAATAAATAAAATCTTAAAAAAAAAAAAGAAACAAGCATAGAGGATCCTCAAAAAATTAAAAATAGAACTACCATATGATCCAACAAATCCACTACTGGGAATATATCCAAAAGAAATGAAAACAGCACTAACTCAAAAAGATATCTGCACCCCATGTTCATAGAAACATTATTCGAAAGAGCTAAGACATAGAAACAACCTACGTGCCCGTCAATGGATGAGTGGATTAAGAAGTTTTGGCATATATATATAGCTAACACTACTGTATGGTATATAAGAAAGTTCTTAAGAGAGCATATACTAAGAGTTCTCATCACAAGGAAAAATGTTTTTTCCCTTTTTTTTTCTGTATCTATACGAGAAAAGGGATGTTAGCAGAATCCATTATGGTGATCACTTCACAGTATATGTAAATCAAATTATCATGCTGTATACCTTAAACTTACACAGTAATAAGCAAGCATTTCTCACACAACTGGGAAAAAAGTCTATCTACATTTACTTAACTATATATCTCCCTAAATTCAAAGTTTAGTCTCAGGCATTTATTTGGGACGTATATATTTTTGAAATAAATGCATAAATGAGTGAATAAATGAATGACTTTGGTAATGAGTCTCTATAGCTTCAGTTTTCCTATTATTTACTAGAAATTTTGGCACACTATATTTATGTTAAAATTTTGTTTTTGACACAGGGTATGTCCTTGAAATTATAGTAATTACTATTATGTTTTAAGTGTGTTGCAGCTCCTACATTTTCTCCCATTATTGATGCCAGTGTGTACCTCTGGGATTTCATTACTTGCTTGACCATATTGGCTTTTCTTATAACTATCTCCAACTTACTCACCATTTTATTGTTAGACTGGTTTCAAAAAAGTAGGGTTTAATAAAATAATTCTAAAAAGAAAAATATCAAACCATGTGGACTAAAATAACAAAATACAGGCATCTCAGACTTTTTGAAGGTCATATTTTGGCATGAAACTGCATTCTAGGTAATAAGTGTAGGTGACACATTAATGAATAAGATACATTCTGTGCAAAAATAATGCTATAATAAAAGTGAACAAACTACAATGAGAGCAGAGAAGGAGATGGACACAGTTGAAAAGAATGTGGGACAAAAATATTTAAGGAAAGATATGTATCTGTAGAATCTTGAAGAATACGTTAAATTAGTAGGGTAGAAATTGATGGTGGCATTTTCCTGGGCAAGTTAATAGAATGAAAACGTATAAGTTAGTGAAAGTGAATTCAGATATTTGTCAAGTACAAGTGTGATGGGTGCCCAGAGGGGAGGAAAAAAAAAAAAAAAATCTTTCCTTACTCTCAAATGGCAAAGTCATTCTCTCTCTCTCTCTCTCTCTCCTAAAAACATTAACTCCATACCTTTTATGTTTTAGGTTTTTAAACCATTTTTACCTAATTTGGGGAATGGTGTGAGATAAATATCAAGGTTCATTTTTTTTTTCCTTTAGATATTTGACATTCTAACACTATTTGTTGAAAAGATTTTCCTTTATCTATTAAATGCTTTAGCTTCATGGTCAAAACTCAATGGACCTTATCTGTGAATAACTATATTTGAAGCTTCTGAGTTTTTCATTTTTTTCCACTGACCTATATGTCTATTTCTATGCCAATATCACAAGGCTTTGATTATTCTAGCTTTGTAGAATATCTTGAAATAAGCTAATAGAAGTCTTGTATATCATTTAAAATATTATTTTTGCTATTGTAGGCTCTTTGTATAAACATTTTGAGTATTTCAATTTTCCTAAGGAGTTTATAAAGATTTCAATTAGACTGGCATTAAATTTACAGAAAATTTTTGGAACAATAGACATGTTAATATTTCTTGTCATCAATTAACATTATATATCTATTCATTTGTTTTTATTCTCTTTTTTTGTTGTTATTTTGTTTTTGTTGTTGTAAGTTTTGTTGTATTCTGCTTAGAAGTCTTGCTTGTCTTTATTAAATCAACCACTAAGTACTTTATAGTTTTTGATACCATTGTAAATAATATTTTTAAATTACAGTTTTAGTTGCTCACTGCCGGTACATAAAAACAATTTAATTTTATATGCTGAATTTGTACTCTGTAATTGCTAAGTTATCATAGTCATTCTAATAAAAAATGATTGAGGTTTTAGGAGATTCTATATGCAATCATATTGAGAGCAAATAAATAACATTTTTATTTCTTCCTTTCCAAACTTTGTACTCTGTATTAATTTTTCTTGCTTTTTTGTACCATATATGACCTCTGATTGCACACTGAATCCTGGTGTTAGGTATAGCCATCATTATCCTTTCTCTAGTCATGAAGGAAAGTACACTCAACTCTCACTATTAAGTATGATGCTGCTTTTTTGGTAAATGCCTATGTTAATTTGAAACTCCTGAGGAGCAGAAGTCAAGCAGGATTAAATAGGCAAGAGATTTAGTGGGAAAAATATCTGTAAATGGCATGTCCCTGAATCTTCATAGGGTTTGCTTTCTACTCTCTGAAGTGCATGTTTTACCAATGTTTCTCATATACTAGCCATCATTTGTCTGTCCTGCGTGACCAGCATGATGACATCAATGTAATTAATTAATCTGATGTACTGTGCAAGGCATAGACAAAAATCTCTTTAGACTCTGTTGTGACAAAGGGTTGGAAAATAAACATGGCCAAAGGGTCAAACTCTAAGTGAATATTCTTTTTTTTTTTTTTTTTTAGATTATTTATTTATTTATTTGAGAGAGACAGAATGCGAGAGAGCAAGCACATGAGAGGGGGGAGGGTCAGAGGGAGAAGCAGACTCCCCGCCGAGCAGGGAGCCCGATGCGGGACTCGATCCAGGGACTCCAGGATCATGACCTGAGCCGAAGGCAGTCGCTTAACCAACTGAGCCACCCAGGCGCCCTCTAAGTGAATATTCTTATCTGTTCCATGTGAGTATGAACTGCTTCTTATACCTTTTCCTGATCATTATAGAAAATAATGTTTTTGCTAAACCAGTGCCTGTATATCATGCCCTTAAAGCCTTGCTAATCACCTCTAGCAATGCTACCATATTCAGTACAGAAATTGTAATTGATGCTACTGCTTGTTGAATTGGCAGTACCTTTCAGAAATTCCCCAGAATCCATCCATTACTTCAGGGCCAAACTGGAGAATTAAACAAAGATATAAGACTATCTTGTCCGCCTCCTTTAGTTTTATAAGGATGGCACTAATCACATTTCCATCCCAGGAGGCAATATTATTTTTTATTTACTACCTTGGCTAGGGCAGGATGCAATTCCGTAGGTTTCTACTTAGCCTTTTGTACTATGTACTCTGTAACTCTTGCACCAAGGACCCAGTGTTGGAATTAATCCAACTTCCAAAGATGTCAACCCCAATTATGGTTTCAAAGTGTGTAGAAAGACTATTGCGTGGATCCCTGGATCCAATTAAACCACTGTAAACCAGGACTCCATTTATTCCAGGCTCCTGTAAATCTCCACTCTTTTTTTCCAGCATCTATTGATGTCCCACATCGCATTCAGATCCTCTGCTAGTTAATGAGTAACCAGCCCCTAAACCCTTTCAAATGTCTGTTTTTTTAAACCCTCCTGGTACCCCCTGTATATGTTTGCGTTCTCAGCGAAGAAAATGGTAATATGGGATTAGGTGGTGTGCAAGAGATCTTCTGGAGAAAATGCTTGTGAATGATAAAGAAGGATAGTATAAGAGTGAGCAGGGAGGGATTCCAGACTGTAATGATGTGGATCTAACACCTATGAGTTGGGTCAAAGTCAACTCAGAATTTTGTTTAACCATCTTCCAATGTCTGCATATATACTTTCTTCAGTATATACTTTCTTCAGTATACAGTGACCTGCATAAATGATCACAGATCTCACTAGAGAAAGATTTAGGGAATCATCAATTCTATACTTGCTATGAAGTTGCTGATCTTTCTCCTAGGACCCAGCCATCTATTCAGTTAATAAATTCTGGTTTTTAAAAATGGCTTATGTCCAGGACCAGAGAAGGGAGTATATCTGTTTTAGGAATAGCCTTTTGTAGCCCCCTGCTCCTTCATTAATGCCTTCTTTTGAGTGTAGATATTAAGCAGTATTTTCATTGACCACCCATCTAGTTTGACCCTACAGACACAATGCTCTGTTAACCATTTCCATAATTCCATGTGTGTCATGGACCTCAGCTCCCAACCTTGACAGCCATCATGTTGATTAGAGGACCCTAACTTATGGCATTTAAGCACTGTCATCTGACTCCCATTACTCTGTGGTTCCATTATTCCTTTTACTATTAATGGTTGAAGCTCAGTCCTGACCTGGATGAACAGTCATCACTGACTATCTTGATTATGATATTTCTCTTAGTAGTATGTTCTTAATGATGATTGGTGTTAACTCTGGGCCCTTCTGAAGGGCATGATTCTCTAGAGGGGAGGCTTCTGGGCTCAAATAATATATATAATTTTGCATGCCCATTTCTTACTTATTTCAATACCATCTGCCAGGCATTTCCACTTTATTTAGCATGGGCCCTTAGTTTCTCTAGAATTCTAAGGGTCATGCCAGCAGCACATCCATTTGCCACATCCCTTGTGATTCATGCCAGAGCATTGAAGCCCATGTCCCAAGAAAATGTTCCTCCAGTCAATAAATCATTGATTATCCAGTCTTATGTTCCAGATCACTTAATTGTGAACCTTTAAAATCCAGCCCCAAGAGTACTCTCCTGGATCCTGATATACATGGCTTGCTCTTTCTTAAGTTTCTTGGGGGATGTAAACACTTTCATACTCATCAAGTCAAGGATATCCAAAGTTGGGTTACACTGAAATTTACTTCTTGTTTTGACCTGGTAACTAGAAAAGAGGTGAGAGCTCCTTTTCATGTGAGTACTTTTTACTTTCTTGGAAGAGAGGGGAAGGATGGCTTTTGTAGTTTCCTCCTATACTGGAGAAGTGCTAGCTCTTACTTCAAGGTCTTGGGCCTCCTATGAAAGCTCTGAGGGTTCATACAGGTCAAAGACTTAAAATCCTGAGGAGTATGTACTCAAATGTCTCCATCACATTTCGGGGGCCCAACTTTTTCCAACTAGGAGTCATAAAATAGTATCACAGATCTGCCTTGGCTGAACATTTGCATCTTTGAAATTCTAAGATCCTGTCAGATCCTTAGTTTGCCCTTTAGCTGCATCCTCTTTACCACTGAAGGGGAGAAAGACTTTCTTGTAAGCTATAAAAGAAGCTCTCTAGCTTTTGTACTTAGATTTTAACTGCTTATTAACTATACTCAGTTTCACTTTATCCCTCTGCAGGCCATTGATCAACCTGGGAACAACCAGCCAACTCCACTGTCATTGTAGGCACTTCCCATATATCTCAAATACCTGAGCCTTTATATTAGGAAAGGTGTTCCCTTCTACCAGAACATTTCCTCAAGTCACTGCTGGTGAACTCTTCAGTAAGTGGTCTGCATTTTTTTCCAGCATCTATTGATATCCCACATAGCATTCAGATCCTCTGCTAGTTAATGAGTAACCAGCCCCTAAACCCTTTCAAATGTCTGTTTTTTTAAACCCTCCTGGTACCCCCTCTATATGTTTGGGTTCTCAGCGAAAAAAATGGTAATATGGGATTAGGTGGTGTGCAAGAGATTTTCTGGAGAAAATGCTTGTGAATGATAAAGAAGGATAGTATAAGAGTGAGCAGGGAGGGATTCCAGACTAATGATGTGGATCTAACATCTATGAAAAAAAGGGAAAGAATGAAAGAAAGTAAAGAAACAACCTCAAACTGAAATGAGTTCTGAGAAAGTTTTGGCCAGGTCAATGGAGAGTCCCTGTCCATTAGTGGAATGCAGCATTACTCAGGAGTGATCAGGTTCTTATTTCCCTGTCATTAGCTGGAACACCCTAAAGAAATCATCTTCACTACTCTCATTTTGGATTTCATCTCTCTATGCTTAGGTTTGGATACTGCCCTTAGGTACAAGCTCAGGGTGATGGTGGGGCTTATTACTTTGTTTTCTTTTTTTTTAATGATCATGGCCTTGTGCTCTCTCTTTTCCAATGCCAGAAAACAATTGCTTCACATACTGTTCCCTGTTTCCTAATTGCTTACGGTGTTAGAGAGAGTCCAACACACATTCCTCCATCACAAATGAATCAAAAAATCCTAGCACGATTTTAATGGGTGCTTCAACATAGATAGTGATAAACACATCTAATTGTAAGGGGAAAAGTTAATCACATCTATAAAACCTAAAAAAAAGATTTTCCAAAGAGAAAAGGAGGTTTTTATGCACTGAATGCTTATGTCCTTCCAAAATTCGTATGTTAAAAGCTTAATGTGACGGTATTTGAAGGAGGGGCCCTTGGAAGGTGGTTAGGTTATGAGGGTGGAGCCCTCATGAATGGGATTGATGTCCTTATAAAGGAAATCCCAGAGAGTTCCCTCATGACCTTCTGTAAAGACACAGCAAGAAGATGGTTATATATGACCCAGAAAGAGGGCCAATACCAGACATTAAATCTACCAGGTCCTTGAGGTTGGACTTCTCAAACTCCAGAAGTGTGAAAAATAAATGTTTCTTGTTTAGCCACTCAGTCTATGGTATTTCTGTTATACAGCCGTAATAGTCTGACAGAGGTAATTTCCATATGTGATTTTGTAACCATTCAGTTGGAACTGCTAAGAAGAGAAATCTCTTCTAATTTATTGTTAGTTACATAGATTATACTTTTAAATATCTTTCCCATATCTATCTGCTTGTCTGTTTTATATAACTCAGGCCCTCATGACCTCTTTCTAGCAACTTTACAATGAATTATAACTTGTTCTGACTCTTTGCACATTTTAGTCTGCCTCCACAATGTTAAAAAAAGTTAAAATTAAAAACTGATGATGCCAATCCCTCCCTTCCAACTTTACATAGTTCTCTGTATCTTTCAGACTCAAACTCCAAACTATTGCATACAAATTGGTTTATGAAAAGCTCCTGTCCAATTATGTCTTGTTAAAAAACTTACTACACTACTTGCAAATTTTTGTATGTTCTAGAGAACAGCTTGCCTTCATGCCTTTCCACAGGCTTTGTCCTCTGCCAGGAATACTCCTCTTCCACCCCAGCCCCAATTCATCACCTAACTCCCACTGACTTTTAACTGTATAAGGCTCAGACATCTCTGAACTTCCTTAAATTATGAAAGCATTCCCACACAATTTTACTTATTCCTGTTATATTAAGTGCTATTGCACTTATTGCAGTAAATGTAATTATTAACCTTCAGACTGCAGAAGCTTTGAAAAAAAATGATCATCCCCCACATTTCTGTATTTCAGAGCTTATTGGTATCTGAGACAGTGTTGTTTGACCATATTGATACAATAAATAAATAAATGAAAATAAATTATTAAACTAAATACATATTCAAAGGAATCACGCAAACTGTTGGGGCTGTCACATCTTTTAAAATCCAAGATCCCTATTCGTATTTTAAAAATAAAGTCCACATTTCATACTTTATGCAATCACTAAGGCTTAAGGAAGCGGTGATGATACATCATTGTACAATATCATAAGTAGAGAGGTGGAGATTCTATCTTAATCTTACTCCCCCAGATCTGATTTTTATAAGGAATCAGGTAATACTGAAGCTCGAAGCAAGACTTTTTGTGAGTCATTTTAGTTAGAGAATAAAATAGAAATATATATTTGAATTTTTTATACTACCTTGCTTCACATCTATCTAAAATCAATTTGTTTACTCTTCTATCTAGAAAAGATTTTTTAAAAAATATTTTCACAAATATCTTCTCCTTTCTGTAGGTTGCCTCTTGGTTTTGTTGACAGTTTCCTTTGCTGTGCAGAAGCATTTTATCTTGATGAAGTCCCAAAAGTTCATTTTTGCTTTTGTTTCCCTTGCCTTTAGAAACGTGTCTTGAAAGAAGTTGCTGTGGCCGATGTCAAAGAGGTTACTGCCTATGTTCTTGAAGGATTCCTGTCTCACATTGAGGTCTTACATTCACTTTGATTTTATCTTTGTGTACGGTGTAAGAGAATGGTCCAGTTTCATTCTTCTGCATGTGGTTGTCCAATTTTCCCAACATAATGTGTTGAAGAGACTGTCTTTTTTCCATTGGATTTTCTTTCCTGCTTTGTTGAAGACTAGTTGACCATAGAGTTGAGGGTCCATTTCTGAGGTCTCTATTCTGTTCCATTGATCTATGAGTCTGTTTTTTGCCAATACCATGTTATTTTGATGATCACAGCTTTGTAATAGAGCTTGAAGTCAAGTATTTTGATGCCCCTAGCTTTGATTTTCTTTTTCAACATTCCCTTAGTGATTTGGGGTCTTTTCTGGTTCAATACAGATTTTAGGATTGTTTGTTCCAGCTCTGTGAAAAATGTCAATGGTATTTTGATGGGGATTGCTTTGAAAGTGTACATTGCTCTGGGCAGCATCGACATTTTAACAATGTTTATTCTTCCAATCTATGAGCATGGAATGTTTTTCCATTTCTTTTTGTCTTCCTTCATTTCTTTCATAAGTGTTCTGTAGTTTCTAGAATATAGATACTTTACCTCTTTGGTTAGGTTTGTTCCCAGGTATCTTATGGTTTTTGGTGCTATCGTAAATGGAATTGATTCCTTAATTTCATTTTAGATAAAGGGCTGGTATCCAAGATCTATAAAGAACTTCTCAAACTCAACACCCAAAAAACAAGTAATCCAGTCAAGAAATGGGCAGAAGACATGAACAGACACATCTCCAAAGAAGACATACAAATGGCTAACAGACACATGAAAAAATATTGGACATCACTAGCCATCAGGGAAATACAAATCAAAACCACAATGAGATACCACCTTACACCAGTTAGAATGGCAAAAATTAACAAGACAAGAAACAACAAATGTTGGCAAGGATGTGGAGAAAGGGGAACCCTCTTACACTGTTGGTAGGAATGCAAGCTGCTTCAGTCACTCTGGAAAAAAATATGGAAGTTCCTCAAGACGTTAAAAATAGAGCTACCCTACAACCCAGCAATTTCACTACTAGGTATTTATCCCAAAGATACAGATGTAGTGAAGAGAAGGGGGCACATGCACCCCAATGTTCATAGCAGCAATGTCCACAATAGCCAAACTGTGTAAGGAGCCAAGATGTCCTTCAACAGATGAATGGATAAAAAAAAAGATGTGGTTCCTATATACAATGGAATATTACTCAGCCATCAGAAAGGATGAATATCTATGGAACTGGAGGGGATTATACTAAGTGAAATAAGTCATGCAGAGAAAGACAATTATCATATGGTTTCACTCATATGTGGAACATAAGGAATAGCGTGGAGGACCACAGGAGAAGGGAGGGAAAACTGAATGGTAAAAAATCAGAGAGGGAGACAAACCATGAGACTCTGGACTCTGGGAAACAAACTGAGGTTTACAGAAGCGAGGGAGGTGAGAGGGTTAGGTAACTGGGTGATGAGTATTGAGGAGGACACCTGTTCGTGATGAGCACTGGGTATTATATACAACTAATGAACTGTTGAACACTAAATAGAAAACTAATGATGGGGGCGCGCCTGGGTGGCTCAGTTGTTAAGCGTCTGCCTTCGGCTCAGGTCATGATCCCAGGGTCCTGGGATCGAGCCCCTCATCGGGCTCCCTGCTCCGCGGGAAGCCTGCTTCTCCTTCTCCCACTCCCCCTGCTTGTATTTCCTCTCTCGCTGTCTCTCTCTCTGTCAAATATATAAATAAAATCTTAAAAAAAAAAAAAAAACTTATGATGTATTATATGCTGGCTAACTGAACATAACAAAAAAATAAATAAATAAAAAGATTTTCACAATGTGTAAGCTTCCTTATCATTTTCATTCGTTAGAGAATCAAGAAGATAGAAAGAAGTTGGTATTATACAGTGAAACTTTTAAATAGGATGCAACTACCCCTTGGCTGGATCCATTCTCTAAAGAATAAATGCAATCTTATTTAGAATGGCATAGTCTCCTAAGAAAATGGAAAGTGACTTACTTTAATTCTGATACCATCAATGCATCCCTTATCTTAGAGGAATTTGACTTCCCATATAAAGTTATATCTAAACATAGTCACTAATTAAAAGACTTCAACCATCAGAAGTTTAGCCAAAACAATTCCCTTCAAAAGTATAGAGTTGATTCCAAATGACTAAAATCTTGTCCTTTCTGCCTCATAGTCACTTTGCTCCCTAATAATAAGAACACAGGGCCTTGATGTCTATCAGTCTGGAAATGGATTCTGCTGATGGCTTATCTATTTCTAGTGAATGGATAATTGAAATTGGTAAATAAGTTTTAGTGGTAAGGGTAAATGTGCATGATAAAATATTAAAATAAAAACATTATACAAGGAATCAAATATTAAATCACAGATAGAAAAAATGTAAGTGGAATAGAGAGGGAAAGTACATTATGATATTAATAATTTAATAGTTATTAGCTCTGGGGGGCACCTCAGTGGCTCAGTTGATTAAACGTCCAACTCTTGTTTTCAGTTCAGGTCATGATCTCAGGGTCGTGAGATCAAGCCCTGTGTTGGGCCCCATGCTAGATGTGGAAACTGTTTAAGATTCTCTCTCTCCCTCTCCCTCTGCCCCTTCCCACCCCACCCTATCCCCTGCTCAAAAAAAAAAAAAAAAAATATTAGCTTTGGGTGGTAGGACTAAAACTTTTTTTTTCCTTTATAGCTTTTAAGATGGGTTAAATGTTCTCTAATCATTATGTATTATTTTTTAAATCATTAAAATAACATTGAAAAATAAAATCTTTTGGCACTCCATATAATCTTTACAAATAGCAATTATGATAAATATTTATGAAGTTGAAAATTACAGAAGCAGTAATGATATTACTGGGGAGTTACCTTGGAGTTGAATTATATCCATGGGTCATCTGTTAGAAGGGGTTTCTTAAAATGTACCACAGACCTTCTAAGTTTTAATTAGTGAGTTCTGAGGGTAACTCATAAAATTTCTGAAATTATGTGCTATTTCTGTATCTATATGTCTATGTATATTGTTTCCTGGCTTGTGAGTGATCATAAATGTAATCTTGTTTTTAAATTTTTTTAATTTATTTTATTTTATTTTTAATTTTTTTTAATTTTTTTATTGTTATTGCTTCTCTTAACAACATTCTCAAGGACTACTTTAGTGTTTTTGCATTTCTTTTTTGTAAAAAAACAAAAACCAAAAACTATCCCATTATTTATTTTGTGTGTGTGAGAGAGATATTATAGCCCAGTGCCTGTCATTCCCCTGCAGAAGATTTATATTTCCTGAAAGCATTTTGGCACTATTGATTTAAAGGTTGTGCCAAAAGAACCACTGAGTAAGAACATATTTTAAACTCTAGCAGTCAGATGACTTATCCTCAGACTTGGAATCTTAAACAAATGGTTCAAGACCAGAAGGAGTAGTTATTCATTCATCCAATAGAAGTGTCCCACTGATGCTGCTATCAAGACTATTCCTAGAGTTGAAATTGAATAGCACCCCAGAACTCCCTCTATTCTGCCCCCATTCCAATCTTGCTATCATTTCATTTGTATAAGCTCCAAATATTCTTATAATAAATTTTATTTTTGCCAACAATATTCAGGTTTATTTTTGCTGGTTTTGAACCAAAAATACTAATAAAAATTTGCTACTTAAAATGGCTTGCAGACTATGAACTCAGGGGAAAATAGTATTTGGAATTAGCTACCTAGTCAAGAAGGAGAAGAAAGCATTCAAATTCCAAGATGGGACCTACAGAGAACTATGGCGAAATACCAAAATTAGAGTTTCTGACCACATGGAAACAGGGGACATGTCTTTTGGCAAAACAGGGAAAATTAAAGTAAAATACTATATCTAAGATCATATGAAGTGGTTGCATCTGACAATCTGTCATAGTTTAACACAAGAGACTGACAAACTCAAATGTTTAATTTGTCATCTCAAATTTGATCTTATAATCTCTAGAATGGACTATAAATAATTGGGTCAAATTAGTTGGTCCACTCGACTCAAGATTAGATAATTGATCACAAGGCAGATTCCCTTGAGTTTGGAATGAATGATGAGGAATACAGTCAGATTTTGTCCTATTGGAGCTAAGAATTCATGTAGATGGTGCCCTGTTGACCATGTTAAGCTGTAATGGTGCTGAGGAGCCAGTCTCAATGAGAAGGTGAGAAAATAAGAGGGAAAAGAACTCTAAGCCTCTGGATAATAGAAGGTGCAAGGCCAGTGTCCATGAAATCTAACTCCATAGTCTATGTCTATCATAGGCCAATGGCATCTTTAGAACAATTTTTTTTTTACCTGAATATTACATTTATATGTTTGTTTTTGGGTGTGTAATCTGAAACTCTCAAACATTCTGTGATGGTCCTGATTACATCTTATTTATGCAGATTCATGTTTGAGTACTGAAAAAAATTGTAAATTTGATTCTACAGATGGTGAATGTCAGTAGAATTCATAATGTCTCTTGCTCACTCATGTGAATATTAGGGCATTATTTGGAGGAAGACTAAGTCCTCGATCATTGAGATAGATAGTATTATTTGTAGGAATCTGAAAGTTGCTCAAGCCTTAATGTCCCAAGAATGGCTTTCAATGATCTGTCTTTAGAAGCTGTTTCTACATGGATTGCAAGTCTCTGGCTCTCCTTCCCATGAAACTTAATAATAATAAAAATAATAATAATAATTAACTTTCCTCACATTTATTACAAGAAAGATAACTAAATTTGGACCCTAGCATGTACCAAGGGAGCAAGTACAAAATAAAACTCTTAACTATCTATCAGCATTTTTCTGGGAAATGGTTCTGGTAATGAAGTCTCAGGACACTTGACTGAGAAAGGAAGTATGGTTGTAGTTTGTAGAAATCTGAACTAGATATACTTCATGAAACTCTGCATTTAACATAATAATAGGTCTTGTGCTCGATATGGTTGACTTACGTTTTTTTTTTCTTATTGGTGTTGCCACCTAGAACATGACACTTGATTCTGCTAATTACTATTCTCTACCTCATGTAGATCTGTAGTTATCAAAGCTGGCTGGAAATTAGCATCATCTAGAGAAGAATTTTTTTAAATTTATTTTATTTTATTTTTTTAGTAATCTCTACACCCAACTCACAACCTCAAGATCAAGTCACATGCTATTCTCACTGAGCCAGTCAGGTACCCCCATCTAGAAGAGATTTTTAAATATACCATTTCTGGGTACCATCTCAGGAATTTCCTATTTATTTGTTTATTTCAATATGACTTCAATCTTACAGAAACATTGCAAAACCAATTGTAGAATGTTTATCAGTTTGGATTTGTCTGATGTTTCCTCATGAATAAATCCAGGTTATTAATTTTTTGGCAGAAATATCACAGAAACGATTCTAGTTTATTTATTGTTTTCTAATTGCATTTTATCAGGTGCTTTGCAAGTTCTATGTGTCCAGTTATGTAATCTTTGTTAGCCAGACTAAGGTAGTGGCTGCCAATTTTTTCTACTATAAAATTACCCATTTTCCCTTTGTAATTAATAATTATTTTATAGGAGATATGTTGAGATTATGTAAATGGCCTATTTCTCATTAAACTGTGACTCACTCATTTTAGCATTTATTATTTTGTCTTGACTGAATTAATTGTATTGAGTAAAATAAGTCTGTTATGCTCAACTGTCCCATATTTGGCCAGTGGGAGACCCTTTTACCTGACTTCCGGATATGTTACATAGATCATTTGTGGGTTGCAAAGTTTAAAATATTGGTTCTCTGGCTCTTTATTAAAAGTTTGGCTACCTTTGTTATTTAATCAAGTACATTTTTTCAGGTATTTGAGATGCCACAATGGAAAACTTCATGTTTGGTCTAGTAGGACCCCAAATCCATCTACTGTTCATGACAATTTCCTGGTTATATATAGCTAGAATTAGTAACCTTAGCAACCTGGTAGATTACCAGTATTTGCATTATCTCACCCATAAAGAAAAGGCAATTGTGGAAGAAAGGAGTTAGAATTAGCATACTACTTCTGAGAGTTTAATTGAATATTAAGTAGCTATACATGTAAGTGTTCATCTAGATGGGTAGCTGACACTTAATAAATGTTAGCTATTATTTTCATCCCTAGCTTTCCAAAGCTTTCTTGTTCCCACTTACTCTTTAGACATTTGTGCTTGCGCTTGAACTTCTGAGAAGCCATGATGCTCATAAGCTAACATTACAGTGCTACAGAATTAAATTTAAAGTTTTGTGTTTGTCTGTTTTAGTGTCTAGTGGAATGCAGATAATAGCTTATGTTGAATATTTCCTCCAGTAAAATTATTTACATGGAAATGTTTATATTTTCTATTGAAGAGGAATGAAAGAGATGGTATGAATTAGAGTAGAATTAAGTAAATTAAATTTAATAAATAAAGGTACTATTATTTATAGTAATTTTTAACAAATAAAAAAGGTGTTTATATGAAGGAAAAGGAAGATTTTTTTACATTTTTCTTTCTGTATTTCATAAAAGACAGAAATCCTAAAACTGAGTCATCCAAGCTGGAGCTACACAGTGGTCTAAATTGAGAAGTTTCTATCTTAGCCGTTTGTAGTACACACCATAAATTCTCTATAAGCACATACTTCTTCCACATCACTGCGATCACTTGCTTTTATCTTTGCACTGTCATTTTTAAAACCTGAAGTGAAGGACCATTTCTTACATTTTAGTCTTCCTAAAGTTAGAACTTGGGCATAAGACATTTCAGCTTTGAAGTTCCAAGTGGTCTTAGACTCAACACACAATAAACCGTATAACTAAAAGTGCTGTTTTATGAGTTTAAAGGCATTTACTTGCTTTTGATATAAATTATGAATTCTTCTCCCTTGGGACTTACATTGCAAAATAAAATATATAGATCTTTTTTGAGCAGACACGTAAGTCAAATTATATAAGCCTGGATTTTGAGATCAAGAAATTGTGAAACTATTTAACCCACACCACTAATTTTATTGCACATACTGAATCATTGTATCATCTGCATTAGGATATTAGTGTTGGAATATTGTCCAAAAAGTCATAAAATAATTGCATTTTGAAAAATTTTAATAGTTATTATTTGAAATGTGGAATTTTAAGAAAAGCAGAGTAGTTTTTAAACTTAATATTTTATAATACCACTATAATTTTTTAAATTTACTATTATTTTCACCTAAAAGTAACTATTATAGAAATAATTTTATAATGAATTATATTATACAGAATAATTTTCAAATAAATAAAATAATTGTTATTCAAGACATAAAGACCATTATAGTAGTTTGTAACATCATAGTGAAATAAAAGAATATATGAAACAGAAAACCAAATACCATCCATATTTTTCATTTAAAAATTAATTAAACATCTTCTTTGACCATGAGTAATTGAGATATCTGAAACCATGTTCATAGTCATAAGACAAGTTTGGAGATATTTTGTTACTTTCATTCATAAAAATAAGATCCTGATGCTCCAGTCTCAGTTTTGCCATCTCCTACTTAAGAGACCCTGGTTAAATTATGTAATTTCATCAAATACTGGTAAAAATGTCTATAAAATACTGGTGAGAACCTTGAGCTTGATCTCATGTGAACCAAAACTTTTATCATTTAAGCAATGAGAGCACAGGAATATAAAATTAGCAATAACAGCAGTAATAGCTGTCATACAGCTTCTTAGATTATATGGTCCCTTTCTTCTTAAATGATCAGAGCATTTAAAAATCTTTATACTATTTAACACAAATTGAAATTCAGTGAGAGAATGTAAAAGCCTATGACATGCTTAAAAATCTACAGTGAGTAAATTAGTAGTAAAGTGACTCCAGAATGTCAATATCTTTCTTCTGAAATTCAACTCAGTGTACATTTTAATAAAATATCTGGACTCTTGGCATTATGAAATGTCCTTGGAAAAACTTCTTTAAAGAGTCCGGCATGTATTTTAATCCACTATTTTAGTAGGCTTCATTATACCTTCAACTGGAGGCACAGGTTATCATTTTGTTTATTCAGAACATATGTGTGTGTTAAGTAGTTATGCATGCATAATACTCTTCATCTAATCAGTACATTATTGGTTTATTTTTATTTTCTTTTGAAAAATACAGTGGAAAAATAGTGATACAAAACTGTAACTGAGTTTATACTGGTCTATAAAAACAATAGAACCTAGAACATTTTTCAACTAGATATTTTCATTTTTAGTTAAAACATCATATAGAACTTATTTTTACATAAAATTTACATAAACTTTTACATAATTGTTGTTGACTGACTATTTAATACTATGAAGCAACATTCTATAAACCACTATAAAATCTTTTAGGAAACAAAGACAACACCACCATCTTTCAGGCTAAAGGGCAATGTCATTAATATCTTAGTAAAAGCATCTTTCAGTAATGATTGACATATTGAGATAGAATTATCATAAGATTCCTGTGTTTTCTTAGGAATATATCTCTCACATGGTAAGTTTTATCTTTGTATTCCTCATCCTTCTAAGATATAAGTTTGGAATCAGTATCATAACTAGAAATTTTCGGGGGCGCATGGTGTCTCAGTCGGTTAAGTGTCTGCCTTCAGTTCAGGGCATGATCCCAGGTCCTGGGATCTGGCCCCACATCAGGCTCCCTGCTCAGCAGGGGGTCTGCTTCTCCATCTCCCTCTGCCCCCCTTCCCCACTTGTGTTCTTTCCCTTCT
The DNA here is from genome assembly GCF_004348235.1 of Phoca vitulina. Lineage (NCBI taxonomy): Eukaryota > Metazoa > Chordata > Mammalia > Carnivora > Phocidae > Phoca > Phoca vitulina. The sequence continues at coordinate 35,638,749 of NW_022589717.1, forward strand.
CTCTCAAATAAATAAATAAAAAATCTTTAAAAAAATAACTAGGACTTTTCCTCTAAAACGAGATCTTCTAATAGCTTTCTTGAAATATTTTCTTGTAAACACACATACATTGATAATTTTTTATCATAAGAGTATGTGTGTCAAGCATATTGAGATTTTAATATACCAGCATTTAGCTGATATACACTTCTATTCCCCATTTATTTTCTTAAACTTCTCTAAGAGTATAAATATTATCTGTCAGTTGATTTTTGAGATTTTATTCAGTACAGATTTTCTCTACTACATTTCAGTTGGTAAAAAATATTTCTATTTGAGCAAAACAAAAAATCTGAAAGGAAGAACTTAAGTCATTACTTATCACATCAATGTTTCCTATTTTTAGTTCACTGATCTCATCCCTTCCTTTGTGGTACAAATCTTAACTGGTTATTCCAAACAAGTGAAAGGGATACATATATTTTGACCTATATGGTACTTTTACTAGAGCCATGTTTTCCTTAGGAAATACTAAAAGGTAAACAGAAATAGATGTTTTAAAGGATTTTTTTCTAGAGAAGCATGTTAAATTTTGCAGAATACAGTATATATTCAAATGCTATATGTGTTTCATTGTAAATGTTATCTAAATAAGTTAATCAGATAAGATTATTCAAAGCAAGGTAAACAATCAGTATAATTTAGAAGAGGCCTATTTTACTCTAATGTGTAGTTACCTCTAACTTCCAATAAATAAAATAAGTGAAACAATACATTAAAGTCTACTGATACTGGAATTGAAAGTTTTGATCTTTCAAACCTTGAATAAAGTAGTAGAACTAGTTCTAAAATTGACATGGCATTATTTATTTGCTGAACTTAGTTCTGGATAAATCGTTGGAAATAATTGTATTTGAATACTTAGGCTAGCCATCTTTAGCTATTTAACAAATGAAAAAGCTTCTTAAAACATTATCTGTTTCTTCTCTTCTCTCTTGCTGAATCATCCCCTACTCTCCAACAATCATTTGAATTTCAGATCTCATATTTTTCTCCCTCTTTAAACTCACCTTTTTCCCACAGTTATTTCACTTGTTATTTAAGTTCCTCAAACATGCCAAAATTGCCTCTTGCCTTTGTTCTAATTGCCCCGACTGCTAGAGTGTTTTTCCCTGCCGTTTCTGTCCATCTTTGCATGGGTGGTTCTTTCTTGTCACTCTGCTTTCCACTTTTTTATTGAAATATTTCCCTGTCCATGTCAGCAAAATACCTCCCCAGTCACTGCTGTCATCACCATTATCCTGATTATTTCTATTTAGTTGACATTGTACTGATTAATTTTTCTTAAACTTGTGCACTACAAAGATTCATGAGTATTGAAGGCATTATTTGGCAGGCTGAATATTATTCTCTAGCATGTGCAACACGACTTGGCACATAGTAGGATGCTCAATCAAAGTTGAAAGAATAAATGAAAGTTGAAAAAAATGAATGAATAAATGGAAATGTTTTGCCTATCACATTGCAGATATGAAAATATAATGATCACTGTTAATGAGAAAATTGAAGAAAAGGCACGTTAGAGGAAATATAAAGTGGTACAAACTCTTTGAAGGGAAATTTTTCAACACCTACCCAAATAAAAATATAGATATTTTTGTGTCTTGTAGTGCAACTATGGAAAAATGATTTTTAAATGCATTAATTTTTACTAATTTTACTAATATTTATGTTACTAACTAAAATGTATGAAAATAATACAGACATTAATGAAAAATCATTCATTTAACTTTTTTTTTTAAGCACTTCTTTGGTCAAGACATCCATCTGGCATTTGGGTTACATTAGAGAAAGAAACGATATCTGCCTTTGACACATTAAAACAGAAGAAAGAAAATAAACATTAGATATAATAAATCAACTATATCATAAATAAATGTTATTAAAAAAAAATAAGAGCTGAGTAAGTAGATCTGCAATCTCAGAGAGAACACATAGTTGTATTCATGTAGAAAGATCTTAAGGGATGGGGTGACTGGGTGATAGACACTGGGGAGGGTATGTGCTCTGGTAAGCGCTGTGAATTGTGCAAGACTGTTGAATCTCAGATCTGTACCTCTGAAACAAATAATGCAATATATGTTAAGAAAGAAAAAAAGAAGAAGAATGTAGCAGGAGGGGAAGAATGAAGGGGGGGAAATCGGAGGGGGAGAAGAACCATGAGAGACAATGGACTCTGAAAAACAAACTGAGGGTTCTAGAGGGGAGGGGGTTGGGAGGATGGGTTAGCCTGGTGATGGGTATTGAGGAGGGCACGTTCTGCATGGAGCACTGGGTGTTATGCACAAACAATGAATCATGGAACACTACATCTAAAACTAATGATGTAATGTATGGGGATTAACATAACAATAATAATAAAAAAAAAAAGCTTAGTTCAGAGGAAAGGGATTGATCCAAATGGTTACATGAACATCTCAGGCAGAAGCAACAGCCAGTGTAAAATCCTGAGGCAAAGAATGCCTAGTGAATTCATAAAATTCTTAAAGAAATCTGAGGCTGCATATACTATTCCATTGATCTGATTTACATGATAGGACTTATAGAGAATATATATATATAAGAACAGATAGAATGAAAACAATTAAAGAAAAATTACCCAAAAATTCTGAAAAAATTTTTTTGTCTGAAATTTGAGATTTTTGTAATATTTTATAGGAAAACTTTGTGAATAGAGAACCACTATTAGATATATTCTGGTACCATATTCCAACTGTAAAATGTTAAAGAAAGTACTTAAAAGGTGGTGTATGGGTGGCTCAGTCAGTTAAGTATCCAACTCTTGGTTTTGGCTCAGGTCATGAGATCGACCCCCACGTCGAGCTTCATGCTCGGCATGGAGCCTGCTTAAGATTCTTTCTCTCCCTCTCCTTCTATCCCTCCACCCCCTGCTCATGCTCTATCTCTCTCTCTCTCTCTCTAAAAAAAAAAAAAATACTCAAATGAATATATGATACAATAAAAGTACAAATAAAAGGGAAAGTTCATCAATGAAGATTATGTTTAAACAAAAAAGATATGTCTCAAGAGTTCAATGCGTATTTAAGTATAACAAGAATGTGAATGCAATATAAAATTTTTCTTGAAATGATGTGCAAGGATTTGAGGACTGAAAACCTCCTAATATCTTTTATAAGTAAACAAATGCCTGCTTTGTATATGGTGAAAAATGAATAGAAAAGAAGAACTAAATTTTGAGAAAAAAATGTCTACTCCCTGAATGTTCCTAAACAGATTCCTCATCCCTTTCCTTGTTCCTCTCTGAGGGATGTTAAGCAATTGGTGAATTTGGGAAGGAGGGGAAGAGATCAGCTCCATATTTCCGCTTTTATCGGTAAGTAATAAACAAGCTTCTGTCAGTAATAAATAAACCTATATTTTAATAAAATAAATAAGATTAAATAAATTTTGGCCTTCATCTTCTTCTTCATTTCATTTCTCAAATTGTTCAAAACTGAAGTTAAAACAAAAAAAAGGGTAACCATTTATTGGAGACTTTCTCAGTGACTATTACTTAATTGTGTTTATTTAAAATACTGAGATATAAAATCAAGAATGGAATTTGGGGAGCTAAACATGCATAAACAGAAGAAATTTTAGTAGAGTCAGCATTCACGACTTGGGCCTTGGATTTATATACCTGTAGCCTGCTTTCTACTTTGCATATTATGAGTCTACAGACCAGATGAGTTTTTCAGTTCTGCAGTTGTTTTTTTAGGCCTGTGGCCTGAGTATGAGTCTTAGATTTATAGTAACAGCAGCTTATGGTGGCTCTGTATGGAAGAGTTGATAAAAGCTTCAGGGATATACTGTGGGCCTCGCCCAACTCTGCTTTAGAAAAGAGGGGGGGTTACATTGACAAAGCAAATGAGTAGCTTTAGGAAGAGAAAAGGTGCCTACTATAAGCAAGGAGAGGCCAATTTAAGTAATAGCTGTCAGGTTCAGTTTTTCTAAGCCTAACGTTGAGTGGCTCCAGGTACTATGGTACCTCGCAAGCAGACCCCAAGCAACAGTATGGGACATTTACAAGATATGGGCCTGCCCAGTTGCAGGCAGGGCCAGGGTGTTGGGTACACTTTTCCTCAGTACAATGATCTGGAAAAATTTTAACTGTGTAGAATATAAAGTCTTGGGGGCGCCTGGGTGGCTCAGTCGTTAAGCGTCTGCCTTCGGCTCAGGTCATGATCCCAGGGTCCTGGGATCGAGCCCCGCGTTGGGCTCCCTGCTCAGCGGGAAGCCTGCTTCTCCTTCTCCCACTCCCCCTGCTTGTGTTCCCTCTCTTGTTGTGTCTCTGTCAAATAAATAAATAAAATCTTTAAAAAAAAAAAAAAGAATATAAAGTCTTGGTTATTTTTTAGGCCTTGATAGGCTAAAGAGTATTTTAAGGTTAACGCACTGATTTCAAAGTGCAGCATGAAATACCTTTGTGCCAGAGCCAAAACCAACAGCCAAGAGGTAAGAATTGATATTCAACAACCAGAAAAACATTGAGAGACAATATCTTGTAACTGAAAGTAGAGAATCCATAGTAACATTAACTGGGGAAATGTCCCTTAAATTCTGTGACAGTTTTATTAAATAAATATATAATATGCGGAGACATTGGAAAGGTACTGAATTTCTCTATGCCTTTCAAGACTGTACAGCTATTGTAAGTGAGAATAGAATTATTGCCTTTGACTAGAAAGAAACATGCCCAGAAATGTGTGGAATCAGGACCCCACAGAAAGGTAGGTGAGACATATTGAAATGAAATCAGCAAAATAGGCAGGTTGTGTCCTCAGCTGGGTTCAATAGGGAGCCTATTGGGAGCGTATCTCCTCTGTAGGCGATATGGTTCAAGTGAATATTTTGTTAAAGAGATCTAACAAGTAAAAAAAAAAGAAAAAAAGAGAGAGAGAGAGATCTAACAAGTTAAAAATCATCGAGAGTATATAGACATGCAAATGTATTGTCTCCCCCCAAAAAACAATGAAAAGCAAAATGAAGGTTATATTCAGTTACAGCAAACTGTATCAGTCCTATATCCTGACAAAAGGAAATAAATGGACTTATACAACAAGATAAACCTAATTTAACTGAGTTTTTCAGAAAGCTACTAAGTGTAATAGAAATAAAATCTATCCCACAAGGTTTGTCCCATAGTTTAGAAAATGACATACGAGAAAGTAATGTTAAAACATTAAAAACTGGAAGAATCACAGTTTTGAGATGTACATGGCCGTGATATGGGTGGTAGTTTGTATTCTATAGAAGCCATGAAAGCAAACTTAACTAGGAAGTTTCTGAGGAGAAATTCTTCAGTTGATCAAAGCTGAGGATTAGGATGAAATCTCTGTTGGAGATGGGTTTCAAAGGTCTAAATAATTGCATAGTAAATGGCAGAGAAAACAGCCACTGTGCCTCAGGATTAAGAAAAAAAAAAAAAAAAGCTTACAAGAGTGTGGAGGCTAAGATGCTAGGTTGGTACCATCCTCAGTGCAATACATATAAAGTTCCAGAAACATGGGACTCAAGATGAAACAGAAATTAAGATGTTCTGAATATACTGAATATAAAATAAAGGCACCTTGAATTATTTCTCTTAACTGAGGCTTCATCAACATGACAAATTTTTAAGCTTTGCAAAAAAAGGCAGCTATGATTCATCTGCATAAGTAGAATCACCCCACAGATATTGCACACGCCTAGTACAAAGTTAGCATGATGTTGAGAGATTTATCAAAATAAGTTTAAATTTAGAGGTTTTATATTCCTGACACTTCTATCCATTGATTATCATGCTCATGATCTGCTGTGGTCTGTTGCAATATTTTAATAGTTTTGGGAACGTTATTTCACCTGGGATAACTATGATAGGGCTTGATGACTGGGTGGTAGGCTACTTTTCTAAATCTTAAGGGTATTAGGAGAGGATAATGGTGATCTTTCCTTTTCTTATTTCTGATCTCTATAAAATGAGACACTTGACACTTGGCCATTTCAACTGCTATAGGTTTAAGAATTCACAATATCTTCTTCTGTCACTTCCATAATGACCAGAAAATGAAAGTGGGGAGGATTATTTCTTAGATTTTGATATAACTTAAGAATTTTAGAATGTGAGCCTTATCTCAAAAGGGCAAGATAATTTAATTTTGGACTTTAATTTCTTTTAAGATGCAGTACAGCATAATTCCTTTTGAGAGGCAATGTTTCCTGTTGAGGAAGAACCAAACTCTTGATCCATTGTCTGGATTCAAAGGCAAGATCCACTACTACTAGCTAGGCAACCTTGGATAAGATGCTTAGCTGTTCTGCAATCTTGAGATATCAGTAGGATCAAACTTAAAGCATTTTTGTGAGAATTAAGTGAGATGTTATTTACAAACTACTTTGAACAGTGTCTTGTAGATATTAAATACTTTACATGTGCTTATTTCTAGCATTCTTGCATATGAAATTCCGAGTGAATTTAACATTTATCTTTACTTTATCCTGGATTTGATAATAAAAAGGGTTTTTTTTTTAATTCAATCAGGATCATTTTTAAATTTTCAGTTGGTATATATTTGAATATATTTAGGTAAAATTTTGAAAGTGTGCAAGATGCATTAACAAATATAGATTAAGGACAATGTAATAACCTTTTCAACTTACTTGTTACAAAGAATGTATTGTTTAGTATATACAATTAAAATTATTTGATTGTTGAAGTAGTTTACAGCCCTAAAGATGTCTTGAGACTCCAAAGAAAGACAACTAAAGAAATCTTTATTTCTCTGAAATTCAAAAAAATCTACAGTTACAGTTTTTGCTTGTTCAGCAATTTTCTCTAACAACAATTTGCCTGCTAACCCCACTAATCCCAATCTATGCATATTTTTTTCTTTAAACAGCACAAACTTTATCCTTTGTTCCTAAAGAGTACTTTTACTTCTCACACACAATGCACATTTCATAAACTCATTTAATATCTTTACCATCATCATAACCTAATTGTGGTATTTATCTTTATGATATGCATAAAAATTCCTTTGTATGCCAGAATTTTAAGTCAAGTGTATGTTTTCATAATTAAAGGACTATAATACATAAGGCATGGAGCACTAAAACCAAAACTCTGTGAAGAATGAGTTTTTATGTGTTTATAATCAGTTGAATCTGGAAAATAACACTTCCAATTACTAATCTTAAATTGTGTCTCTTCCCTATTACGTGTAATTTAGAATCATTCTTACTAATGAAAACTAAATGGTAATTAATCATATGAATGTTTGTTGAGTAAGGACTGAAGAAAATATAATAGCTACAGGTTTCTTCAATTGTGAAAGTGTCTATTTACTTATTTATAATTTGTGCTTTAGTTTGGTAGGCACAAAGACTTGAGTTTCTCTGCTTAAAAACAAATGGCAACATACACAGTAGTTTTCTGTTTTCAAAATTATATGAGAGTCACTTGAAGAGATTTATCTCACAATTTTTGGTTAAGATTTATATCTATTATCTCTGTTGATAATTACCTGAAATATTTTATTTTCATTAATATTAAAAACATTAGGGGTTTTGCATATCCTCTAGCAAAGTTCAACTTTAGAAAGTTTTAAACTGGTTTTACATTTTTGCTTAGTTTTCTCTATTCACAGATTCATATGTTAATAGCATTTAAGTGTATTTTATATTTGAGCTTAATAAAATAAGATAATCTATAAACTGAAGAATTAATAAAATGTTAAGACTGAGTTGAGGTCAATTGTCTTGTTCTATTAAAGAGCTATTTAGGGTGTGGGCAAAATTACAAGCTTAATTAAACTAGCCTTTTACTGATGAAACTAGACCTAGAATGTTAAAAGCAACCATCGATAGAAATAACAAAAAAAGACTGGGAAAAGAAGGAGAGACACTTCTATGAGCTAGATGTCTAGTGCTAGTCACAGGGATGCCTGCAAGTATGAGCACTGAGGCTACTGGCAGGGTTGTTGCTAAGATCCAACTGTGGGAATGTGCTTTCTAATGCAGAACAGGTCTGATAGATACTAGTAGAATATATGCAACTGTAGTTTTCTCTCAATGCTCTAGAGATTCCTCCAGGAGACTATTTGAATCAGTGAGCAAGAATGAGGCTCCCTTAGATTTGTGTCATGATATATAAGTCTCTCTTTTTCAATAAAAATAAGATAAATAAGAGATTCAACACTTATGGGTTCATAATTCTTGTCCTGGACTCTACAACCTCTTCACATCTGATTGTGTATTAACTGTATGTTCTAAACAAAAAGAATGTGAACCCCTTATTTCTGATTCATCTTTCATGTATAAATAGAAATACATTTCACAATTTTTTTTTTTAAAGATTTTATTTATATATTTGACAGAGAGAGACACAGTGAGAGAGGGAATGCAAGCAGGGGGAGTGGGAGAGGGAGAAGCAGGTTTCCCGCCTAGCAGGGAGCCGGATGCGGGGCTGGATCCTAGGACCCTGGGATCATGACCTGAGTCGAAGGCAGACGCTTAACGACTGAGCCACCCAGGTGCCCCTACATTTCACAAATTTTAAGAGTCCTCATTTTTCTCTATATATAAGTAGATGAGGACTCACTTTGTGAAATGTCCAGATGCAAACATATCAATTGTGTACTTTTCTGTAGGCTCAAATGTACAAATATCTTTGATCCACATGAAATTTCACTTTATGAAAATAAGAGGGTCTTATATTTCTTTTAAAAATAGATTACACCTGGGGCGCCTGGGTGGCTCAGTCGTTAAGCGTCTGCCTTCGGCTCAGGTCATGATCCCAGCGTCCTGGGATGGAGCTCCGCATCAGGCTACCCGCTCCATGGGAGGTCTGCTTCTCCTTCTCCTGCTCCCCCGGCTTGTGTTCCCTCTCTCGCTATGTCTCTCTGTGTCAAATAAAATCTTAAAAAAATAAATAAATAAAATAAAAATAGATTACACAAAAACAATTTAAATAAATGTTATTAAATCATTCAGGCCTTTTTGTTATGTTAGAGATCAAAGACAAGAGTTTTCTTACTCTCCAGATGATCTTTTTGATATTGTGCTTTTAATATTTTTTTCATATAGTCTTTCTCTGTTAAGATCATGACATTTAGGGGGCACCTGGGTGGCTCAGTCGTTAAGTGTCTGCCTTCAGCTCAGGTCATGATCCCAGGGTCCTGGGATCGAGCTCCACATCGGGCTCCCTGCTCGGCAGGAAGCCTGCTTCTCCCTCTCCCACTCCACCTGCTTGTGTTCCCTCTCTCGCTGTCACTCTCTCTGTCAAAGAAATAAAATCTTTAAAAAAAAAAAAGATCATGACATTTAGGAATCCCTGGGTGGCTCAGCTGGTTAAGCAGCTTCCTTCGGCTCAGGTCATGATCCCAGGGTCCTGGGATCGAGCCCCACATCAGGCTCCCTGCTCAGTGGGAAGCTTGCTTCTCCCTCTGTCTGCCGCTCCCCCTGCTTGTGCTCTTTCTCTCTCTCTGACAAATAAATAAAATCTAAAAAAAAAAAAAGATCATGACATTTATTAAAATAATATCTTGTAGTATTAACAGTGGCTTTCCTAAATCTGCAGATAATTGACACCATAGGCCATAAAGATACAAAAAAAATAAAATGAAAAAAAACAAAACAAAAATACATATCCTTATTGAACAAGGAAAAGCTACTTTTGGTAATATTAAATTTTTGTTTCCTCATATTAAATGTATTATCTATTTTCAAGCTAAAAGAAAAGTATAATATCAATACAAAATTAACAATATGCATGTCATTAGGGTAAAAAAATATGGTCATCTAGGAGATGAATGATTCTGTTACTATAAGCTGTATGCTTAAACAGATATGATTTTTTTTTTTTATTTAAAAGATTTTATTTATTTATTCGACAGAGAGAGAGAGCGGGAGCAGGAACACAAGCAGGAGGAGTGGGAGAGGTAGAAGCAGGCTTCTGCCGAGCAGGGAGCCCCATGTGGGTCTCGATCCCAGGACCCTGGGATCATGACCTTAGCCAAAGGCAGACGCTTAATGACTGAGCCACACAGGCGCCCAAACAGATACGATCTTAAATACTTACACAGAGTACAATCTTTAGCACATTGATGTATCATGCAATATGGTCTTATATACTATTTTAGTTTAAATTAACAGGATGGAAAAATGCTAACAAAGTAACTTTTGTTTTTCAATTTAATTTATATTTTCAAAGAATCAGCTTCTCATTACATTGATTTTTTCTATTGTTTCCTTATTTGCAATTTAATTGACCTTTTTCTCAAATTTTTATTATTCCGTTTATTCTGTTTACCTTGGTCTTAACATTGCTCTCTTTTCTCTAGTCTCCTAAAGTGAGAGATTAGATTATTTATTTTAAATATTGTTTAATATAAGCATTCATGTCATAAATTTCCTTCTGAGCACTGTTTCCTTCCTTGAATCCCACAGATTTTGATAAATTCTATTTTCACATTCACGTAGTTCAGACCACTGTCTTAATTTCTCTTAAGACTTCTTTGACTTATGAGTTATTTCTAAGTGTACTGTTTATTCTCCAAATATTTTGGAATTTTTCAAGTATCTTTCTGCTATTGATTTCTAATAATTTCATCATGGTCTGAGAATATACTTTGCATGATTTCTATTCTTTGTAAATTTGCTCAGGTGTATTTTATGGCCCAGAATGTGGACTCTCTCAGTTAATGTTCCATGTGAGTTTGAGAAAAATTTGTAATTTGGTGTTGGCTACAGTATTCTATAACTGTTAATTAGATCAACTTGATAAATAGTTCTTTTAGGTCTTCTGTATTCTCACTTATTTTTGGCCTGCTTGATCTACTATTTATTGACAAAAGGATATTGAATTCTCAAATTATAATAGTGGCTTTGTCTGTTTCTCCTTTCACAACTGTAAGTTTTTGTCTCAGGTTTTTTGACTGCTATTAGGTATATAAATATTTAGGATTGTTGTGTTTTCTTGAAGAATTGACTTTTTTATCATAATGTAATGCTTTTTTTATTTCTGATAACATTCCTTGGTTTAAAGATTGATTTATCTATAATTAACATAGTTTTGTCAACTTTCTTTTTGTTATTATTAGCCTGGTATATCTTTCACCAATATTTTACTTTTAGCATATATAAATCTTTATATTTAAAATGAGTTTCTTGTAGTCAATATACATTTGGGTTTTGTCATTTTTACCTACTCTGACAATCACTCTTTTTTTAATATGTGCATTTAGACACTTTAAGTGATTATTTATATAATTGGATTAATACCTACCATGTATGTAACTTTTTTCTATTTATTACATTTGCTATTTTTTCCCTTCTATCATTTTGCCACCTCTGGTTTTAATTGAGCCTTTTATAATTTTATATTTCCATTTTTATCAATTCTCTTAGGCTATTGATTATATTTCTTTTTAAAACAGATTTAAGTAATTATTCTAGAGTTTATAATACACATTTTTAACTAATCTAAGTGCAGCTTCAAATAACAATATGCCCTGTCATGTATAGGGCAGATAACTTAAAACATCATACTCCTAATTCCTGCATCCCATCCCTTGTGACATTGCTGTCATTCATTTCACTTCTCCATATGCTTGAATCACCCTAAAATACATTGTTACTATTGTTATTTTAAATAATTTTCTTTTAAATCAATAAAAATAAGAAATAAAATATTTTATTTTATCTTCATTTATTTCTCCTCTGATGCTTTTCCTTTCTATATGTACATCCAAGTTTCTGACTTACAATATTTTTTTTCTGCCTCAAGAATTTTAAATGTTACTTGCAGTGAAAGACAGAATTTTGTCAATTTTTGTTTGTCTAAGAAAGTCTATTTCTCCTTCACTTTTGGATGCATAATTTCAATGGATATAGAATTATAGGTTGATGGTTTTGTCCTTTCAATATGTTCCCTTATTTGTATTATTTCTGATGAGAAGTCAGCTGTAATTCTTGAGCTTATTCCTTGATATGTAAGGTGACTGCCGCCTCTTTGGCTTCTTTCAAAATTTTCTCACTGTCTTTGATTTTCTACAGCTTGATTATGATTTATCTTCTTTTTTTCCCCCCCTCTGTTTTATTTTATTGTGGTGTTTATCTTGTCTAGCCTTCCCTGAATTTCCAAATCTGTGATTTGGTGTTTTGCCACTAATTTGGAAGGTTTTGGATCATTAACTTTAAAATTTTACTTTTATTTTTAATAGCTTTATTGATATACAGTTTCTATAGTATAAAATTCATTCATTTAAAGTATGCAATTCAATGGTTTTTAGTCTATTTGCAGGTATGTTCTACCATCACAAAGTTAATTTTAGAGCATTTCTAACATTTCATAAAGAAACCCTGTGTTCTTTAGACATTGCCTGGTAGCCTCCATCCTCTCCCCCCTGCCCTAGGTAACACTAACTTTCTTTCTGTCCTTATTTCGGATTTCTCTTTTCTGACATTCATATCACTGGCATTGTATAGTATGTGTTCTTTTGTAACTGTCTTCTTTCTCTTACCATAATGTTCTCAATGTTTTTGACCATTACTGCTAAAAGTATTTATTTATTCTGCACCTTATCTCCCTTTTCTTCTTCTTTTATTCCAATTATACATGTGTTAAACTTTTATGCATTTGTCTCACTCTTCATGGATGTTTTATTCCTTTTGTTTTCTATCTTTTTTTTTTTTTTTTTTTCTCTTTGAATTTCAGTTTAGGAAGTTTCTATTGACATATCTTCAACCTCCTTGATTCTTTCTTCAGCTGTGTCAAATCTACCAATAAGCTCATCAAAACATTCTTAATTTCTAGTAAAGTGAGTTTTTAAAATGATTATTTCTAGCATTATCTTCTGATTCTGCTTCAGAATTGTCATCTCTCTGCTTATATTACTCATCTATTTTTTGCATGTTCCCTACTTTCTCCATTGGGGCATTTAATATATTAATCATAGTTATTTTAAATTATCAGGCTGACAACTCAACATCTTTGTCCTATGTAAGTCTGGTTGTGATGATTGCTTTTCCTCTTCACAGTGGTTTTCCTTGCCTTTCAGCATGCATTGATTTATTGGTTAAAAGCCAAGCATGTTTTATTAGGTAATAGGAAATGAGGTAACAGGCCTCTAGTGTGGGGTTTTATGTTAACCTGGCTAGAGGTTGAAGTGTGTTTAAGGTTTTCTATAGCCATAAGTACCAAAGGCTTCAAAGTCCTTCATTGTCTTTGTTTTTGTCTCCCCTCTTGACTTTGAGCTTCTTTACTCCTCCTCAAAGAGGAGCAGCTCTTTCAGCTATAATCTTGAAAAGCTGTAATCTTGAGAACTCTTGGCACATAAGAATTTTATCCAAACCTTTGAACTAACAGATGACCAAAATATAACCTGGCTTCTCAGTGGCATGAAGCTGTCACCCTAAGATGGCTTCAGTTCTCCCATCCAAAATGTTGCCTGAAAAGATCAAAGCTGACATGAGAATTTACCATTTATTCTAGCCAACATCTTTTAGGTCCCTGGCCTCCTTCTTTTATTGCATTTACCAAAAATGGCTTACAACTGTGAATATGTATGTTTTACAATTCAGAAATATCTTTCTTTAGGAACTGAGAACCATTCTTTTGAAATGTGGTCACCGGAAGTATGGGCCTCTTTTTCCTAGTCTCTGTGGGAGGTTAGGGTTCTAACTTAGGTAATTGCCAGCTAGCAAACACAGCTGGACCAATCACATTTATATTTACCAACCCATAATTTTTACTTTTCTGACTCTTCTGAGCCTCCACTTATTCCCTTCCCACATTCTCCTTTAAAAATACCAAGCCACCTCTGCACAAATTGGAATGATGCTTAGGTTTTTCCCCTACTCTCTGTAGTTACTGAATAATATCTGTTTTCACCACTTTAACTAATGTCTGGCTGTGTTTATCTTTAACAATCCACTGTTATTACACTGAAGCCCTGTTTGTGATAAAATATGGGGAAGGGGCAGTCTCTAATCCTTCAGTTCAATACATCTTCCAATGGGGCTATGTTTAATGGGCAAATTTTCTCCGGTGGTATAGCTTTTTCCCTCTCTGCTCCTCACTCTCTTCCCAACCTTCAGTGTTCCCAATCAATTTCCTTAAATCTCTGACACCTGTTGACTATGTTTTTGTTTTTTTCTTCTTTTCTTTTCCTTAGGAGGAACTGGAACAGTAGAAGGTATTGGATTGGAAGGAAATCCCTTCTTCCAGTTTGGATGAGGATTAACCATCTTTTTTCCTGGTAAGCCTTTGTTATGGGGAAGGCTGTAGGTATCTTTCACGAAGATCTATGTTTCCTCTCCATCTGCCAGGGCCATGAAGGTATCTTTCTCAAATCTTCACCATGATGAGAGCCTGGTAGGGTTAGGGGAGGGAAAACCCATGGCCATTTGGATACTTTCCCATAGGACTTACCAACAGAATTCTCATTTTTATGCTATTCTATACTTAACCTCCAATAATTCATCAACAATACCATTAATGTGTTTCGATCAGATATGGCTTCATCAGGCTCTGCTTCTGGTAGGCAGATTTTGGCTGTGATTATATTCACAAAGGATGTTGATTTTCAGTTTGTTTAATTTTCCTTCTTGTAAAGAGGGGAGTGGTGACTTTCAAGCTCTTTACACATCAGAGTTGAAATTTCAAGTCCTTCAGTGACTTTTTTTTTTTTCTTTCCTCTATCTTTCCCCTTGCTTATCACTGGCAACTACTAATCTTGTTTTTTTCTCCATAGTTTGACTTTTTCCAGAATGTCCACAGTTGGAATACGACTGTTTGACCATGGTTTTCTTAGGGAAATGCCAGTCCTCACATTTTCCATGGAAAGAAAAGAAAATAGTTATGACATGACGTGAAGACTGCTAGATAATTCCAAAATTAAATGTTATTTCATATTTAGGTATTTTCACTCTTTTGTATTCATTTTAATATTAACAAATGCGATAATGCTACAGTGTTAAACATATTTATAAATTTATACTCTTTTCACTAATTTATGTATTCTACTTTACCTGAGTACTCTGCCTGTTTCTATATAAACACACCAAAACAATTAAGTGATCAATTTAGTAAGCCAATCTTGGTATTTTTGTCCAGTCTTTTCCAATCTACCTATAACGTGCATTTATCTAGACTTGTTTAGATATGTTTATTTCTCCAACATTCTTAACACTTAACAAACAATACATTTATTTAATATGTTATTACGTTTGTATCAATATTCCTAACTTGTGACATTTCACAAAGCATAGAGCTTTTGGGGGGATCATAAATGTAGGAAAGTACTACTAGCATCTAGTGGGTAGAGACCAGCGATGCTCCTACAAGTTTTACAATGCACATAACAGCCCCACCTCACCTCCTAAGAGAAAATTATGCAGCTCAAAATATCTACAGTGCTGAGGTTGAGAAACCTTGCTATAATCTGTCCAAACTAATGATTGTTTGACACAAATTTCAAGGTATAGGGAAAACACTCATTTAAAGTTGGTCTCAGTTAACCTATTGGGAAAAGGATCAGATTGACTGAAACATAATATATATATATATATATATATATTTAAACAAAACCATGTTAAACCTTTTTTTCTGATGTGCCAATTTGGATACAAAACACTCTTTTGATAATATCATTTTTATAGGCAGAAGCCAATGTTTAAAGTCCTTAGAGTAATTGTATTCATTATTTGAATTTTTGTAACATCTTGGCAATGGCATCTCTGATGTATTACATAAATGTTACTTCCTTAAAGGGATTTTCCTGTTATGCTGTAGCTGTCACTACACTCTCATGCAATGTGGTTCATTGATCTTTTCAGTATTTCATTTTCAGCTGTTTGAAATCTATCACAAAGAGCAATTTATGTTTCTCTTTTCCGTGATATTGCTTTCTACCCTCCATCCTCCAATTTTTTTTTTTTTAAACATTTGTTTATTTCATGTCTCCAAGTCTTGACATGTATTAGGGACAACTAATAGTATTACCATAAAATATATTGCAATAGTTATGTCACAATTTACTATGGTTACAATCCTTTTCACAGAGTCTACATAGAGATATGTGTACATTTTGAATGGACCCATTCCTCTGATTTAGAGTCAGAATAATTTTGAGAAATTCAAACTTCTATTAGGTAGAAAGTAGCTAAACTATTTTTTCTATACACATGAATCATTTAATATATTTTTTCTTGACTCAGATAAAGTGACTGACATATTTGAACAATGCTGCAAGAGTGAGCATATTGGTATTGATTTACCTTTCCTGGCAGAATCTGAATTCATTCTGAATGAAGGTCTGTGTCTCTGATTGCTGTCTCTAGGTTCTATTGTTTTTTTTGTTTTTTTTTTTTAATAGTCCCTTGAATTGATATTTTATCTTTTGTCAGATCTAACTAGATCTATTCTAGTCAGAAGCTAGGTCTGTTTCTATTTGCTTTTAGCAGAGCAGTTACAATTTTGTGTTCTTTTTGTCATTATTCATGGGGTCTTTTCTAAGTCCCCTTTGCATGTAAATTTCACAATTTTCCTTTGTTATTTGAAAACCTTGTAAAATACATTCTATAATACAGACTGAATAAATAATTTTATAACCCCAAAGAAGATCTGAATGACACATGGTAGATTTGTATACTTAGTAACTCTCCCAAAAGATTCCTATTTTTTTTTTTGTCATCAAGTGTAATACATCAAATATCCAAAAGTATAGTCATAGTTTTGCTTTGCTAACTAGTAAAATATATCATTTTAGAACATTTTTCTAATAATATTATAAAGTATTATCCTTTTGGAAAAGAAAACAAAACTTCCATAGCACTCCTGATACAATCTAAACACCTAAAGATGATTAGATAGAATCATATTAAGCTTCAATGTTTCACATAAATTTTACTTGTTTCTTGGGTCAAAGAGATAGAAATCCAAAACTAATTATAAGTAGAATAACTTAACCGAGGGACTACCCAGGGTTAGATTTTACCCCTTATTTCCCTAGATGTCACTGATAATTGCTGGAACAAATAATACAAGTATCAAAATAGTAATAAGGAAATTTACTGATATGAGTGCTTTGACAAGAATTACCAACCAAACCTTATGAACTGTCCAGAATTTATCAATAGATGTGAGCACTAGGGGATTCTGGAGTTGACATATAGGCCATAGTATATTAGGACTATCCATCATCAAAATATTACTTAAATTGACAGAATATGAATATTCACACCAGCATGGAAATATCCTGAGTGAGGGGGATCAAAAGGGCTTTGGTTTCTTTCATTATATTTCAACACTGTTATTAGGAAATTGGCTTTGGAAAAGACATCACAAAATACAACAACACCCACAATCTTTATAATCCTTTTTAAATCCTAAGCAGTGATAGTGTTACAGGATTTTTGTTCCTTAGTGCCTGTGGTTCTTGGTCACACCACTTCAAAGAATGAAGAAGTAGACCAGATGAAGAGTGAGGGACAGCAAAGCAAAGTTTATTGAGGGATAGTATAAAGCTCCCAGAGAGGGAGGGGGCCTGAGAGGGTTGTCATTTTGGCTTTCAAATCTAGGGGTTTTTATAAGCTCTTTTAAGAAACTATCTTAAGCATTCTGAGTGTGGAGCCCTGAGGATTGGCTGCTAAGATGTGCCAATCAAGGCTTTGATCATGCACCTGTCTACCTATTGGGTTATTGTTCACGTGTTGCTGGTCTTTTGGGCTGACATCTAGAGACTAACTGCCTCAACTTGTGATAGTGACCCATGTTTTATGGTTAATTGTTTTGTTTCAGGATGTTTTGCAAAAGTCATTCCTGCAGAGGCTGCTAGACAGGATGCGATTGTGGCTTTGTCTAAGTTGTAAAACTGGATGCCAATATGGTTTTATCTTTGCTGTTCCAGCTCCCTGTTTTCTTGTTGGGGACCCTGGCCCTGACTACCTAAGTGTCCAATTAACCTCTAACAATAGGCTGACCCCTCTTGAATCTATATACTCTTCATTTCATAGCTCTTCTTTCCTCCTAGGCAAAGGTGGTAAGCAGTGAATAGACTATCATCCTTATTTTCCTTTTTCATTCACATGCAGTAGATGAATTAGAAAAATTATTCTTCATCTCCTATGAATTATATTAATTTTGAAAACTTAAATCTAAAATACACTTTCCAGTTATGACATGAGAAAGGAATCAAGGATTAATTCTCCCATTTATAACTTAAATAAGAAAATACACAAATATCTTATAGAACTTTGGTTATGTGATACATATTAAAAAAGACAAAGCCATGTATAATATATATTTTACGAGTATTATTCCTACATATTCTTTTATTTACTTACCACATATTTACTGTACACTTACTATGTCTGAGGACTAACAGAATTACTATCTTAAACATTTTAAAATTCTTTACTTCTGATATATTTTGGTCATAATTACAAATGCTCAAATCAGAATGATACTCTTCTTCCTTAAATGAAAACATATTTTAAATTTTGCTCATTTTTTTCTAGAATTTGATGACTTAGAGATGAAATATAAATCTCTAGTTAGAATGGTATTTAAAATATGTTTCTTACTATAGTTTCCAGTCCAAATTGCCTAACAACACCATTAGTCCAGAATGGCATATTTGTATTTATTAATTGGTGTACCAATCCCTGATAATTAATCAACAGAGAAGAAGCACTATAAAGCTTAAAAGAACATAACAATATATATACCATTTTCTTCATCCTACTGAATCACCAACATTGTACTTAATATGTAGCATTGTACTTAATATGTAATAGATCCTCAATAAATATTTGTAAATGAGTAGTTATTCTCAAATATGAATGTTTACTTATCATTTTGAATAAATTGAATAAGGTTTTCCAGTCCCAGCATTATTGACATTTAAAGGCATATAATTCTTAGTGTGGGGGTTATCTTGTAGTTTGTGGGATGGTTAGCAGTATGTCTGGCCTTCACCCACTAGATATCAGTAGCAACCCCTCCTCTTTCCCAGCTGTAGCAATCAAAAAAGTCTCCAGACAATGCCAAACATCTTCCAGGGGGACAAAATCATATCCAGTTGAAAACCACTGATCTGGGATGATATCTCATTAATTCTCATAACAGCTAAACAGAATATGGAATTAAGGAGGAAAAACCTCTGATTCATTTTGTTTGTTTTCAAATTCTAATAGAATTGATTTCTAATCACAAGCTATTGTTGGATTTGCTTATGATTAGGAATCAATTAGATAGTTATTTATGTTTCTTTTCTTCTAATACTTTGATTTATAAATAAAAGGTTCAAATGAGATTATGATCAGCTTCTTCGTAACTATTTAATATGTAAATAACAATTATTTAATAAACCTGTGTGTCTATGCAAAAGGAAGTTAATATTCCATAAGTATTATTTGTTTAGCATATTTTAACAAAATCATCCCTTCAGCTTGCTATGGGTTTATTTTTCTCTTATTTTTCTAGTTTCTTGAGACGGGAGCAAAGATTATTGATTTGAAACTCTTCCTCTTTTCTTTTTTTTAATTGAGATATAGTTGACATATAAAATTTTATTAGTTTCAGGTGTACAACATAATGACTTGATATATGTATATATTGTAAATGACCACCACAATAAATCTAGCTAACATTCATCATCTCACATAGTTATATTTTTTTATAACAAAAACTTTTAGATCCATTCTCTCTTAAGAAATTTTAAATATATAATACAGTATTATTATCTATATTTGCCATGCTGTACAAGATGTACAAATATGTTGGGCAATTTTTTAATTTTTAATTTTTTATCTACTCTAGTTTTAGCAATCTCACAGAATATCCTACATCAGTTTCCTTGTTAATATATTTCAGTGAGTTACTGTGATTAGTAAGCTCATAGGCATGCTTTTGTTATGAAATATATTGTTATTTCTACCTCATTTGGGCAGTAACTATGCCTTTCCACTTCCGATGTTTGCATAATAGGAATAAGCAGAGTACAGTAACATCTTTAATTTTTGTTGCTTAAATAGCTTTTTCTATAATGAGAACATAGGCAATGGTCTTCAAAGTCATAATTTTTTCCAATGACTTTCAGGTGCTCTAGAGAGAAAAACATTAAACCTATAGGTTGCTTTAGATACCAAGTTGTAGTACAGCTAGCGGTATGGCTAATCTAGGAGGCTGTTTGCATGGCTTTCAGAGCATTTAGGTAATAAGCTTGGTCTAGTTCCACAGCTTTAAGACCAGAACTGTGGTAACCTGAGGAAGATCCACTGATCTGGTGAGACCAAGAGTTCTTAATGAAGCCTGAACTTAAGCCTGTTTGTTTTATTACACTTTTCATTATAGTCTCACTATATACTGTAAAATGCTGAGTTAATTATGTGTATCTTCCCAGATGAGATAGAAAAAACTCCTGCCACTTATCCATTCTTTTCTCCCTTCTCCTCTCTCTCTTCTTATCCCCTTCCTCCTCTTCCCCTCCCTTCTCCCCTCCCACATACAAAGACTATGAAGAACTGCCCAGTCTTTCTGTCCAATACGGAAGGACTTATTTCAGGAATGATGGCTTCTAACAACTCACAGTTAACCACCTCCAAGAGCTGTCTTTGGATGAAAAATGCTGCCTCACATTAGTTTGCCCTTCTTCTATAGGGCATCTGCTTCTAAAGACTTTTTTTTTTAATTTTATTTTATTATGTTGTGTTAATCACCATACATTACATCATTAGTTTTTGATGTAGTGTTCCATGATTCATTGTTTGCATATAACACCCAGTGCTCCATGCAGTACGTACCCTCCTTAATACCCATCACCAGGCCAACCCATCCCCCCACCCCCCTGCCCTCTAGAACCCTCAGTTTGTTTCTCAGAGTCCACAGTCTCTCGTGGTTCGTCTCCCCTTCTGATCTCCCCCTTCATTTTTCCCTTCCTGCTATCTTCTTCTTTTTCTTTTTTTTTAACATGTAATGTATTATTTGTTTCAGAGGTACAGGTCTGTGATTCATCAGTCTTACACAATTCGCAGCGCTCACCGTAGCACATATCCTCCACAATGTCTATCACCCAGCCACCCCATCCCTCCCACCCCCCACCACTCCAGCAACCCAAAGACTTTTTAATTCAGGGAGAAAAAAAAGGCCTGGCCTGTTGTCTCAATTCATGACAACTAGGAAGGTAGGGTTGCCAGAAAAAATATGAGACACTCAGTTAAATTTTAATCTCAAATAAGCAATAAATACATTTTTGTATGTGTCCCATGCAATATTTGTAGCATACTTACACTAAAGTATATTAATGTATACTTATAATAGAAATTTATTCATTGTTTATCAGAAATTCAAATTTAACTGGACATCCTGGATTTATATTTGCTAAATCTGGTTGCCTTATCTAAAAGACCATGCTAGAGATCCCTACCCAATCTTACCTCTCTCTCTAACTCTCAGATAGGTGTTATTTCATTGAATTCTTCTCAGTAAACTGCTTTCATTTGAATAACAGTCTCAGTCTGTTTTCCAGGGAACCTTATCTATGTAAATTGGTAAAAATTATGGTCCAAAAAAAGCAGATGCTAAAATGAAATTTTTGGAATAAAAGCATCTGCTAGCCAGTTGGCAATAGAAACCCCATCACTGGTGGTAGATGGGGTACTGAGAGTCCCTGACATGTGGTAATGGTACAGTTATTAAAACTTCCATGATAATAAACCAGGATGGGATACTATGGGGTGGTGGGGGAGGCAGTGGTTGGTGAAATATCCCATATCTCTGCTATTAGAAAAATTCAAGAGAAAGAGTAATATGAGGACTACGGAATGGGATACTGCTGAGGCCATTAATACACTGGAGGAAAAGGACAATGAAAGCATTAGAGTGATTAATCACTAACTTAAGGCAACACAGACCATAAATATAAAATATAATCATCTCCCACATCCAGAGGGCAGAAAATATTAACATTCAGGCCTGGAACTTAATTAGAAGGATAACAAACAGAAACAGAGCATATGATAACAGAAATGCAGAAAAATTAAATCCTCAATCCAGAGTGTTATGCCAAGGGTAAGAAGCTTATGATGAAATATAGGATCGAGAATCTGGGTCAGAAATCCCAAATCCCCAGATTTTTTTTAACACTCTGAGCCTACAAATATGGCTTTTCTTGTTAAAGGCTAGTGCTTGTCCCTTGTTTGAAGATGATGCAGAGACTTTTATCTTTTAAGATGACTTACACTTCCTCAAGATGTACCCTATCCTCCCTCATGCCCAGTAAACAAATAAGTAAAGATAAGCCTCAATATATATTATTCAGAAAGATGTTACTAATAAGTGTTCCTGCTAAGAGATGAATGAGACTATACTGCAATGAAAATGTAGGGCCTAGCCTATGTGCACTGTCAAGAACCAGAAGCATATTCATGGGACAAGGTCCAAAAGAGAGTCGACAAAAGTGGTTAAATATGAAGTTGGATAAAAAGAGTCTCTTAGTCTGGGAGCACTCTTTCTGATTAAGGATTTCATACCCTACAAAGACCCTGAAATACAAGGTTAGGATCCTGTTGGATGGCATTTGGAAAACTGGGAAAAATTATGGTCCACACAAAGTTCAGTAGAAATGCCAGAATTTCTACGTGGGGTGGGGGAAAAAGAAATAAAAACCTCAGTAAAGACAATAGGCTAAAGCAGATAACTATGTAAGATTGGAAAATCTACCAGCTGACTATTTTCCCCCCAAAAGTCCACATTTACCAACATGGTAAGGAAAGCACTGTGATAGGGTCACCAGGGTCATAGGATCAATGGTGACTCCTTATATAGGCCGTGGCTGATAGCAGTTGCTTTTTAGAAATAGGGATAATAAGATCTCAGAATAATAGAGTCCAGGTAGCAGTACATATCTGTTAGAAAAAATAATGGGCACAATTGTAGAAATGAGCAGAAAAAAAAAAAAAAAGATTGCAAACTAGGAGCCAGACAGTCAGAGAGCTATGGTGATTGTTAATAGAATACAGTGTCCCTAGGGACAAGATAGAAGACAACTTTTAAGAGTATTTTTCAATTTGTGCAATCAAAAGAAATGAAGCATGGATGATTAGGATATGAAGGGCAGCCAACCAGATAAAACATCATAATTTCCTACACAGTTTGCAGACATGTGCCGGCTTTAAAATCTGGAACCCATTTACTGAAGAAAAGGGCAGTTTCCCATGAGGAAAGAACCTTCAATACCAGGGAAAGTTTATATGGAAACTATCACTAATGTATTTCCCAATAAAGCATGTGGTCATTTGTCTGACAACTGTATACTGACAAAAGAGGGATACTAGACATTTCAAGAACTCTTTGATAGAGATTCAATTTGACATTAGTACTTGGACATGCAAAGCATTTCTATAAGCCTGTTGTTAATGGAGACCTTATGAAAATAGAGTTTTGATCCAGGTTTAGCTCATAGCATTGAGTATGTCCATGAACTCCTCAATAGTGATTTCCCTGATCTCTCAAATTATAATTACAATAAAGGATCTAGGTAGTTTTCAGAATATCATCACTGGCCTGTGAGGTAAGAGCTATCGTAGTTGTGAAGGCCAAATTGAGGCTGTTGAAACTGGTCCCAACCCTACCAAGATAGTAAGGCAAAAGCAATGTTGCAACTTAAGAGAAATGGGAGAAATCACTGCCATTCTTAAAAATTTAGAGTATGTTGATCCTCATCATATCCCCTTTTAAATTACAAATCTGGTCTTTACAATAACCATATGGGCCCTGGACAATGGCAGTGGCCTAGGTAATGGTCAGATAGATCTTTGCTACAGCATGTTAACATCTACCCACACATGTGCTCTATCACCATTGATCCGGAAAATGTTTTGTTTTGCTTTGTTTGCTTTGCTTTGCTTTGCTTTGTTTTTCGTTTCTTTGAGGGAAGGGGCCAGAAGCAGTTCTCATCGATGTGGAATAAACAACAGAATATATTTCATTCTCATCCAAGAATTATACTAACCCTCTTGCTCACTCCCATAATATAGCTCAAAAAGACCTATAATATCTGTACACCCTGCATAATAGCACATTATTTCTTTCTATTGATTAAATTGTGTTCATTGGACCATATGTGTACAAAGTGAGAAGAACATTAAAGGCCTTGATGAGGATGGGTGTTAAATTCTTCAAAAATTCAGGACCTACTAGATTAATGAATTTTCAAATAGGTCTTGTTGTCTGGGCATGTTTGGACAATATAATTCTCATCAAAGTAAATGATAAATTATCAAATTAATACGTCTCATATGTCTCATCACTAAAAAAAAAAAAAATAGTATAATAAAAACATTTCTTCTCTAGCTCACACTTATGCTTTACCTGGTACGTAGGAGAAAGAAAGTTAATACCAGCGGATGGAAACAAATAATGGCATGGCTTGGTTCAGAGATTAGTTGTCTAGGTATTTGGATGCAAGTTGAAAATGGCCTATTATTATGTTACTGTCCCACTCAGAGGTGGCCCTGAAAGATAGCAGTGGGTGGAAACCATCCCAATGATTAGAGGTTTAAGCCATGCACACTGACTTTGAGTGTATGTGTAGAAAAGTGGTACACAGATTTATGGGTAGTGTCAAGCTGCTGGGCTCTGTGATCAGACTTTTAAAGGAAAAAGGATTAGAAGATAAAGGACAAAAAATTCTATAGAAGTATGTGCAAAGACTTTTGGAAGCGAACATGAATTGTCAAGGTCTTTGTATTGTATACTAAAGCCCATCAGAGATGTCATAAAAGGAAAAGGCATTAAACCAACCAACAGGCTTGCCTGGGTGGCTCAGTTGGTTAAGCGTCTGCCTTCAGCTCAGGTCATGATCTCGGGGGCCTGGGATTGAGCTCTGTGTCTAGCTCTCTGCTCAGCGGGGAGTCTGCTTCTCCCTTGCCCTCTCCCTCTGTGCTCACTCTCACTCTCTCTTAAATAAGTAAATAAAATCTAAAACAAACAAACAGACAAAAAAAAAAAAAAAAAACCCACTCACAAATAACAACAAAACCCAAGTAGATGGAATGACTTGGCAAATTAACATCAGTCAGTTTCTTTCATTGGCCATCCCCAGTGGTAATATACTGGGATCACAAGTGGAACAACCATGTTAACAAAGATGGAATCTGTAAATAAACTCAATAGCATGAGCTCCCATTCATCAATGAAAATTAAATTAGTGTTGCTGCTGATTAGCAAAGCAAAAGACCCCAACACTGAGCTGTCAAAACCACACCAGTACTCAAAGAGAGCAATCAGCCCCTTGTTGACAAGTTAAATACATAAATACATTGAAACCATTCATCTCTAAAAGGTGCAGGGATTTTTATTGGACAGCATATGTTACAGGTATGGATTTTCCTTCCTTGACCACTGAGCCTCAGAGACCACTATTATCTAATGGTCTTCAGAGCATATGATCAACTGACACACGACTCTGCAAAATATCACATAAGATAAAGGAGCACACATTCCTGCAATTGAACTTTAATGATGCACATAGGATCATGGAACTCCCTTGTCCTGTTACATACAACACCACCCAGCAGCTTCCAAACATAATGATGGGAAAACTTTTGAAGGGTAAACAGAGGCTTCAGCCTAGAAATGATATCCTCTAGATTGGATTTTACCCTCAAGGAGATGCAGTTTACAACTAAATCAGTGACATTTAATGTCAAATAAATGTATATCTCTAAAAGGTAAGAACATAGGGTTCCAGGAACCTGGACATGTAAATAGGAGTAACTTTATTTACCTTCACTCTCAATGATCCATTTGGGTAATTTGTTTTCTATTTCTGTAACACTAGGATTTATATATGTAAAGATCCTATTCCCAGAGAGAGAATACTACTGCCACCAGACACAACAAGAATCTCATTACATTTTAAGTTTATGTGTTGCCTGGTCACTTTGGGCTTCTCAATGATGCCAAGAGATGAGAAGGTATGGAAAAAAAAATCAATATCTAGGCAGGAGTAATTTTCTCTGATCATCTCTAAGAGGTAATCATCTGTTATACAATAGGAGCAAGGAAGAATACATTTGACATCCAGGTGATCTATTGGGGGTTTCTTGTTATTCCCCAGTCCCAATTCAATAGCCACTAGACATGTGTAAGAACTGTAAGGAGGATATGACCGCTAAAGGCTCAGATCCCTCAGGGATGAGTATCTGAGTCACTCCAGACCAGATAAGCTATGTGCTAATTTGAATTTTCTAAGAAGCAAACAATAAAAAGGAATGCAATATCTAAAGGCTTTAGGAGTGGAGAGTGAAGGTGGGGGCTACACCTATAAAGGATAAAGTAGAGAGGTAGCAGGGGAAGCCTTAATACTATGATGTAGGTCTGACACATATGAGAGAGGGAAAGGCAGTTTGTTTAGGTAGAGCCTCAAATAGCAATAGAGCTCCAAAAAGTCTCAGGTATGCTGATTAGGACCTTTTAGTGAGCTTCCTCTCAGCTCAAGTACTCTGGCTCTGCTCAATCATTTGAGGAAGGTGTATAAGGGTATGGCCTCAGTGGGAACCCTGGAATGGAACCAAAGAGGGGGCAGCTAAAACTTGTCAGGCAACCACATTACTTGTAGTGAGTGCTCTTAAAGAGAGGTCTGAGTAGATCATCTGTGGCAGACATAATTCGTGGTGGCCACAGCCACCTGGACAAGCAGAAAAGGGAAACTAGAATAGGTATTAAAAGGGGAAAATAATGAATATCAGCTGCATACTGAGATTAGATGCAGTGGAAGACTCTGTAACACATCTCACCATAAGCTATATAAGTTTCCCCAGGAAAAGAGCACATCCAGAATCTTTGAGCTGTTCGGAGATGGGTGATTTTATTATGTGAATCAATGCATCCAAATGACATAAGTGGTAGATGTAGTGGTTGTTTCAGATACCAAATTTCCCATTCCAGTACTTAGGCATGCATTCTCTGGATTCAAGAAGTGATGGCTAGCAGCTCACAGCTGAGTCCTTTACCAGGAATAGTTTTTGCCCCAAAAGACACGCAAATCTACATTTCATAGTGTGTTTCCTCCAGAATCCAACATATTAGACATATATATATATATATATATATATATATATGGTAGATGTATGTATGTATATCACACATGCATGAACACACACACACAGAATATGAAAATAATCATGAATAATGGACTGTGAACTTCCGGAAGTTCCAATATTATCCTCACACATGCTCACATTTATGATTTGAACTCCTGCTAAATGAAGATCTGTGTCTTTGATCACTCACTATACGATTTATTGCTTTTTTGATATTGTAATAGCCTTGTATGGTGATAGATGGTAGCTACACTTTTGGTGAGCATAGCTTAATGTATAGAGAAGTTGTGACCATGTATACAACTGAAGGTAATGTAACAACCTGTGTCGACTAGACTCAAAAACAAAACAAAACAAAACAAAACAAAAAACTAAAGTTTTAGTGTTTTTTATAATCCTCTGAATTGATATATTTTTTTATAGCTCTGACTAGGTCTACTATGGCAAGAATCTAGTTTTTTTGGTATTGCATTTTTCAGAGCAGTTGTAGCTAAAATTGTACATGCAGATGTATCATTTTTTCTTACTTATCTGTTTATGGGGCTATTCCTAAATTCTCTGTTCTTTATGATGTTATTCCCTTTTATTACCTTTGCAGCAGCTTTTTTAAAAAAAATAGCTTTATTGCAGTATAATTGACATATAGTAAGTTGCACATATTTAAAGTATACAATTGATAAATTGCAACATATGAATATACCTGATATAATCACCACAATTAAGGTAATGAAAACATTGCCAACCCTAAAAGTTTCCTCATGCCTCCTTATAATCTCTCCCAGCCTCCCCTCATTCCAGTTGCCAGGCAACCACTGATGAGAGTTCTGTCCCTATAGATTAGTTTATATTTTATTTCATTTAAATATCTAAAGTAAATAATGAATTTTATTCAAATATAATTATGTAGTATATAGTCTCTTTGTTCTGCCATCTTTCACTCAGCATAAATATTTTGAGATTCATTCAGTTTGTAACATGTATCAAATGTATATTCCTTTTATTTTTTTTTAATTTTTTAAAAAGATTTTATTTATTTGAGAGAGAGAGAGAGCATGAATGGGGGGGAAGGAGAGGAAGAAGAAGGCCTCCAGCTGAGCAGGAAGCCCGATGCAGGACTCCATCCCAGGACCCTGGGTTCATGACCCGAGCCAAAGGCAGATGCTTAACCAACTGAGCCACCCAGGTGTGCAAATGTTTATCCTTTTAATTGATGAGTCATATATCACTGTATGGACTTACCAGTTTATCTGTCCGTTCATCTGTTTCATAGACATCACCAAGCCACTAGAGAATGAGAAAGTGACACAAAGTAACCTGGGAAAATTGTTTCTTACAATGGTGAACCTGCCATTTTGAAAAACTACCCTACCCTTTACTTTAAGCCAGGGAGAATTTTAAGAGTTCTTATCATGACAATTGTGCAGCAAATTGCCCAGATTAAATAGAGCTCCTTAAAATGATTCTCCCACTCTGTGCATCAATGACATCAGTCAAAGATAATAAACATTGAGGTCTTGGCCAGAAAGCAATATGGCTTTGACTATAGAGTCAAGGGATTCCCAAGACTAAAACTGATGTTCACAATATAGATGATCTTGCTATCTAATACAGGGCCCTGAATATCCTAAAAACATTCGCATTTCATTTGGGTGAGCCTTTAAGCAGCTTTCACAATTTACCTTGCTTGCCTGAAGCTTCTCTCTCCCTCCGTGCCCACTAATCTTTCCTTTTCTTTCTAGCTCTAACTCCACTTATTTAAGGACCAAATGAATGTATGAGGCTGAGACCTCTCTGTCCCCCAATGTCCATATGCACTTGTGAAGTAATTCAGGAAGACGAGGGACTCAAACTTTTATGGCTTTTTTGAATACAGGCATCAAAGTCACCATCCTACAATGTCGCTTAGGGCAGGGACAAGCTGAATTTAGTTAATTAAGTTAGGGCAAAGTTTGCAGTAGAGTGAAGAAGCTAACACAACTGTGTGAGTGAGGCCATTTGGGTCAATTCATTATCCTACTATTATGGCTTCGTTTACTGAATGTATAATTGCTATTGAGGTTTCATATGCCTATACTGTGCGTGAAGGCATTCTCCCTATCAGAAAGAACTGCTTTTAAAGAAGTGCTATACCTTTGAGGCCCCACAAACCTAATAACCCATTTGAGCTATAAGTCTCCATGACTGATGATTTTGCCAATTGGAGCCTCAAGCAAAGAAGGCAGCCTCCATCCAGGGGTGCCCCTTGATATTGACTCATCACCTGCCTGATGTAGATACTGAGAACATCTTTAGAAAAAGCAGCCTGCTACTGGGCTCTTCCAAAACAACCCCTTACCTCTGGAGGCCTTGTGACTCTCCGGCCTGATACTTCCATTTTGGAGGCTGAAGTGGTCATCTCAAACCTAAAAACTAACAATGCAGGAAAGTTCAACAAGCCTTATTTGTCAAATGGAAATTATATATTCAAGAATGTAGCTGGTCCGGGGCGCCTGGGTGGCTCAGTCCGTTAAGCGGCTGCCCTCGGCTCAGGTCATGATCCTGGGGTCTTGGGATCGAGCCCCACATCTGGCTCCCTGCTCAGCGGAGAGCCTGTTTCTCCCTCTCCATCTGCCTGCCACTCTGCCTACTTGTGCTCTCTCTCTCTCTCTCTCTGTCAAATAAATAAATAAAATCTTAAAAAAAAAAAAAAAATGTAGCTGGTCCAATTGCAGGGACATCACAGTTTTACATGAAAAAGTTTTCCTTTGGGGAGAACTTTCTCACTCTCTTGATGCAAGCAAAACCACTGGTTTAACAGGGCCCCAAATTCACAGAGGTTCCCTGAAATGCCTGGGCAGGATTCACTGACGGCTTGGTTAAACTGATAACAAGGCTGTCCACAGGGTTGCCTTTGCCTGCTCCTTGTAGTTGATTAAATTGTCCTTTCATCCCTTCTTTGGGGCTAATTTTAGGGCCTCAAAGTTGTTGACATTATTTGTACTAAATATTGATGCTTCAGTCCAATCAGCTGACTCCAAGAAATGCAATTGTGATATTTAAAACTAATCATTCCTATACTATTTGCAATCTAACAATAGTGTGTCTTTCATCACAAAAGCCATTTAACAATGGGTTGATAGTCAAGGTAAACCATCCATACCATCCACAGTCATTTATTAAATATTAGAACATTTTCCTCAGAAATCTGATTCTACCTCCCTCATTCCCTAATACACATACCTTATTAAGGCATTTTGGTCAGTGACCATGCTTATCTGTCAGAAGGGATCATCTGTGTTTGGCCAATTCCTGGATAATTGTCAGAATACAACAGTCTGGGCATTAGAAAGAGTTATCTGAAAATACACAAAACATTTGTTAATATCTCCAGGTATCCTCTCCATATTCATTCCCATAGCTGTCACGCACTCCTTGCATGGGGTGAATAAATGCTATTCAGCTGGTTTCATGGACAAACAGGACAGATAGGACTAACTGCCCTTAGATTGTCACTCCAAAATCGAGGACTAGACTCAACTTTTTTAAGTGAATTAAGTGCAAGTCTTACCAGCTGTCCAAGAGGCCAGAAGGAAGTACTGACAATGTGTGTCTGTCACTGATACAGGTTTTACTTGAAAGAAGGCAATGCTGTTCAACAAACCTTTCTTTCCATGGGCAACATGTGCACCCTCAGAATTTACTATTTTGTGTCAAATAATAGTTTACCTCCCTCATGAAAACACAGAGTCGTGCACCTTGGTGGTGGTCAGAAGATACCACCAAGGGTTTAAGAAAACGCTATTGGTAAATCATGTTACACTGATAAATCATGTGGATAATTCTCCAAAATGAGAGTTAATTAGGCAAACTTCTTATTAGAAATTACTGACTTGTTATTTAAATAGAATGGTAATTATCCAATTAAAAAAGGTGATGAAAATTTGTCTCTGACTTTAGCTACAGTGACCAATAACAGCAACTCAGCCCTAGAATATGTTTAGATCAGCCCCACCTTGTTGGACAGAGTTGTGTAAGTGTTCCCTTTGAGCATCTGTGTAATTTTTACTATATATTATTGTACCCAGATTAATGCCTTGGCCCTGCTAGGAAGGTCAATAAGGAAACTTAAGGAGAAATCTACTGGGTTTTGCAAGAGAATCCCTGAGAGTTTATGAGATTTGTTCAGCTGATTGGTTTTGTAACCCTCTGGGACATGACTGAGGTCAATACTGTGAGGTGGCCTCATCCTTCTTCTTTAGATTCCTGCTGATAATAGCCTTAACTAAATGCTGAAAGAGAGAAATTAAACAGACTTGGTTCCAGGCTGTTTATTAGATGAATAAGAATGGCTCATGGAGTACACATACTGGGCAATGTGCCAGAAGCCAAGACAGTGTAGAAATGAGTGGTAGTATCCTTGAAAGGAAATTGTCTATGAATGTTTCCCATTTCTGTATGTCTCCTGAGCAGAGGTATTGTCTACCTTTGTTCTGGCTTGTTTTTTAAAAATATGTTTGTATAGTACAGAGTCTTGGAAAATAGAGTTGGGCTCTATGTAGAGTGAAATACATGTTTACTTTCATCCTTAAAAGATAAACATAGGGGGGCGCCTGGGTGGATCAGTCAGTTAAGCAGCTGACTTGATTTTAGCTCAGGTCATGATCTCAGGGTTGTGAGATTGAGCCCTTGTTGGGCTCTGTACTGGGTGTGGAGCCTGCTTAAGGTTCTCTCTCTTCCTCTTCCTATGCCCCTCCCCACTCTTTAAAAAATTATAAAAGAGAAACATAGTTCCTTCCTTTAGAAGAAAGGACAGGTGGGCTTATTGTTCACTATAATAAAGATAATGCCTTCCTATAGAGAAGAGTGGACATACTTATTATCTATTATAAAAGACTTGAATTCCCTAAGTTCAGAGTTCCTTTCCTGAAACACAACCCCAATGCATAAGCAGATGTCAGCTGATATTCTTCATGCTGTCCTGTGGGCTTTGGAGCTTGAGGAACCAGTATAAGATAATGCTGATACTCTGGCTACTGCTGTTGCTATGAGCAGTAAACTTTCCTTTATCTCTGATTCAGGATTTTCATATCTTCTGTAAAGATGCATTACATGTGGTATGCTAGTGTGCAAACTTGTTAGCTGCCCAAATAGGTAAAACCTAAGACACTTCATAGTTCATGACACTGTGTCTTGTCCTTTTCTTGAATTGTGCCACTATTTACATATATCAATAAATTGGAGAAACCGTGCCTAAGTCTGAAAGTATTGATGTGTAAGGCATAAACCATAAAAAGTGGATAAAGGACAAAAGAGCATTTTGTTTACTTCAAAAAAAAAAAAAAAAAGGAGCAGGGAGATGGGCATGGTTATAACTAAATACTGCTTAGATCCTTGAACTAGAACACAGTAGCTTGTGTTCTAAGATCCCAAAAGAGGGATGGGGTGTATAAACCCTAATATTTATAGGAGGAATCCTGTAAAAGGTTTTTGTAACACAAGTCACACAATTAAGTTTCATATGCAATGTGTTATCAGAAGAGTCTGGCAAAAAAAAAAAAACAAACAAAAAAAACACTGATTTAATTGCCTATGTGTATGGCTATAGCGTTGAGTAAAGCATATTACATTGTATAGGAGGAGAGCATCATTAAAGTTCTAATACCTCTATTTCTCATTCTTTTTTTTTAAGATTGTATTTATTTATTTGACAGAGAGAGACACAGGGAGAGAGGGAACACAAGCAGGGGGAGTGGGAGAGGGAGAAACAGGTTCCCCGCTGAGCAGGGAGCCCGATGCAGGGCTTGATCCAAGGACCCTGGGATCATGACCTGAGCTGAAGGCAGACGCTTAATGACTGAGCCACCCAGGCATCCCTATTTCTCATACCTTTAAAGATCCAGTTAGTTTTGCCAAAAAGGACGGAACGAATACGAGGAGGTTACAGAGTAGATAGACTCAGAAACCAAGACCATAATGACGTTGGCAACAGATGCATATCTGAGAAGACAAACTGGATGGCACATGATTATAAACCAGGAGTACAATATCCCCTTCATGATAGAATGCCTTCAGTTGTAGGCCTTTGAGTATAAATCTTATGATACAAAAATGTAGTGGTTGCTTCTTTCCTCTTGTTTTTTACTATGGGCATCTGACTTAAATATATAAGCCTTGGGATATCCCCTCACCCCATTACAGCTTGAATAAAGCCCATCCAAACATTTGTATTATATCAGATGTAACCATGTATTTGTTGGCTCACTCTTGAGAATTTATGAAGACATATCTATTCCCTATTTGTTTGTTTTATTTTACACAAAGACTCAGCATAAGGAATTGCTTGATTTATACACATTTACTATAAAGATGTCTTAAATTTAGAGATTTATCATTTCCATTTCATCAAAGTAGGCTGAGAAATCTATTTGTTTCAAATGAATTCTTGGCCTTAGCTAGGTATTTGGAAGCTGGAAATGGAAATTTTAGCATTTAAGTTCATACTTTGTAATACAAATGGAATTTTGAGATCTGCATGAAAATAAGTAGTAGTAGGAAATGTCTCTCAATTAACCATACTCTATTAGTAAAGGTTCTTGGTTTTTGGAAATGACAGTGACAGAAAGACGGGCTAACTTATCACCAGGAGGATTTTTTTTTTTAATTGCTATCAGCAAACACCCCATGGAGGCTGGAGGGTCATAGCGAGTAAATGAGCAAAAGCCAGGTTGTTTAGGAGAGTCAAATAGCAAGATCCACAGAATTTTCACATGGGACAGTCTTGTCAGGTTTCCTTTATAAAATAGATGTAATGCTCTAATATACTTAGTTTATAATACTTTTGAAAATATTTAGATGTGTGTCTGACCCATAATTATCATTCAATAAAATGTTAACTGTTTTTATTTATATTGTCAATAGACCTTATTATAACCAATGCTGCTGTGGAAATGGTCTTGGTTTAACTAAATCAAAATTAAATAAGTTATAATAAAATAAATATTGAACATAAAAAGATATGTTTGCAACCATGTATACATACAATAACAATAATAACTACATAAAAGATATCATCACTTTGGAAAGGGCTAGACTTATTTAAGATGACCCATTTGGGGGGCTCCCGCATGGCTCAGTTGGTTAAGTGACTGACTCTTGTTTTTGGCTCAGGTCATGATCTCATGGATCATGGGCTCGAGCCAGTGCTGGGCTCTGTGCTCAGTGGGGAATCTGCTTGATGATTCTTTCCCTCTGCCCAACCCCCTCAAATAAATAAATATATCCTTAAAAAAATAAGATGACCCATTTGGGGGGTGCCTGGGTGGGCTCAGTTGGTTAAGTATCTGGCTCTTGATCTCAGCTCTGGTCTTGATCTCAGGGTCATGAGTTTAAGCGCCATGTTGGAGCCCAGCATGGAGCCTACTTAAAAAAAAAAAAAAAAAGATGACCCATTTGGGTACCTTGTTCAAAAGTAGTGGAGTCGCACATCTGTCCCAGCTAGACTATGGAGTTTCAGGTAATGCACCATTTCCCCACTGGGTGATTCCTAGTCTATTGCTGTAAGTTGGGTTCTCCAGAAGCAGATCCAAAGGCAAGGATTCAAGTTCAAGTAATTTATACAGACTAGTAAGGGAATGAAGAAGGACAGAAAAGTGGAGTAAACCAGTGATCTCAGCCAAGTTCTATAGAGGGTAACCTCAGCCTAATTCATCAGAGAAATTTTGGAGTGTAAGTTAGGTCTCAGTAAGTTTGATGTGGCTTTCATACTTTCAAATACATTCATCTTTTCATAAAACCTCCAGGAGGTGACATAAATTCCCAGGCACTCCAGGCCATCCCTTTAGCTGAATAAAGATTTAATTAGCCCCAGAGCATTCCTCAGAAAAAGACTTCTAAATGCTGGTTGTGATTGAAAGAAAAGCAAACCAGACCAGGGGGTACATTCAAATAGTAAAACTAAATTAGGCAATGTTCTAGTTATCTATTTCTGTGAAGCCTCCCATAAAAGCTTAGTGGGTTAAAACAGTTTTGTTGCATCTCATCATTTTGTTGGGCAGATATTCAGGCCAGCCTCAGCTGTTTGATTCTCCTGTTCCATGGGACATTGAAATATAACACATGGTGGTATTCAGTTGGCAGATGGACTGGTATGGAGGGCCCAATAATGAGCTTTACTCACATATTTGCATCCTTTGCTAAGATGTTTGGAAGGCTGGCTTAGATAGGACTGTGGACTAAAACACCTACACAATAGAATTAAGGGGACATGGGTGGAGTATCATCACTGTTCTCTACGTCACCCATCCAGCAGCCATACTTTACCTTCGTCCTTTCTAATGAAATGTGATTTTATTCAGGTAATGAGTAAATATGCTTAGGAAAATTGGCCCTTCCTCAGCCCCTGCAGAAAGTGTGGATCATTCATTACTGATCACAGTAATCCCATTTTCTTTGCTTGTGGTTATTTTAGGTCTGGGAATATGAGAGAGGAGATTTTTTTTTTTTTTTTTTTTTTGGTGGAGGTTTGGGGAAAAATATATCCTTTAGTGTATAAAATTATACACTTAAGGAAAAAATAAGCCTTTTCTCTTTCCCCAAATTGCTGTGTGACGCTGGAATGTCTGGAGCTGTGGCAGTCATTTTACTACTATCAGGATGTAAAGCTGTGGGCAAAAGCCAGTATGCTGAAGATGGCAAAACAATCACATAAAATGCTTGTGCAGTTTTGCTGACATTAATTTACCTACTTAATTAATGTATTCTGGAATTGTTTGTTATATGAAATAATAAATCTGGATACATTTTCTTTTTTTTTTTAAGATTTTATTTATTTATTTGACAGAGAGAGAGAGAGAGAGATAGCAAGGGCAGGAACACAAGCAGGGGGAGTGGGAGAGGGAGAAGCAGGCTTCTTGCGGAGCAGGGAGCCCGATGCGGGGCTCGATCCCAGGACCCCAGGATCACGACCTGAGCCGAAGGCAGACGCTTAACGACTGAGCCACCCAGGTGCCCCTGGATACATTTTCTTTGGGATAATACTAGTTTCCAATATTTAACAACTTTTAATATTCTGTTACTTGTAGCCAAAAGCATCTTAAATGATCTATCTATCCTAGTGTGTTATTATAAAGTCAACTTAGTGGATTGCAATAAGCAATATAAAGAATAGAATAGACTAGGTTAGACTAGGCTAGGATAGAGTAGAGTAGGATAGGACAGCGTAGGATAGGATAGAATAAAAATCAGAGTACATTAGGTGTAGTAAGTATCAGATCTGTTTAAAGATATAGTTGTTTCTATTATATATACTAACACACACAGTGTATTATATTCTAGTGAAAATTGCATTTCTTTAAATCTTTTAAATTTCTGATATTTCATAAACTAAGCCTTCAAGTTTGAATACAGAACAAGAACTTGAGCATCTGAAAGTGGATAGTATTAACATATTAAGAACTTCCTAAAAAATAGGGGTTTGAAATTTGAGAATTCATGGGGACTGGGTGGCTCAGTTGGTTAAGCATTTGCCTTCTGCTCAGGTCATGATCCCAGGGTCCTGGGATCGAGCCCCGCATTGGGCTCCCTGCTCCACGGGAAGCCTGCTTCTCTCTCTCCCACTCCCCCTGCTTGTGTTCCTTCTCTTGCTGTGTCTCTCTCTGTCAAATTAATAAATAAAGTCTTAAAAAAAAAAGAAAATTGAGAATTCATAAACATAAACCAAACCATTCTAAAAATAGTTGTTTGAATGGGATGGATAAAAAACTGTGTTTTAAAAAATCATTAGTATCTGAATTTCTATCCATAGAGTTTTTACTTTAGTTAATAGGCTTAAAAGTTTACAAAATTATAATCAGAGAGCAATCATAAGAATGATTCAAACAGAGTGTACCGGAGCTATAATTAGACTCTTCTGAACTACCATTGTGGAGAAGATCTGCAACTGGTTGGAAAGAGGTATTTCCAGAAAGCCATAAGAGACAACATTGACTGAAGAGGGAAGGGCAGGCATGAAAATCAGAGCTAATGCAAGAAAACCACTCCAAAGCCCTACTCAGTTAGCAAGAGATTTCAAATAATACTGGGATTCAAACCCCGGGCTTTACAGGTGATGTCCACATTTGGAGACTTGAGGAAAGTTTGAGACTGGAATTTTCATCTCAGTGCCCAATATTTGATGGTAGAGAGAAAATTTAAACCTAAGACTTGATGCCCACTTAAGTTACCAAGTGTGAAATAAGCTTTCAAGAGTGGCATCTAGAACATTTTAGGTTTCATATTGCCATTTTCTTACCAAAGATCTATTTTTTATATATTAAGGTAAATTTGCTGATTTATGAAAATATCCTGCAAAATAATCAATAAGGAAATTGTGTAGTCTATGCCTTTCACACATTTTTTTAAAGATTTTTTAAAATTATTTATTTTAGAAAGAGAAAGAGAGAGCGCATGAGCAGGGGGAAGGGCAGGAGAAGGAGAGAGAGAGAATCCTTAAGCAGACTCCCTACTGAGCAGAGAGCGCCTCAGGGGGCATGATCCCAGAACCCTGAGATCGTGACCTGAGCCAAAATCAAGAGTCAGCTGCTCAATAGACCAAGCTACTCAGGCGCCCCCCCTTTCTTTCATTTTAATTTATCAGGAGTGCTTGGATAAGATGTTAATTAGCAAAGGTAGTTTTCCATAGAACACGTGTGTGTGATTGTGGAAGGTCAACCAGATTAATTCTTTATGAAAACAAAGCAGGGGCGCCTGGTGGTTCAGTCAGTTAAGTAACTGCCTTCAGCTCAGGTCATGATCCCAGGGTCCTGGGATCGAGCCCCGCATCGAGCTCCCTGTTCGGCAGAAAGCCTGTTTCTCCCTCTCTCACTCCCCCTTCTTGTGTTCCCTCTCTTGCTGTCTCTCTCTCTGTGTCAATTAAATAAATAAATGAAATCTTTAAAAAAAACAAAACAAAGCAAAGTTTTAGGTAAATTGTTAAAAATTACA
The DNA here is from genome assembly GCF_004348235.1 of Phoca vitulina. Lineage (NCBI taxonomy): Eukaryota > Metazoa > Chordata > Mammalia > Carnivora > Phocidae > Phoca > Phoca vitulina. Next base: position 35,676,834 of record NW_022589717.1, read on the forward strand.
AACACAGGCATAAGGAAAGAAATTTTCAACATCATCAAAGTTAAAATATAACTGGCAATTGGAGAAATTTTGTGACATTTATAACAAGAATTAAAATGTATATTTTATGAGCTTGTACAAGTAAATAAATAAAAATTTAATAAAGAACACCTAATGAGAGGTTCCTGGGTGGCTCAGGCAGTTAAGCATCTAACACTTGATTTTGCTCAGGTCATGATCTCAGGATTGTGAGATTGAGCCTCATGTCAGGCTCTGCACTAGACGGAGAGTTTACTTAAGATTCTCTCCCCCTCCCTCTGCCCTTTCCCCACCTCTCTCAAATAAATACATAAATAAAGTCTTAAAAAAAAAAAAAAGAACGCCTAATGAAAATGCTCAGAAGATATAAAGAAGAAATTTCAAAAGTCAATTCTTTTTACATTTACAGATAATTGAATGATAGCCACATAAAACTTAGAATTAATTTTTCCATCAGTTGTAAATATTAACTGTACTGATAGTAAGTAAAATGTATGAAAATAAGTACTTTTTTACATTGCAGAACTATAAATTAGTGCAAGGTCATTGAAGTGCAAAGAGTCAGCATCTATTACCATTTTAAATGTGAATACCTGTTGGACACAGCAACTCTAAGAATATTTTTTTAAATTTAAAAATAAAGATTATTCAAATAACTTCTAAATATTTAATACAATATGAAATTAAATATTTATTTATATTTTAGGAGCAATATAGACTCAAATATAGACTATTTCTACAGAATATATATGATCAAGTTTAAGACAGACTACATTATTGAGAAATATTACTTCTTATTTAATTAAAATATTTTCATATATTTTATACTATCTATATTTAATTTCAATCATTGTCATTCTAACTTTTTGCTTTAAAGAGAATGTATTGATATACACACATATAAGTATTTGGATCAGGGAGTTTAAAGTTTTTGAAGTTTTTGAAGGGTATCCTTTACTTAAACGCAACACATTGTGGTACAGGGTGCTCTTGCCAAGCTGTGGTCTTGGCCTGCTTCCTTCCACATCCTAGTAATGATACCTACAAAGAATGTGGTGGATTTTCCTAAAAAACAAAACCCCTAGCATTCCATATTAAGATGGGAAATACATGTGGTCAAATATTATACATATATTTTTTCTTGTTAAAATGGAACTGCAGTATAATGACAAAGATTATGATCATACACATATGTCTGTATAACTCTTCCATCTCAGGCGCCTGGTGGCTCAGTCCATTAAGCGTCTGCCTTTAGCGCAGGTCATGATCCTAAGGTCCTGGGATCGAGTCCCTCATTGGGCTCCCTGCTCAGCAGGGAGCCTGCTTCTCCCTCTACCATTCCCCCCTGCTTGTGCTCTCTCTCTCTCAAATAAATAAATAAAATCTTAAAAAAAAATAACTCCTCCATCTCTTTGTTAGTTACTAGGATGACATTGAGAATATCTCTGGAGTAACACTTAGTGAATTATCTTCTACTTATGAATATAAGCGCTACTTCACTATAGATAAGCATGAACCATCTGTAAAAATGCTAATTCAAAACGGAAAATTTCCCAAATTAATCATTCACTTTATGTCTTAGAATATAAAAAAAAAAAAAACAAGATGAAAGTTGAATTATTTTATACTGAAACTGCTGCCACGTAGCAGACTTAATCAGAAACATAAGACAATTTCAGTGATAAGAACTTTTTCTAGGAAATGTGTTAAATATTTAATACAAAAAATGTTAAATATTTACTTGTAGTTTCTTGAAACATTTATTTATTTAAGTATGCGTTGGTAAACTTCTTCAATATATTTTTACTGAAGAAGTATTCTCTCTGTAGTATAATTTGTAAAGGCAGAAAATTAATGTGTTTTTATTGAGTTGTAGAGAAATGGCACTTTAACAGCTTTACTATTTTAATGAGCTTCTATAGTTCAAATGAGTGTATTTTATATTTTAGTACTTAGAATGTGAATCATTGAAGAGCTTATTTGTTCAATTTTTGTGACGTATGTTGAATTTGTTTTCTTCTGTTAAGAATACAAAATTATATATCTTTTAAATTGTTCTGTTACTTCCATACTTACTCATTTAAATGAGTCCCATTGTAATATTGTTTTACATATATTACTTTATGTTGTATTTATATCATTTGATATTAATTTAAAGGTTCTTTCAGGAAACTTAAAAAGACATATTTTTTTGAAGCTTTACTCTGAGTTGGGTTGTTCAGTGACTAATAGGGTAAGTAAGTTTTGATAGTTTGCAATATTAAACACAGTTCTGCAAATCTTCTCATAGTCCATGGACAATTGACTCAGAATAATTTATACCAACAGGTAAGTGACATAAAGTTGCTTATAAACTACTTTATAAGCAATTACTTTAATTGATTTTCCTATTTTCCCTCCTAACAAAAACTTATTTCAATTTATTAAATACAACCTAAAATGAACAAAATTTCAAGAAAAGAAAAAGAAACGTGCTCTTCAAGAAGATTTGACAAACTTTCTATAAAGGGACAGAGAGTATTTTAGGTTTTGTGGGCCAGATGGTCTCAATCACAACTACTCAGGTCTGCCATGGTAGAATACCACAGTAGCCATAAATAATACTTTTAGGAATGGATGGCTATGTTTCAATAAAATGTTATTTACAAAAACAGGGAGCTGGCGAGATTTGGCCTGCCATAGTCCGCCAACTCCTGCTACAAAGAGGTGCTTCCTTAAGTGGGGCCCACAAATAAGCACTATCAACAACCCTTGAGAGCTTCTTAGAAATGCAAATTATCAGACCTCACCTCATACCTACAAAATCAGCATTTTGGGGTGTGGGTTCCAACAACCTGTAATGTGACATGCCCTCCATCATCTGATAGCTTCGAAAGATTTTAAAGCAGAGATTCTGATTCATCAGGACTGGGATGGACCTGAACATTGCATTTCTAACAAGCCCCAGGTAACTTCAATGGGGCTGACCTTCTAACCACACTTTGAATAGTACTGTTCCAAAGAGCACTTAGGTTGTGTCCTGTATCCTCCTGTCCTAAATAACACGTTATGTTTTATTTTTAAGTGAAAATAACTTCATTCATTCACTGAATCTGTTATAAATACAAATACACACAAATATAAAAACTACATATTTGTTAAGAAACTACCATGTGCATGTATGAGAAATTCGAAGTTGAATAACAAATGCCTTAATCTATGTTGTTATTATAAAATATTTGAGTAAAACAATTCAGTTTAAATGACCAAAACTTTTAAAAGACTTATTTGATTTATCAAGTAAATTATTATTGTGCATTACTTGCAATATTGTCAGTTTCTGTTCTAAGCCTTGGGAAACAAACTTCCCAGCATTCGAGGAACTTAGAAACTAATGGAAGCATAAAAAAACTCAACAGACATGTTCTCTACAATGTATAAGTTATCAAACTTAAGTTGAGACCTAAGTGATGTGAACAATAGTTAACTAGCTAGAATGAGCCCTCCAAACAGATAAAAAGACCATCCAAAAATCCAAGGAAGCAAAATTGAACAGTGAATGTTAAGTGACTGAAGTAATTTAGTAGAGTCTGGGCACAGATGATGGACAGTATGGGAATGGAAAACATAGGTTTAAGATGTAACCAGGGCATCTTTGGAGACCTTGGACATTCTGAGTTTTGGGACAGTGGTTATCCTCAAATTAAAACCCAATGAAGGATGCTATTAGGGGAGTCACTTGATAAGATCTGCATTATAGGAAGATCTCTCTGGCAAAATGTGAAGAATTAATAGTAGGAGAAAAGACAAGCAGATGGTAAAAAAAAAAAAAAAAAGAAGTTTGTTATTTTGAATGCAACTGAGTAAACAGAACTGTCAGTTTGGGATAACAGACTGGATACATGGCACATCATGAGGCCGCAGTTAAGGATGCCATTCAGATTTCTGGCTTCTTGCCATGGCCACCTTCTTTTGAAGATTCAGAATCCAATTCACATGCTACCTCCTGGGTCTGGCTTCCACTGACCATCCTTTTTATTTGTACCCCATTGTAGTAAGTCTTCAACATAGCAGTTTATTTTATTATCTTCTTAATGCTTAGCTCAAAATGAAATAATTATCAACGTGTATTTTTTTTCCACTTGATTTTTTTCTGTTCTTCCATCTAACATTTAAGTTCAGGAAAGTTGAGAATTATTCTGTTACCCATCACTATAGCATAGTGCCTAGAGAACTGAATCTCAGGTCAAAATATTTGAGACAAATAATGCATGAATAATGTCACCTAGACAACTATATGGTGATACAAATGACCAAAATGATCATTACAGAAGAAAAATCACATTCTGTGCAATGGGAGCATCCAGAAGGAAATTCTGGTAGACATTTAAATATACTGATGTTATAGATCTTGCAGTCATCAATGATGACTGAAGCTATGAAGTAAGATGTGATCTTTAAGGGAAAAATGTACATAGGGCGAAAAATACTATAAATGGCACCCAAGGAGAAGATATTTGCAAATGACTAACCTAATCCAAAAATATAAAAAGGAACTTATAAAACTCAACACCTAAAAAACAAATAATCTAATTTAAGAATGTACAGAAGACATGGATAGACATTTCTTCAAAGACATCCAGATGGCTAACAAACATGAAAAGCTGTTCATCATCACCTATCATCAGGGAAATTCAAATCAGAACTACAATGAGATATCACCTCAAACCTGTCAAATACTTAGTCTCTGTCCCTTTACAGATAATGTTGGCTGATCCCTGATCTAAAGTAATAAAAGAGGTAGCTGCATGTCTGTTCAGTTAAAGAATAAATTTCCAGGGATCCTTTAGGTTGGATATGGCCTTGTGGCAGGACCATTGATGCAGAAGCAGACATTATGTGTGCAAATTATGGCTTGTGCCCTGGAAGCAAAGAACTATGCTCTCCTTCCCTTCACTTCCCACTGGCTGCTATGACTTTTTACATGATAAAGAAATAAACTTTTATTTTGTTTAAGCCATTATTATTTTGACCTGTATTGTAATAGCTAGAACTATATCCTAACCAATAGTGCTCATATATACATATTTTTATATATTATGTGTGGTTTAACCTGTGAGATTTTTAGATTAGGTTTTATCAACAGTTTATTTCTAGGACATTTGCAACAAAGGGCCAATTTATTTCTATATAAATGAAGAAAAATGTGTGTAAGGAACATGGAAAAATAATTCACAATAAAGAAGTATGATTATAGTTTTTAACTGAAAAAATGATCAATTTATCTAGTAATCTACAAATTAAAATTAAAGTAACAATATGATTTCATTTCACCAATAAAAACTCTTCTGATTTTTTTTCCCTATGTGGAAAGTATCAATTTATGTAATGCTCTTGGCTTCTTTTTACCTCTTTGCTCACTCATTTGCTTTAGAATTTGTTCTATGTATCTGATTGTTAAGAAACTTGGCTTGCAGTCATTGATCCACTATCCTTATTTTTTCTCGGGAAGAAGCTACTTGCAGAAAGCACACATTCTTATGTTTTCTAACAAGACACGCACCTTAAAGGGTTTGACCAGCTTGATGCATATGTGCGTGTGCATGAGAATGGGAGGAAAGGATGAGGCGGCTGTGGCTTTGGGAGGCAAATTCAATTTATAGGAGACGAGCCTTTGACTTTGAGAAATAAGCAAGGAGTAAAATTTCAGGGGAAAATATACATATGGATCAGTTGAGGTTTTTTATACATTCAAGTCAGATGGCTTCAGCTTTGGAGTTTTGCGAGTGGGCCTGGCACTGTGAATTTAGCAGTTTGCAGTCATTTATATTGAATTACGAGCTGGAATTTATAGTTGTACTGCAGCTTGAACAAGAAGCTTTATGCTAGAGGTCATGCAGTGTTATGACCTTAGTGGGTGACTGTAGCTTATGCTGCATTTTTTCCAAAATGAGTTGGCCTTTCTATATTAGGACATTACCCAAGCAGGCATGAGTGAAGCAAAGATTCAAATATAAGAAAACAGCCATTCAAATATTGTTTTTCTAGACATAAGGAGTCAGAAAAATAGGTTACTTTCAACTGAGTTTAGTTTGTGCTTTGCAGCACTGGTGAGGATCCAGCTTTAAATTTTAGATTCAGGTCTATATAGGCCACTCTGGATTAGTTGTTCCAATTTCTATCTTTCATTCAGGGTCAAGGCAGTAGTATGGTTGGAGAAGAGAGAGAGAGAGGCGTGAAGTTATGTAATCTCTGTGTAGGTACATGAGTCATCACCTATCAGAGTTTTAAGTTGGCTCCATTTTGGTTATTAATATATGAAGGATGAGTCATTTATTTTGTATGAGACAGATTTGTTAGACCTAAGGATTTCTATACCAAGTGGCAACAGACACTGTGACTTAGTTCAAATGCATTTCCCAAAATAGTTTAGACTCCATGTAATCAAATCAAACAACACATGTTTAGTTTACTAATCCAAGGGTGCCAGAAACAGTTTCAGGGTAATGAATATTAATGTGTTTTGAATATGTTGGAAAGAAAAGAAATATATCTCAAATATTTAAGATATGTTGAATAGAACTACCACAATCAAAGATGTCTAGATTTTGCATGCAGGCAACACTGTTTTAATATCTTTCTCCGAGAGAAGACATATGGATAGTTGGATATTCTCCCACGTATGGTAAATAAATCATGCCGCAATTCATCTTTTGCAGGAAGATATTTCACAAATGAGTTTAAGTTTATAAGTTTTAGATGGCTCTCAGCTGGTACTGATTGTAATTCTGGTGAAGCAAAAACCAGGATTTTTCTTGCCTGCTCTCCATCCTGCAGATATTGCTGTTTTGAATATGGTGCTACGGCAATATTAGAAACTGTTCTAGGATCATAATTTTGTCTCAGGTCACAGCTCTGGCAATTGGGGATGGGATGATTCCAAATTGGGTACAGAGCCATATATAAGATAGCATTTTGTGTCCTATTAACTCTGTGCACTCTATAAAAGTGAGGTTCACAAGCACTTTGGAACTATATTTATGTAATATGTGAGGCCATGATGGGAGTTTTATTAGTGACTGAGGCTATACCAAGGCTATTCCTGCTGAAAGAAATTCTAGCCCAGTCTTAGTATCTGACTGAGACTGAGTAGAAAGGAAATAATAACAATAATAATAATATAATTTTTTTTTTTACTTTTAAACATAATGAAATCAGTCTTAATAAGCTTAAATTTTGACATTATGTACTTTAAATATATTTTTTAAAGATTTTATTTATTTTTTGACAGAGATAGAGACAGCGAGAGAGGGAACACAAGCAAGGGGAGTGGGAGAGGGAGAAGCAGGTTTTCCGCCAAGCAGGGAGCCCGATGTGGGGCTCGATCCCAGGACCCTGGGACCACGATCTGAGCCAAAGGCAGATGCTTAACAACTGAGCCACCCAGGCGTGCCTTGACATTATGTACCTTAATTTTCAAGAGGCTTTAATGTTTGTGTTTTAATGTATTTTTCGACATTTTATAATAGGAGGGATTCTTCTTAATTAGGGACATTTTGATATTTTTAGCATTACTATTGGAAAATCATTATATGTTTTACAAATAATGGTGGACTTCAAAGCTGGACCCAGTTTGGAAATGGAAATAGAACACAGAGTAAATATAGGGACTTGATACAGGGTACCTTTGATATAGATTTAATTAATTCACTATCTGTCATAATTCATTTTCTTGGGAGCCCAAAAGAAGCAGTAGTAACTAAAGAATTAGTCTTGTGAAGGTACAAAGAAAATTGTATAAGGCACTTATGTAGTGCCTTGAAATAGATAGCCACATCCTTAGTTGATTGTAGTCTTAAAAGTTAAGACCGTAAGGTTAAAAGAATAGAAATAGGAGAATACTAAGAGGTAAACATTCTCCCACTCTTGATTTTGTTTTCCATGTGAAACGGCATCTAATAGTGTAACCCTCCTGGAGTCTCTCTGCTACATCACTTCCTCTGGGAAAATAGAGCAACCAATCTAATTCCCAAGTTTGAAAAGCAAAACCATGGTATGCACTTTTTAAAAAGATTTTATTTATTTGTTTTTAGAGGGGGTGGGGCAGAGGAAGAGGGAGAAAGAAAATCTCAAACAGACTCCCTGCTGAGCGGAGAGCCCTATGACTCCCAACAGGGGGCTCAATCTCATGACCCTGAGATTATCACCTGAACCAAAACCAAGAGTCAGATGCTTAGCTGAGTCACCCAAGTACCCCAACCATGGTATGCTTTACAGGCTATTTCTGTTTTCTTTCACCTGAGTTGGTTGCATGGAGGGAATACAAGTTCTCTTCTGCATCTCATTTCTGTTTGTTTCTGCAATATATGCCCTTCCACTGGAAAGAAAATGAGATGTCACAACACATGGAAAACAAAACCAAGTGTAAGGACAAAGTGTTTGAGCTAGAAAACTTCAAATTTTATTTTACTTTATTTTATTTTTTTAATTTTTTTAAAAGACTTTATTTATTTATTTGACAGAGAGAGACACAGTGAGAGAGGGAACACAAGCAGGGGGAGTAGGAGAGGGAGAAGCAGGCTTCCCGCCCAGCAGGGAGCCCGATGCAGGGCTCGATCCCAGGACCCTGAGATCATGACCTGAGCCGAAGGCAGACACTTAAAGACTGAACCACCCATGCGCCCCAAAACTTCAGATTTTAAATATTAGTGTCTCTTTGGGGATTTGATTTGTAACACTGTTTCAAAGGAGACACCAAGGACAATCATCAAAGGGAAGGATGTTTGGCAATGAATTGACTCACATAATGAGGTCAAGTCATGACTTTTATGTAGGTACAACTATAGCAATCTTGCCCTGAATCTTTATCAATAGGTATAATATTTCTTTGTTTTTCCAACTTTATTGAGATATATTTGATATATAATATTGTGTAAGTTTAAGGTATACAGCATAATGATTTGATATATATGTGGATTGAGAATGATCACCACTATAATGTTAGTTAATACATCAATTATCTGTCTAATATTTCTTCAGATTATTTGCTGATTAGAAAAACTTTATTTATTTGACAAAAGGAGAGAGAGAGAGAGCGCACAAGCAGGGGAGCAGCAGAGGGAGAGGGAGAAGTAGGCTCCCTGCTGAGCAGGGAGCACAAGTCAGGGCTCAATCCCAGGACCCTGGGATCATGACCTGAGCCGAAGGCAGACGCTTAACGACTGAGCCACCCAGGCGCCCCTGTTGGTTAGAATATTTTTGATCAAAATTTTATATCACGGGGCACCTGGGTGGCTCAGTCGTTGAGCATCTGCCTTCGGCTCAGGTCATGATCCCAGGGTCCTGGGATCGAGCCCCACATCGGGCTCCCTGCTCTGCGGGAGGCCTGCTTCTCCCTCTCCCACTCCCCCTGCTTGTGTTCCCTCTCTAGCTGTGTCTCTCTCTGTCAAATAAATAAATAAAATCTTTAAAAAAAAAAATTTATATCACTAGCATTGATTATCAGCATAGTAACAGTTTGAGTTTTTCAAGAGTTGGCATGGGTGATAAAATTCACTAGGAAACTATTTTTCCATTTCAGAATAAGATATGCAACCTGTACATTATTTAGTACCGTATGGGAAAAAAGGGAGACCTAATGATATTTTTGTCCAGAAGAGAACTAGGACAAACAAAGAGATTTTTTAAAGTATTTGAAATTCTTGGCAGAAGTATTTACCAACCTATTGGGAGGTTGGATGTTTGTTTTTGGAGCATGTGCTTAAGTGAAAAAACGGACATCAATGGTAAATGTGTGGTAAACTCATACTCATGTTTACATATGAGATACTAATATACTCATATATGAGTGCTGATGCAACATCTACTTAATTATTTTCTTTCAATTTAATTTACATTTTCTCCAATAGAAAAAAAAAGTTACACACACACACACACACACACCCCGCATTTCAGGGGGTGGGGTGCATAAAGATGTTCCACAAAATTGAGAGGTCTGGATTTATATTGCATGATTAAGGAGATAAGGTATATACAGATATATGTAAAATCTCGTTAATAAATATTCAAATAAATAAAATGTGAGTTTTAAATGGGAGATATCACTTCTGCCTTGAGACTAGAATGATACCAGGAATTAAGAAATATTTAATGAATGAGATAGAGCTTGAAAAATGAATATTTTTTTTAGGATATTCATTATCTATGTACATATCATTTCATGTAAAAAGAAGCAAGGGAGAGATTACCTGCAAAAGTAATCGCTTTAAATGTGTCATAGGTAGGTAAAAATTTTATAGAAAGAAGTACATTTAGAAGGTAAATCTGAAAACACATAATGAAGAGTCATGGGTTCCAGCTTAAAAATTTTTATGTAATTATGAATTAAAAAAAAAAAGCTTTGGTGGTTTTATTATAGTTTTATTTCTTTTCTTTTTGTCTCTATTTTATTTGGGGGAGTATTTTTATTGCATTTTTTATATTTTGGTATATTTTGTTAAGATTATAAATATTTCAGTTGGTGTTGCATGATTAAATAACAAAGAAACTAAAAACAAAAACAAATTGGAGCTACTGAAATTATTACTTTAATATATAAAATGTCTTAAAGGAATGTTGATAATAAGAAAGTTGAGAGAAAATGAGAGAGAAATTAAAATGTCAATAGAAATTCTTTTTATTTCATATTTTTCTTCATCTATTTTACTTTAATCTTTTGAAAATTTTGGTACACATTTTGAATCACATATTTTTAAAATTACAGATGAAGGGGTGCCTGGGTGGCTCAGATGGTTAAGCGTCTGCCTTCAGCTCGGGTCATGATCCCAGGGTCCTGGGATCGAGCCCCACATCGGGCTCCTGGCTCAGCGAGGAGCCTGCTTCTCCTTCTCCCTCTGCCTCTCTCCCAGCTCATGCTTTCTCTCTCTCTCTCTCTCTCTGTATCTCTGTGTCTCAAATGAATAAATAAAATCTTAAAAAAATAAAAATAAAAAAAATAAAAAAATAAAATAAAATTACAGATGAAAACACTAAGAAATTTGGTATATAACTTCTTCTATTCAAAAATCTGACATTAATCTGCTATCTCAATTATAAAAAATATGTTTAATGGTACATATTAAACAAGAAGAGGAAAATCTACTACTTATTTTTATACACCATATAGAAAGAAAAGTAAAGCTAATGAGTTCTTTCTGCACTCGGTTTAAAATAACACGTTTTTAAAAAAATATTTTGAAGGAAAAATATATTTTGAAATATTTACATTATTAGATCAGCCAAAGAACTATTTAACAGTTTCAAAAGTTTAAGGACGCAAATGCACTCTCATCAACCATGTATGTATTCAATGCTATTATAATGAATAGAAGCCACAAAAAAACAAAATCTGCTTAAGACACACAAGACTGTGGTGATATTACTAATAAAGTAACATAAAAATAAACTTTTTAAAAATTATAGTGCTGAATTTTCAAATATATGTTTATTTTATTTTCACCATTTATTATTTCTGTCACTATAAGCATGAACATGAAGAAATGATTTATTTCACCAAAATATGTCACATCATGTTTAATATTTCTTTTTTTTCATGTTTAATATTTCTCATAGTGGTCTGTGTTCACTGTGAGAGAGTCCATATCAGAAGTCTGTACAAGGTTTGTCTGCAGATATATGTGTATCTAAAGATTAATTTATTTTTTATATACTTTAAGTGTAATGCATTTTTATATTGTCTAAGCTCTTTGTGATACCTGTAGTGTTTTTTTCATGTATAGGAAAGGAAATTGTATGAATTTCAAATTCTTGATGTAACTTGATACAGGAAGAGTCTACATGCATTAGTGTGTGAACCAGAGTAATGCCATCTTGGAAAAAACTGCCATGAAGACTCCTCTGTGACTTGAAGCCTTCTCAAGCACAACACCCACCACCCTCATTCTTTCTTTTTATTTAACTACACCCTTAAGTACACCCTAGGGGGCATACTTGTCCTTGATGGCTATCATGCTAAAACATTTCCTCCAGGCGGTCTCCCAGCCTGCTCCCCAGCCCCTAGGGCTATAAAACCAGGTAGGGAAAGTGGGATTGCAGAAACCTACTACTCAGCTTGCTGCCCCCCAAGATAGGCTTCTGTCTCTAAGTCCCTTAAAAAACCTTTTCTAGGGGCGCCTGGGTGGCTCAGTCAGTTAAGCGTCTGCCTTCGGCTCAGGTCATGATCCCAGGGTCCTGGGATCGAGTCCCACATCGGGCTCCCTGCTCGGCAGGAAGCCTGCTTCTCCCTCTCCCACTCCCCCTGCTTGTGTTCCTGCTCTCGCTGTCTCTCTCTCTGTCAAATAAATAAATAAAATCTTTAAAAAAAAAAAAAACCTTTTCTAGTCAAGCTGGGCTTCTTGGCCTATTTTGTTTGCTCTTAGGCTCCTTCAGTCTTTGGAAGTCATTTTGAATATAAATCCCTTTCATGGAACAATTAATCTTTTGTAAACATAGTACTGTTCCACTGTAATAGAATTTGAAAACAAAATTATCATGGCTCTAATTTCATTGTAACACACACATTTATTTATTATTTATTTGTCTGGTTTTTGGTTTGTTTGTTTTTGTTTGTTTATATTCTCTCTGGTGGCAATCTGGAGACAACCACAAAAAATGGCACCTCTAAGGGCAAAAAAAAAAAAGATATATATATATATATATATATATATATATATATATATATATGAAAAACAATCAGCCTTGGACCTTAGGTGACTGGAGAAGAGACCCTGTGTGGTGTCTGCCCCATTTTTGCATCCTTCAATGATACTTTTTTCCATGTTGATGTGGGAAACAAAGGCAGAAGGAAACATAGATAAAATCAAATGTCCTTATCACCTGCAGCCCATTGACAAATACTTGAGGCAGGCAGAGTATAATGTTCTTCCAGGAAGCTCCTAACTGTCTTAATGTTAATGCCTTGCTAGAGGGAAAGACAACTTAGTTTTATTTTTACTTCCCCCAACCCCAAAGTATATAATCAGTTGCTCCTCATAATCCCGAGACAGCAGGCAGTAGCAGCTTTCTGCCCACGGGTCCTGTCCCAGTGCCGTAATAAAAATACCAGTTTGCACTAAGACATTTCAAGAATTGTTTCTGCACCATCAGCTCTGGACCTCACTCCACCAACCTCACCTATATTCAAAAACTACATCACGTGTCACTATCTTTCTGGAAGGAGACCATCTGCTGTGTACCTGGTGGGATGAGAGTAAAGGCTGACCTAGATGAATCTTCACCATATACCACCGTGTTGGCCACCTACAATAGGCCAAATGGTACAAGGAGCTGGGCATCACTGCTCTATACACCAACACCAGGTCACAGGAAGAAATAGGACCAAGAGCCTTGACCCTGAAACCCATTCAGCCCTCAGAGCCTTGCAGGTACAGAAAAGATGGGGCAAGGATGTCACTGATTTTCTTGACAGCGTCTGTGGGAAGGGGGTAGTATGGTTGCCAACCATGAACCAGACTACTCAAATTACTGTTTTCTGTTAATAAATTTTCTTTGTATATAGCAAAAAATGAATATGTTAACTCTAAAGGGTAAATATATCTGAATCAAGGAAATTTTATTAGTAAATAAGCATATATTAATAATAAAATAAGTAAATAACCCTGCCTCTCCTATATAGGTAATACTATTTTAAAAAATATATATGGGTTCTTTTCTTTTATTTTTATTTTGCTTTACACAATTCCAGCCAACCTGAAAAATCCAGCTGCCACAAAGTTTTGTGGAGGCTGTGATTAAGATTTTTATATAAAAAGTAATAGAGACAAAAGTATTTGATATTAAGTTTCTGATGTTTCAAGTAGGATTACCTCCCAACACAACAGGATTTAAAGCCAGTTTTACAACGAGGTGATTTCTTATAAAATATCTATGATATAGAAACCAAGTTAGAGGATTATAAGATTTCTCTAGCATGTGTGGAATATATCTTCTCAATTTATGATGGCTAGGGCATACATTTTTCTGCCTAGGGAAGAAGGGCTGTATCATTTAAAAGGACATAAAAATCCCAAAACTAGGCCCTTATTGACCCATATAGCAAGAAAATCATGGAAGGACAAGTCGCCGTTTTCTATAGTCTTGGTTTTTCTCCAACTCATTTTCCACAATTTTAGAGAGAAGAGATATTCAAAATCTATAGTAAAGAATTCAAGAGGCCACATGACATTGAAGCTAATGGCATAAACTCCTAACTAGATTAAGGGAGGTCTGTGGCTTCTCAGAGTAGCTACCCATATAGTCACTTCCAACATGACAAGGCGATGAAAATGATTCAACTGTCATTTCTTTCAGGTTTCAGTGTGAATAAATACAGTCCCTCTTCCTTGCTATGCCTGAAAATACTTCTCTCAGAATTTAGAAAAAAATAATTTCCAATCAGATTTCTTTGGAGCATGTTGTTCACTGAGCATTACTTCTTTCTCTCGTGGCATGTATTGATATATTATCAACATTGGTCACATAGCAACATAAACTCATGATAGAGCTGAGTCTTTCATTCTGTGGCTACACTTGTGTTACATATTTTGGAACCCAAGCAATGGTCCACCATCAACCAGAAATGTATGAAAATCTCAGGCTACAGATAAGTAAGGTATCACTTATAAATCAACAGTGTTCTAGAAGGAGTAATTATTCATGTCTGGAATTAGGGGCAAAGAAAAACAAACTTCAAGGATAAGACAGTGTTCAAACTATACCTAAAGGACAACCACATCCATGCAAAATAGATATTACAGTATGAGAAGAGACATAATACATCCAAGTCTATTTATAAGGTGTTGGGTTGATTCAGTAAGATTTTGGTTAAAAAAAACACTGCAACATGAAATACCATGCTAAAATTTTGGTTCATTATACTCATCTCATCCTTTTTTTTAATTTAACAGAAAATGGATTTTTATAAATATTAAATTCTAAGCAAAATGTAAAATCACATAAATATTCTTAAAATAGTAGTGAAAAATCTCATTTAAAAACATATGCAGTGGGATGCCTGGGTGGCTCAGTCACTTGGGCATCTGCCTTGGACTCATGTCATGATCCCAGGGTCCTGGGACCAGAGTCCTGCATTGGGCTCCTTGCCCAGAAGGGAGCCTGCTGCTCTCCCTGCTTGTGCTCTCTCTTTCTCTGACAAATAAAATCTTTAAAAATAAATAAAAATATGTAATTGTATTGTAGAGTTCAGCATTTCTCCTATTTTAACAATAAAATTACATAACAAGGACATCTGGGTGGCTCAGTTAGTTGGGCCTCTGATTCTTGGTTTTGGCTCAGATCGTGATTTCATGGGCCTTGGGATGGAGGCCAGTGTTGGGCTCCGAGCTCAGGGAGGAGTCTGCTTGAAGATTCTCTCCCTCTGCCCCTCCCCCCCACCCAAACTCTCTCTCTCTCTCAAATAAATAGATAAATCTTTTTAAAAAAATTGTATAACGATTTTTATTCATGTTCCCTAATTCTATTCCCTGCAATCCCTTTTAAAATAAAAGCCGACCTCACAGGATTTATTTTGGTCGCATAGCTCAAGTATGTGTTTTCTGATTAGAACTGTAAGCTTTAAGTCATAATCTAATTTTTTTTTTTTTTTTACCCTGCCTCTCCTATATTGTCATGAGCACACTATGAAGGTGCACACTAATTGTGTCCTTCCATAGTCAGCTTTATTTAATCATAAAGCAAAGTTAAGTCACAATTACAAAGCAGGTTCTGGATTCCAAACTCAATGACAACTCACCATATGATTAAACTGGGCTTCTTACACAACACACAGGGCAGGACAGAAGACAAGCTACACAACAAACAAGCTAACAGAAGGGTGTAGGAAGTTAACCAACCAAACGCGAAGTCAGTCCGTGGGTGTGCAGTTGAGATAAGGCCTTGGTCTGGTCTGGGTCAGCTCTGGGCACTTACTACTTCTGATGTTCAAGCAGCGAAGGATCTCGGTTCAGTTCAGAGATCAATGGGGCAGAGCCTTCATCGGCAGTTGCCTTTTTTAAATGGCCAGTTGTAGAGGGGTCCTGTATGAAGAGTCTGACAGTTTGCTGCCAAAATCCTTCCCTTTTTAAAGGGATTTATCAGTTTCTGGTCCCCACAGACCTCCTCTGGTCCTGTTTGTTATCTGTTCTGAGGTGTCAGCTGATGCTGGTCCAGGCGGTATCTCTAGCTGCAGTACTGTAACTGCATCATTGACATGAGAGACTCCATTTTGCTCTCTACATATATCGTTTTGTTACAAAAGGGAATAGTTAGACTTTGGGTAAGAATAGTTTCAAGTTAAGGGGTGCCTGGGTGGCTCAGTCGTTAAGCGTCTGCCATCGGCTCAGGTCATGATCCCAGCGTCCTGGGATCAAGCCCCGCATCGGGCTCCCTGCTCAGCGGGAAGCCTGCTTCTCCCTCTCCCTCTCCCCCTGCTTGTGTTTCCTCTCTCGCTGTCTGTCTCTCTGTCAAATAAATAAATAAAGTCTTAAAAAAAAAAAAAAAAACAAAACAATGCTTTAAAAAAAAAAAAAGAATAGTTTCAAGTTAAGATACATATTTGTTTCCAGTTTTATTGAGATATGGACACATGGCACTGTATAAATTTAATAGAAACATTTATATTTTAACTTGCATTTCATCAATGAAAGGTTTAGGTCAGGCTGTGAAAGCAGAAGCAAAATATAATTCATTCTAATGTATATATTTAGGTGATAGGAACTTTTCATTTCCCAATAAGGACAATTTTATTAGAGTTAAATAGTAGAGTAGAAACAGTGAGTTTAAATGATAACGTACCTCGGGGCGCCTGGGTGGCTCAGTTGGTTAAGCGACTGCCTTCGGCTCAGGTCATGATCCTGGAGTCCCTGGATCGAGTCCCACATCGGGCTCCCTGCTCGGCAGGGAGTCTGCTTCTCCCTCTGACCCTCCCCCCTCTCTTATACTCGCTCCAACAAATTCTCTCTCTCTAAAAAAAAAAAAAAAAATCTTTTCCTCTCAAGAAAAAAAAAAAAAAAAATAAATGATAACGTACCTCATTCATTTGTAAAGATTTTTTACTTTTATTTATCTTTTCCTATTTAATTTTTTTTTTTTTTTTTCTTGAGAGGACACTTGTAGCAGACAATGAGAAAACAGGGAGTAAAATTTTGATACTATCATTACATAGAAGGATTTTTTCATTAGAGAAATTCTCTAACTATTATCAGTGTTAAAATGCCTTTCATTATATGTATGTCTTTGAAAATTATATTAATAATTTGTAGAGGATCTCAAGCTTCATTTGGGACTGGACACAAAGGAATGGATAATTAGTTAGTGACCCAGAGGAGGCTTTTGTCTTAATGGAAATAGAGAGATTTAGCCCAAGGAAGTGTATCAAAATTACAATCCATTATATAACATTCTAGGAATTAAAAAAAAAGGGGGGAGGAGAGTAGATACTATTAAACCACAGCAGGAAATAAAATGTGTCTTCTTTAAATTAGAAGAAGTTGTCATTTATAGTCACTTGGCATTATGCTAAATATATCAAGTTAAATTTAAACTAAGTGTGATGTCTTGACAGAAATAAAATTCATGATTATCTTAATTGATAGAATGCATAATAAAGTTTATAAAAGATGCAAACAGAACTAAGTATAAACATATTTTTGTATTCTGTCATTTACACTTAAATGAATTCCTGGAAAAATCTGTGAAAACACAGAATCTCTGAAAATTAATTTATTTTCCTTTCCAATTCTTGAAACAAATATACCTTATTTAGTTTACAAAAAAATAGTTTAAATATGTAATGTATTAAAACAACTACAGTCTCATTTCTTTTTTTTTCTGTGCTTTTCACTTAAAACACAAAAAATATGGAATATCTTTTTTTTTTAAGATTTTATTTCTTCAGAGAGAGAGAGTGGTGGGGTGGGGGGGAGTAGGAGCAGAGGGAGAGGGGCAAGAAGACTCCATGCTGAGCTCAGAGGCTGATGTGGGGCTCAATCTCAGGACCCTGAGATCATGACCTGAGCCGAAATCAAGAGTCAGACACTTGACCAATGGAGCCACCCAGGCACTTCTGGAATGTCTTTTTGTGAGAGAATAACTTTTAAAGTTGTACAAGTGCTATCTCTTCTTTAGCTAAATAGCTAGGCAATACATTTTTGTGACAATACATTTAATTCCATGCTTCACCATTACCAACACAAGAATCCTTCTGCATCAGAGCTTATGATGATGCCATTCTTCAAATTTTCAAGGTCAAAAAATTGGAAGTTGTTTTGACTCCTTTCTTTATCTTACTCCACCCAAAATCCATTAGGGTATCTTCTTGTTTCTACTCTAAAAATATATACAGAACTCAGTTACTTCTCTCACTCTCATGAGTCATCCTCATCTCTCACTAACATTAAAACAACATTTTTTAAATGATCCCCCTGATTCTCTTCTTGTTCTATTGCAGTTTGTTTCCCACATGAAGATCAGAGTGATCAGTCACTTAACGTCACTCTTCTGGTCAAAACCCTTCAGTAGCACCCATTTTGCCCCTAGTAAAGTGACAGTTCTTCCAATTACCCACAAGGTCTTCATCTTCCAAATTTGCCAACTCCATCCCACAAATATTTGTACCATTTTGCTGTTCTCCTTTACTCTTAAAAATGTTCAGTTCCAATTTGTACATATAAGATAACATGATTTTTAAAATATATAAAACAAAAATTAATAGAACTAAAAGGAAAAAAAAAAATCCCCAATCATGATTGGGCACATTAACACATCTTCCTAAGTACCTAGTAAAAGAAGAAGACAAAAAAATTAGTAACAATATAAATAATTCAAGCAACACATTTAATAAATTTGACCTAATTGACGTATACAGAACATTACACCAAACAACTGCAAAAGACATTCTTTTCAAGTACACAGGGAACATTTAACCAAAGAAAACAGATGTTGGGACATAAAACAAGTCACAACACATTTGAACACAACAAATATAAAGAATTATATCCCTTTAGTATAGTGAAATTAACATAGGAACAAGTACCAATGAGGTAACTGGCAAATTCTCAAATATTTGCTAATTAAACAGCACACTTAAAAGTATCTAAGGGGTAAAAATAATACAAAGGAAACTCAACAATATTTTGTTCTGAACAATAAAAATATGCAAAATCTTTTTTTTTTTTAAAGATTTTATTTATTTATTTGTCAGAGAGAGACCCAGCGAGAGAGGGAACACAAGCAGGGGGAGTGAGAGAGGGAGAAGCAGGCTTCCCGCCGAGCAGGGAGCCTGATACAGGGCTGGATCCCAGGACCCTGGGGTCATGACCTGAGCTGAAGGCAGACGCTTAACTGACTGAACCACCTAGGCGCCCCCAAAATATACAAAATCTTAAATCTCGTAATATAGCTGCAGCAGTACTTGTAGCTCTGAATGCATGAATTAAAAAAGAAATGTTAAACACCAATGATGAAAACTTAGACCTCAAGAAGCAGAAAAAGAGTTAAGAACAAACAAAATAGATGAAAGAAGATAATATATTTAAGTGCAGAAATCAATGAAATGTAAAACACATGTTCAATAGAAAAAATCAACAAAGCAAAATGTTAACATTAATAAAAAGGATAAATAAAATGGATTTTTTAAGAAAAAATCAAAGAATAAAATAAAAAAGAAAAAGTAAAGAAAAATCACCAAATAGGAAGAAAAAATAAGACTTCAGAAAAGAATTTGTAGATATTAAAAGATAAAACTACATATATATTAATAAATCTGAAAACTCATTACTGTAAATTAGAAAATTCTTTGAAAAACACAATTTCCCAAAACTGACAAAGGAAAAATCTGAATCATTTGATATTCATTTAAAAAACCAATATGTTATTTTAAAATTTCCCATAAAAAAAAGCTTAGCTACAGAAGTCTTCTTTTATAAATTCTTCCAAAAATGTAAAGAGAAAAGACAATCAATTTTAAACAAACTCTTCCAGTGAAGGGAAAAGAAGAAATGCTTTTCAATATTTTTAGTAAGGCCAGCTGAACCCTGATGGCACAACTTGACAAGGACATTGCATGGAAAATTACTGGGCAATGATTCTCATGAAAATATTAACATGAAAATATTAACAAACCAAAGACAACGTTGTATAAAAAAATCCTTTATGATTCAGATGAGTCTGGTCAAGGAATTCAAAGTTGTTTAATATTGAAAAATCAATGTTGTATAATACACTTACAAAATAAATGCATTATACTGTCATCTAATAAGTGTTGATAAATATTTCATAAAACCATACTGATTCATGAAAAAACATTAATAAAATCTCTCATCAAACTAGGTATAAAAAGAAACTTCCTTAATATGATAAAACATATCTACTAAAATGGAAGGAAGGAAGGAAGGAGGGGAGGAAGGAAGGAAGGAAAGAAAGATAGGAATTATCTACCTTCACATTTAATGGTGAAATATTAAATGCTCTCTTCCTGAGTTTGGAAATAAGAACGTTCACTTTTGTCAAGTTTAATCATTATTGTTTGAGGGTATAAAGATGAGAGATGTTGGGGGGGGCAGAGCAGGATGGCAGAGGAGTAGGAGACCTGGATTTCGTCTGTCTCAGGAATTCAGCTGGATAGGGATCAAACCATTCTGAACACCTACAAACTACACAGGAGATCGAAGAAAAGAATAGGAACAACTCTCTGAACAGAAAAGCGACCACTTTCTGGAAGGTAAGATGTGTGGAGAAGTGAAACCGAGACGATACTTGGGAGGATAGACAGCGGGGGAGGGGGCCTCTGTCAGCGCTTCTGGCAAGTGATAGGGCAGCGGAGCACAAAATCGGAACTTTTAGAAGTCTGCTCCGCTGAGGGACGTCGCTCCAGTGGCTAAGTGGGAGGTGGAACCCTCGTGGGACAGTGTGGTCTCAGGACCCTCGGGGTCACAGAAAGACCGGGGGTGCCTGAGTGCGGCAGAGCTCCCAGGTATCGGAGCGGGGAAGCTGGCTGCAGAGACGGAGCTGAGGCGCGGG
Source organism: Phoca vitulina (assembly GCF_004348235.1). Lineage (NCBI taxonomy): Eukaryota > Metazoa > Chordata > Mammalia > Carnivora > Phocidae > Phoca > Phoca vitulina. Next base: position 35,697,882 of record NW_022589717.1, read on the forward strand.
CTCTCAGCTCGGGGTTGCCATAAACCGTGATCTGGGGCACAGTTGGGCCACTGCTCCTCCAGCAGGGACCCAACAAGCGGCAGGTCCGGGGAGACTTACCTTCCTCCCCCGGGAGGAGCGGTGCAGGAGTGCACCACAGGGATCTGCTGGGTTTGGAGACTCCACATGGGGTCGTGCGCCAGAGATAGAAACGCTCGGTCACAGGCCGGGTGAGCACAGAGTGCGACTGGGGAGACGGAAGTGATTGACTGCTTTTCTCTGGGGGCACACTGAGGAGCCGGGCACCCAGTTCTCGGCTCCTCCGGGTGGAGATTGGGAGGATGCCATTTCACTCTCGGCCTCCAAAGCTGTACAGAAAGCTTGCAGGGAACAAAAGCTCCTGAGAACAAACCCGAGCCGATTACTTAGCCCGGACTGGGCAAGGGCGGGGCAATTCTGCCTCCCGCAAAGACATTTGGGAACCACGGCAACAGGCCCCTCCCCCAGAAGATCAGCGAGAACAGCCAGCCAAGACCAAGTTTACTGATCAACGAGAATGGCAGAACTCCAGCGCTAGGGGAATAATGCACATAGAATCCATGGCTTTTTCCCCATGACTCTTTAGTCTTTCAAAATTAATTTTTTTTAACTGTCTTTTTTTTTTTGAATTTTTCTTTTTCCCTTTTTCAACCAACATCTTATCAATCCCTTTTTTAAAAAACATTTTTATTTTTCATTTTTAGAGTCATATTCTATCCCTTCATAGTAGTTACCCTTATTTTTGGCATATATATATAAGTTGTTCTCTCTTTAAAATTTTGAGATAGTTTCTTCTAACAGACCAAATATACCCTAAATCTCTAGAGTATGCTTTTGTTCTACTCTCCTGCCTGATGACATTCTCTCCCTTTTTTTTCCTTTTTTTTTAAATCCTCTTCTTTCACTTTCAAACAACTTCTTATTAATTCCTTTTATAAAATTTTTTATAATTTTCATCTTTATAGTCATATTCCATCCCTTCATCATATCAACCCTTATTTTTGTACATATGTAAGTTTTTCTTTCTTTAAAATTTTGGGAGGCACTTTCTTCTAACAGACCAAAATACACCCAAAATCTAGTGTGTGGCACTGATCTATGCACCAGCCTGATCATATTTGATCATATTCTGTTTTTTTTGTTGTTGTTGTTCTGTTTTTGTTTGTTTTTATCTTTTCCTTTTTTCTTTCTTTCCCTTTCTTTTCCCCGGCTTCAGGTCTTTTATGATTTGTTTAGAGCATATTTTCTGGGGACGTTGTTATCCTGTTAGCATTTTATTGTCTCATTAATCTGTTCTCCTCTGGAAAAAATGACAAGCTGGAAAAAATCACCTCAACAAAAAGAACAAGAGGTAGTACTGACTGCCAGGGACCTACTCAATATGGACATTAGCATGATGTCGGATCTAGAGTTCAGAATCATCACTTTGAAGATACTAGCTGGGCTTGAAAAAAGCATGGGAAGTTATTAGAGAAACCCTTTCTGGAGAAATAAAAGAACTAAAATCTAACCAAGTCAAAATCAAAAAGGCTATTAATGAGGTGCAATCAAAAATGGGGGCACTAACTGCTAGGATAAATGAGGCAGCAGAGAGAATCAGTGATATAGAAGACCCAATGATGGAAAATAAAGAAGCTGAGAAAAAGAGAGATAGACAACTACTGGATCACGTGGGAAGAATTCGAGAGATAAGTGATACCATAAGATGAAACAACATTAGAATAATTGGGATCCCAGAAGAAGAAGAAACAGAGAGGGGGCAGAAGGTATATTGAAGCAAATATAGCAGAGAACTTCCCTAATTTGGGAAATTCTCCAAAAAGGAGAATTACAGACAAATATCCTTGATGAACTGGATGCAAAAATTCTCACCAATGGGCGCCTGGGTGGCTCAGTTGGTTAAGCGACTGCCTTCGGCTCAGGTCATGATCCCAGAGTCCCGGGATCGAGTCCCACATCGGGCTCCCTGCTCGGCGGGGAGTCTGCTTCTCCCTCTAACCCTACCCGCTCTTGCACTCTCTCTCTCACTCTCTCTCTCTCGCATATAAATAAATTAAAAAAAAAAAATCTTAAAAAAAAAAAAAATTCTCACCAAAATACTAGCCAATAGGATCCAACAGTACATTAAAAGGATTATTCACTACGACCAAGTGGGATTTATCCCTGGGCTGCAAGGTTGGTTCAGCATCCACAAATTAATCAACATGATACAATACATTAACAAAAGAAAGAACAAGAATCATATGATCCTCTCAATAGATGCAGAAAAAGCATTTGACAAAGTACAGCATCCTTACATGATCAAAACTCTTCAGAGTATAGGGATAGAAGGTACATACCTCAATATCATAAAAGCCATCTATGAAAAACCCACAGCGAATATCATTCTCAATGGGGAAAAACAGAGCTTTCCCCCTAAGGTCAGGAACACAGAAGGGATGTCCACTATCACCACTGCTATTCAACATAGTATTAGAAGTCCTAGCCACAGCAATCAGACAACAGAAAGAAATAAAAGACATCCAAATCGGCAGAGAAGAAGTCAAACTCTCACTGTTTGCAGATGATATGATACTTTATGTGGAAAACCCAAAAGACTCAACCCCAAAATTGCTAGAATTCATACAGGAATTCAGTAAAGTGGCAGGATAGAAAATCAATGCACAGAAATCAGTGGCATTCCTATACACCAACAACAAGACAGAAGAAAGAGAAATTAAGGAGTCGATCCCATTTACAATTGCACCCCAAACCATAAGATACCTAGGAATAAATCTAAGCAAAGAGGCAAAGGATCCGTACTCAGAAAACTATAAAATACTCATGAAAGAAATTGAGGAAGACACAAAGAAATGGAAAACTCATGGATTGGAAGAACAAATATTGTGAAGATGTCAATGCTACCTAGAGCAATCTACACATTCAATGCAATCCCCATCAAAATACCATCCACTTTTTTCAAAGAAATGGAACAAATAATCCTAAAATTTGTATGGAACCAGAAAAGACCCCGAATAGCCAGAGGAATGTTGAAAAAGAAAAGCAAAGCTGGCGGCATCACAATTCCGGACTTCCAGCTCTATTACAAAGCTGTCATCATCAAGACAGTATGGAACTGGCACAAAAACAGACACATAGATCAATGGAACAGAATAGAGAGCCCAGAAATGGACCTTCAACTCTATGGTCAACTCATCTTTGACAAAGCAGGAAAGAATGTCCAATGGAAAAAAGACAGTCTCTTCAACAAATGGTGTTGGGAAAATTGGACAGCCACATGCAGAAGAATGAAACTGGGCCATTTCCTCACACCACACACAAAAATAGACTCCAAATGGTTGAAAGACCTAAATGTGAGACAGGAGTCCATCAAAATCCTAAAGGAGAACACAGGCAGCAAACTCTTCGACCTCAGCCGCAGCAACTTCTTCCTAGAAACATCGCCAAAGGCAAGGGAAGCAAGGGCAAAAATGAACTATTGGGACTTCATCAAGATAAAAAGCTTTTGCACAGCAAAAGAAACAGTCAACAAAACCAAAAGACAACCGACAGAATGGGAGAAGATATTTGCAAATGACATATCAGATAAAGGGCTAGTATCCAAAATCTATAAAGAACTTATCAAACTCAACACCCAAAGAACAAAGAATCCAATCAAGAAATGGGCAGAAGACATGAACAGATATTTTTCCAAAGAAGACATCCAAATGGCCCACAGACACATGAAAAAGTGCTCAACATTGCTTGGCATCAGGGAAATCCAAATCAAAACCTGAATGAGATACCACCTCACACCAGTCAGAATGGCTAAAATTAACAAGTCAGGAAGCAACAGATGTTGGCGAGATGCGGAGAACGGGGAACCCTCCCACACTGTTGGTGGGAATGCAAGCTGGTGCAGCCACTCTGGAAAACAGTATGGAGGTTCCTCAAAAAGTTGAAAATAGAGCTACCATACGATCCAGCAATTGCACTACTGGGTATTTACCCCAAAGATACAAATGTAGGGGCCTGAAGGGGTACGTGCACCCCGATGTTTATAGCAGGAATGTTCACAATAGCCAAACTGTGGAAAGAGCCAAGATGTCCATCGACAGATGAATGGATAAAGAAGAAGTAGTATATATACACAATGGAATATTATGCAGCCATCAAGAGGAATGCGATCTTGCCATTTGCAACGATGTGGATGGAACTGGAGGGGGTTATGCTGAGCGAAATAAGTCAATCAGAGAAAGACATGTATCATATGACCTCACTGATATGAGGAATTCTTAATCTCAGGAAACAAACTGAGGGTTTCTGGAGTGGGGGGTGGGGTGTGAGGGATGGGGTGGCTGGGTGATAGACACTGGGGAGGGTATGTGCTATGGTGAGTGCTGTGAATTGTGCAAGACTGTTGAATCACAGATCTGTACCTCTGAAACAAATAATGCAATATATGTTAAAAAAAAAAAAAGAAGAAGATAACAAGAGGGGAAGAATGAAGGGGGGAAATCAGAGGGGGAAATGAACCATGAGAGACGATGGACTCTGAAAAACAAACTGAGGATTCTAGAGGGGAGGGGGGTGGGAGGACTGGTTAGCTTGGTGATGGGTATTAAAGAGGGCACGTTCTGCATGGAGCACTGGGTGTTACGCACAAACAATAAATCATGGAACACTACATCAATAACTAATGATGTAATGTATGGTGATTAACATAAGAATAAAAAAAATTTAAAAAAAAATAGAACTGTCCCCCTGCTTTCCCCCTCTATACACGTGCTAAGCACACAGAGCTTTTGCCATCTGCTACAAAAACAGAATTTTAAAATAAACCCAAATCTGCTCTCTCAAATCAGAATTTAGAGGAAAAAAAAAAGATGAGAGATGTTGGATAATATTATATTTTTATTATTTTTATATATATTATATATATATATTATATATTTTATTATTTTATATAAAATATATATATTTTATATATTTTATATTATTATTTTTTGCATACTTACTATTAGAATTCATAAATGGATTTAAGTAAGTACATTGAATACAAGGTCAATATATAAAAATCAATTGTATTAAAATATGTAATAAAAATTTAAGAATATATATTTAAAACTATGCTCTGTATTAAAAGCAAAACCAAAATACTTAGGAATACACGTCAGAAAAAGTGTCATTGTTCTAGATGTCCTTATGGCTAAATTACATACATCCTTAAATTCACTCCTCAACAGTCCTACATTAACTAAACTATTTAAAATTAAAACCTATGCTCTTGGGCTCCCTGCTCAGTGGGAGCCTGCTTCTCCCTCTCCTGCTCTCCCTGCTTGTGCTCTCTTTCTCTTTGTCAAATAAATAAATAAACACAATCTTAAAAAAAAAAAAAAGGGGCGGGGTTGAGGCTCCTTGGTGGCTCAGTCAGTTAAGCATCTGCCTTTGGCTCAGGTCATGATCCCGGAGTCCTGGTATCATGATCCTGGAGTCCTGGGATCTGGCCCCTCATCCGGCTTTCTGTTCAGCAGGGAGCCTGCTTCTTCCTCTCCTACTCGCCCTGCTTGTGCTCTCTCTCTCTTTCTGTGTCAAATAAAAAAATAAAATTTTTAAAACAAACAAACAACAAAAAAACATGTTCTCTAGTACTCTGGCTTTTTTTTTAATTTTCTCCACTTCACTTACATTTTATTTTATTTTTTTTCTATAGTAATTCCTTATTTTATCTATGTTAATTTTCTGTCCTTTCTCATAGGAATGTAAGCTCCAGGAAAGTTGGTTCTTGGACTGTTTTGCTCACTGATATATTCCAAGGTCAAAAATTGCTTGGTATATAGTAGGCACTCATCAAATATTTGTTGAACAAATGAATAAAATCAATATAATTTTAGACCTTCTAGATTAAAAAAATAAAATAAAGTCCAGCAATATAAAACACTGGGGAGAATATGGAGCAATAGGAATGCTCATCTACTATTGGAAGCACACCAATTTTGAAAGGATTTTGATACAAACCAACAAAATGTGCACATGCCTGATAACTAATTTTACCACTAATTATATACCTTGGGAAACTCTTACACATTACAGCAGGAGATATATAAAAATAATATTTAAGTATTGCTTATAATAACAAGCATGGAACCAAGCAAAATATCTATTAACAGTAGAATGAATAGAGATATGCTCCATGATATTCATACAATGGGATACTATACCACAGTGAAACAAATGTACCATATAGAATCATAAATTAATCTCAGCATAACATGAAGAGAAGTAACCTAGCATTAAGAAATGAAGTTCAACATTTTTTTTTTTTAGGGATATATGGGTGGGCAGTAAGAACTATAAAGAATTGCAAGGAGATGATTAGCACCCAATTCAGCATAGTGGGAGCAGAAGCCAAAAAAATGATAAAGACTATCTGAGGTTTCATCAAATATTGTCCCTTTTTCTCGTAGGTGAGACTAGACTATATTTCTAATGCTCATAGGTCATTTCTTGGTACACTTTTATCCTTCTGGTTAATGGAATATGTTTTGATTAATAAAACCTGCTGAACTATGTGCTTCATGCACTCTCATGTCCCTGTCTACCAGGCAAATGAAGGATAATCAATCAGAAGATTCTAGGACTTCAAGAGATGACAATGTAGAGGGAACTTTGGCTTCCAAATGGCTCTGTGGCACAGATGGGACTGACAATTTAGCATCAGCTTGTGTTAACTTATTTAGGAAGGGACTGAAGGTGGGTGAAATCAGGAGGGTCATACATACATGGGGATGGTGGGTCATGATAATTTTCCAGTTTTTGGCATGGATGGTGGACAGGTGGTTTAACATTTAATAATTATTTTCTACAATGTGATTATTTCTTTTCATATACTTAGTCACATGCATTCTATAATTTTCAATAAAAATTAAAATAATTTTATAGGCTTTGTTTATACATTTACATATATCACGTAACATTTTCTTAATTGTATACATTTTCTTAATTTTATAGTGTTGACTGTTTAGCATAACTGAAAATATACAATTCTATTCATAAAACATTTAATATAAGATAGGCTCACTGAGTTAAATTTCAAAGGCCTATATGAATCAACGTACTTCTATCTTTCTACTATTAGCAGCTCTATCTCCAATTTGCTTATTTGACTGTGAAACACTAGGTAAGAGAAAGGATATTTTACAATGAGATCATTGTAAGTAGCATATGGTTATTTTTTTTTTTTTTTAAGATTTTATTTATTTATCTGAGAGAGAGAATGGGAGACAGAGAGCATGAGAGGGGGAGGGTCAGAGGGAGAAGCAGACTCCCCGCTGAGCAGGGAGCCCGATGTGGGACTCGATCCCGGGACTCCAGAATCATGACCTGAGCCGAAGGCAGTTGCTTAACCAACTGAGCCACCCAGGCGCCCCTGGTTATTTTTTTTTAAAGGCAAAATGGTTAAATAAAAAAGTGCACTGAAGTACTTCATATAAAACAGGTTCATTCATTTTTAATAGTCTGATCCTGTAGGCTTTTTTGAAAATTACTATAAAAATATTAAAAGTTCATAATATATTTAAAGAAAACCACAGTTTTTGAGAATTAAAACTGTGATTTCTGCTCTTTTCCTTAGAGAAGTCAACTGTTTTTATTGTTGTTTTTCTTCTGTTATTTTATTTTTATTGGACAATTTAATATGCCATTATATCATTTGGCTTTCAGTTGATATGAAAACAGTATCTATATATTTTCTGCTTTTGTTCTTTCTTTGCTGTCCAGAAAAAAGGTAGTATATTTGTCACTGAAAAAATCATGACTCTAAGTACAAACATTTGAGTTGAAATCACATCCAAGTCCTAGTTCTGCACTGTTTTATCCCCAGATAGATTTTTATCATCAACCTCAGATTTCTAATGTACTTTATATGAGCATCAAAATGAAAATACTAAATCAAAAATTTTTCCTTACTCTCTGAAAGAAAAGATGCCTAGAGATTGGCTCGATATCTAGAATCTATAGTGTTGCATCAGTCAAAACAGGAAGTGAATGTAGGGAATTGATGGTACCAGCGATGGAAGTGAACAGTGAGGGAACCAGACAACAGCAGCATTAGGAAGCTTCTACCTCTCCAATTCCAATTCTTCTGTAAGCACTCTCTGTTGATCAAATACACCCAGAAACTCATAGACATGGGTATCTGGAATAAAATCTGCTGGGGTCAGCCTCCTTGTACAGAGAACACAGCAGAGAAAGAGTGAGGAAAACATTCAAGACAGGCAGTAACTTCAAAATGAGGAAAACCCTTAAGGCTGTCTACATACATGGCTTTGTTTTCCTTCCTTCCTTTCCCCCTCATCTTTTTTTTTTTTCCTAGCAAAACAATTTTAGTATCATCATCTTTATTTACATGATTTTAATATATTAAGTTTCTGGGTTTTTAAAAAAGTGTCTTTTACTCTATTCTCAGGCATCATCTTCATATGTTACAATTTATTCTTTGTCCTTTTAAAAATTAGTGGACTTCTTTTTAATTGAGCAGTTCTTTCACACTAGACACTTAAAAAAGTAAAAGTGGAAGAAGAACACCCCCACACACAAACTTATGGTCATTTTCTGCTTTTTATTTTTATTAGTTTACTTAATTTTTTTGTAGTTTCAAGTTTTGGTTTAAATTCCAGTTAGTAAAATATAGCGTAATTTTGTTTCAGGAGTAGAATTTAGTGATTCATCACTTACGTATAACACCTAGTGCTCATCACAAGTGCCCTCCTTAATACCCTTCACCCATTTAAGGGGGGTTGCCCCTCCTTAACCTTTAGTTTGTTCTCTACAGATAAGAGTCTATTTTATGGTTTGCCTCTCTCTTTTTATTCTCCCTATGTTCATCTGCTTCATTACTTAAATTCCATATATGAGTGAAATCATATGGTATTTGTCTTTCTCTGGCTGACTTATTTCCCTTAGCATAATACACACTGGCTCCGTCCATGTCACTGCATCTTCTTTAGCCATTCATTAGTCAATGAACATTTGGGCTCTTTCTATAATTTGGCTATTGTTGATAATGCTGTGATAAACATCAGGGTGCATGTATACTTACGGGTTAGTATTTTTATATTTTGGGGGCAAATACCTAGTAGTACAATTGCTGGATTGTAGGGTAGTTCTATTTTTAATGTTTTGAGGACCCTCCATACTATTTTCCAGAATGGCTGCACCAGTTTGCCTTTCCACCAACAGTGTAAGAGGGTTTCCCTTTCTCCCCATCCTCACCAAAATCTTCTGTTTCCTGCGTTGTTAATTTTAGCTATTCTGATAGGTGTGAGGTGATATCTCAGTGTAGTTTTGATTTGTATTTCCTTTTTTAAAAAAATATTTTATTTATTTATTTTGACAGAGAGAGACACAGAGAGAGAGGGAACACAAGCAGGGGGAGTGGGAGAGGGAGAAGCAGGCTTCCCACTGAGCAGGGAACCTGATGCGGGGCTTGATCCCAGAACCCTGAAATCATGACCTGAGCTGAAGGCAGACACTTAACTGACTGAGCCACCCAGGTGCCCCAGATTTGTATTTCCTTGATGATGAATGATGTTGAGCATCTCTTCATGTGTCTGTTAGCCATCTCTATGTCTTCTTTGGAAAAATGTCTATTCACGTCTTCTGTCCATTTCTTAACTGGTTTATTTGGTTTTGGGTATTGAGTTTGATAAGTTCTTTATAGATTTTTGGATATTAACCCTTTATCAGATTTGTCATTTGCAAATATTTGCCTTTTAGTTTTTCTGATTGTTTCCTTTGCTGTGCAAAGTTTTTACCTTTGGTGAAGTCCCAATAGTTTATTTTTTGGTTTTGTTTCCCTTGCCTCAGGAGACATGTCTAGTAGGAATTTGCTACGACAAATATCAAAGAGGTAGCTACCTGATCTCCCCTAGGATTTTGTTGGTTTCCTGTCTCACATTTAGGTCTTTCATCCATTTTGAATTTATTTTTGTGTATGGTGTAAGAAAGAAGTTCAATTTCATTCTTTCGCATGTTACTCTCCAGGTTTCCCAACACCGTTTGTTGAAGAGACTGTCTTTTTTCCATTGGATATTTTTTCTGCTTTATCAAAGATTAATTGACCATATGGCTGTGGGTCCATTTCTGGGTTTTCCATTCTGTTCTATTGACCTATATTTTTTTCTCCAGTGCCATAATATTTGAATACCACAGCTTTGTAATGTAACGAAGTCAAGAATTGTGATGTCTCCAGATTTGCCATTCTTTTCAAGATTCCCTTGATTATTTGGGGTCCTCTGTGGTTCCATACAAATGTTAGGATTGTTTGTTCTAGCTTTGTGGAAAACACTGGTGGTATTTTGATAAGATTGCATTAGATGTGTAGATTGCTTTGGATAGTATAGACATTTTGACATTTGTTCTTCCACTCCATGAACATGGATTTTTTTTTTTTTTTTTCCATTTCTTTGTCTCTTTCTCAATTTCTTTCATCAGTGTTCTCTAGTTTTCAGAGTACAGATCTTTTGCCTCTTTGGTTAGGTTTGTTCCTAGGTATCCTATGCTTTTTGATGCAGTTGTAAATGGGATCAATTCCTTGATTTCTCTTTCTGCTGCTTCATTATTGGTGTATAGAAATGCAATGGATTTCTATACATTGATTTTGTATCCTGCTGCCTTTCTGAATTGGTGTATTAGTTCTAGCAATATGTTGGTACAGTCTTTTGGGTTTTCTACATAGAGAATCATGTTGCCTTCAAATAGTTAATGTTTGACTTCTTCCTTGACAATTTGAATGCCTTTCATTTCTTTGTGATGTCTGATTGCTGAGGCTAGGACTAGTACTATGTTAAATAACAGCGGTGAGAGTAGACATCCCTGTCTTGCTCCTGACTGTAGAGGAAAATCTCTCAGTTTTTCCCCATTAAGGATGATATTAGCTGTGAGTCTTTCATATATGGCCTTTATGATATTGAGGTATGTTCCCTCTATCCCTATTATGTGGAGGGTTTTTATTAAGAATTCATGATGTATTTTGTCAAATGCTTTTTCTGCATCTATTGAGAGGATTATATGGTTCTCTTTCTAAAAAATATATTTTATTTTTTTATTTGTTAGAGAGAGAGTGCATGAGCACAAGTGGGCGGAGGGGCAGAGGGAGAGGAAGAAGGGAGCCTGACGTGGGGCTTGATCCCAGGATCCTGGGAACATGACCCTAGCTGAAGGCAGATGCTCAACTGACTGAGCCACCCAGGCACCCCAAGGAATCATATGGTTCTTATCCTTTCTTTTTTTCATGTGTTGTATCATGTTGATTTGTGAATATTGAACCACCCCTGCATCAGAAGAATAAATCCCACTTAATTGTGGTGAATAATTCTTTTGATGTACTGTTGGATTCATTTGTTAGTATTTTGCTGAGAATTTTTGCATCCGTGTTCATCAGGCATATTGATCTGTAATTCTCCTTTTTAGTGGGGTCTTTGGTTTTGGAATCAAGGTAATGCTGGCCTCATAGAAGGAGTTTGGAAGTTTTCCTTCCATTTCTATTGTTTGGAACTGCTTGAGAATGCTGGTTATGTGTCTTTTCAAGTTTTCTATTTCTCTGTGTTTCAGTTTTGGTAGTTTATGTTTCTAGGAATTTATCCATTTCTTCCAGATTGCCCAATTTAATGGCATATAATTTTTCATTATATATCCTTATAATTATTTATATTTCTGTGGTGTTGGTTCTTATTTCTCCTCTTGCATTCATGATTTTGTGTCCTTTCTCTTTTCTTTTTGATAAGACTGGCTAGGATTTATCAATTTTATTAATTCTTTCAAAGAACCAGCTCCTGGTTTCATTGATCTGTTCTACTGTCTTTGTTGTTGCTGTTGTTTCTATATCATTTATTTCTACTCTAATCTTTGTTATTTCCCTTCTGCTGGCTTGAGGCTTCATTTCTTTTTTCTTTTTTTTTTTTTTTTTTCTTGCTTGTGTATTTGAGATTTTTTTTTCTTCTTGAGATAGGCTTATATTGCTATATACTTTCCTCTTCGGATCTCTTTTGCTGTACCCCAAAGGTTTTGGACCATTATGTTTTCATTTTCATTTCTTTCCATGTATTTTTTTTATTTCTTCTTTAATTTCATGGTTGATCCATTCATTCTTTAGTAGGTTATTCTTTAATCTCCATGTATTTATGGTCCTTCCAAATGTTTTCTTGTGGTTGACTTCAAGTTCCATGGCTTTGGGGTCAAAAAATATGCATGGTATGATCTCAATCTTTTTGTACTTATTGAGGCCTGATTTGTGACATAGTATGTTATCTATTCTGGAGAATATCACATGTCCACTAGCAAAGAATGTGTATTCTGTTGCTTCAGGATGAAATGTTCTGAATATATCTGTTAAGTCCATCTGGTCCAATGTGTCATTCAAAGCAATTGTTTCTTTGTTCATTTTCTGCTTAGATGATCTGTCCATTGATGTAAGTGGGTGTTAAAATCCCCAATTATTATATTATTATCAATGAGTTCCTTTAGGTTTGTTATTGTTTTCCATTTGGGTGCCCCAAGTATTTACAATTTTTAGGTCTTCTTGTTGGATAGACACCCTTATTATGGTATAGTGACCTTCTTCATTTCTTGTTATGGTCTTTGACTTAAAATTTAGTTTGTCTGATAGAACTGTGGTTATACCACTTTTCCTTTGTAACAACTATTTGCATGATAAATGGTTCTCCATCCCCTTTCAATCTACAGGTGTCTTTAGGTCTAAAATGAGTCTCCTGTAAGCAGCATATAGAAGAGTCTTTTTTTTTTTTTAATCCATTCTGATACCCTATGCCTTTTGATTATTTATTCCATTTAGATTCAGTCGTTATTAATAGGTATGAACTTAGTGCCATTTTATTATTTGTTTTTTCATTGTTTCTGGAGATTTTCTCTTTCCTTTCTAGTCATTGTTGCTTTTGGTCTTTCCCACTCAAAGAGTCCCCTTTAATATTTTTGCAGGGCTGGTTGAGTGGTAGCAAGCTCCTTTAGTTTTTGTTTGTCTGGGAAATGCTTTATCTCTCCTTCTATTCTGACTCATAGCCTTGCTGGATACTGTATTCTTGACTACATTTTTTTCCCCCATTCAGCACATTGAATACATCAGGCCACTTTCTTCTTGCCTGGCAATTTTCTGTGGAGAGATCTGCTGCTAAAATTATTTGTCTTCCCTTGTAAATTAGGGACTTCCTTCGTCTTGCTGCTTTTAGGATTTTTTCTTTATCTCTATATTTTGCAAATTTTTCTATGATATGTCTTGATGTTGGCCTGCTTTTGTTGATTTTAATGAGAGATCTCTGTGCCTCCTGGGTTTGGATATCTGTTTCCTTCCCCAGATTAGGAAAATTTTCAGCTATAATTTCCTCAAATAAACCTTCTGTGCCCTTTTCCCTGTCTTCTTCTGGGATTCCTAAGATACAAATGTTATTATGCGTTATGGAGTTACTGAGTTCCCTAATTCTACCTTCATGATCTAATATTTTTCTTTCCCTCTTCTTTTCAGGTTCATTATTTCCCATAATTTTACCTTCTATATCACTTATTCATTCCTTGCTTTGTCCATCTTTGTGTTCATTACATCCAGTTGGTTTTGAATCACAGTTATTGCATTTTTCATTTTAGCCTGAGTAGTTTTTAGGTTTTTTTTTTTTTTTTTTATCTCTGTGGTAAGGGATTCCCTGGTGTCTTCTATGCTTTTCTCAAGTCTAGCCAGTATCCTTATGATTACTGCTTTAAGTTCTGGATTAGGAATATTATGTGTATCTCTTTTGATTAAATTCCTGGTCATGATCTTTTCTTATTCTTTCTTTTGGGATGAATTCCTCCATCTTGGCATTTTGTCTGGGTCTCAGTCTTCTTCTGTGTGTTAGGAAAGCTTGTTATGTTTCCTGCTCTTGAGAGTGATGGCTTTATGAAGAAGGGGCCATCTACTGTTTAGGACCTGGCACTTCAGGAAGTGTCTCTGAAGTATGTCGTGTGCACTCTGCTGCTATGTTTTGGCTGCTCTTTTCCTCAGGTCAGTCCTCTGCAGAGTTTTTCTTTGCCTGAAGTGGGAAATGTTTGGACCTTGGCTAGAATGTGTTGAATTTTAACTAGGTGTCCTCTGGTCTGCTTGTTAAAAAGATATGATGCTATTTCCACTAGAGCTGAAGTTTTGCAGAATTCTATGGTCAGTGGATGTGGGGCAAGCAGGGTGTTTCTGCTGGTCTTCTGGGGGAAGGGCCCTCTTCACTGGTTCTCAGGCACACCTGCTGGAGAAGTGCAGTACCAGCAGATCACAGTGGGGTGGGTTTGGTGTACGCAGTTTAGACCACCAGTGTTGGTGCTGTGCTGTTTACTGAAGTTAGTTTACACTAAGGGGTGGGGTATGGGAATGGCATCTACTGGCTCTTTTTTCCCCAGAGAAGCAATGCCACGTCTCCCAGAAATGAAGCCAAGAAGGGGGAATCATTCTTCCCAGTGTCTCCCAGGGGAATCCTCAGATTAGCTATCTGCCCCTGGACTATCTGCTCTCCTTCTCTACAGGAGAACTTCAGTGCCCTGCTGGCTACACACCAGCCACATTTTGGACCTCTAAAACTCCAGTCTTGGAGGCCCACTGGTTGTAAAAACTCATGAAAATCAGCCCCTTTCCTTTTCCCAGTCAATGGCATTGGGGAAGTGTTTTCCTTGTGGGATCCCCTGTGTGCTCCTCTCTCTCTCTCTTTTCTCTCTGACATTGGGCTCCCTCCCCTCCCCAGGACCCTTTATCCATTTCTCCCCCAAACCATGTCTCTGCACTACCTACCTTCCACCACGTGGCCTCTTCTCTCTCTAGTTGTGCAGTTTGTTCTGTCAGTCCTCAGATGAATTTCTTGGGTATTCAGAATGATTTGATATTTATCTAGCTCTATTTAAAGGTTGAGGCAAACATAAGGACCTCCTATTACATCACTATCTTAGCTCCTTTCTCCATTTTCTGCTTTTTAAAATGTAGCCATATAAGCATTAATGTTACTATAATGTTGCTTTCCTCATTCCAGCCCTACTTCCTCCATTTACATAAATAAGGGTCTCATTGCTAAGACTACATACTTCAGTGACAGTCACATATAACTGACACAATAGAAAATTGACCTCAGAATCTGCTTAATTAGGCTCCTGTATTCTAATGATAATTTCCCAATTATCAACACAGTTCCCTCCTTTTTTCTGGGGTCCACCTTTTAGGTCTTGAAATCAGGCTTGGTTGAAAGTTATTACAGAAAAATTGACCTTGGCTTTGCTTGAGTAACAGTAAACTTTTAGGAATATCATGGCCTTGTTTGCAGATGCAAGCAAGCTGTGCGGCCTTAGCCATACAGAATTCCCAGAAGACCTTTTAAAAGTGCTAGGAGAAAAACATAAAACCCTGACAGAAGTGGCAAACTCAAATTGTTGAATCTTTCTCTCCTAAATGGTATATGGGATCTTTGGAGACAAGGGAGACCACATTTCTGTTTAGGAGCCAACTCTGTTATTTCCTGTTTGGTGTAACCATTCTAATCAGTTTACGTGACTTGGCCAATGTATTTTTATCTTATTTATGTATACATTTTGACATCTTTCTGTCCATCACACACCAATCCTTCTGTGATAACCATGGATTCATTTTTAAGGGAGCAGATAATCCCCTTCAAAATGTGTGCAATTTTTTTTCACAGTTCCATTCTTTTTTCTCTATGTGTATTAATTCAAAAACATATAAGTTCTCTGTGTATACCATTTGCTTTACTGATTTGTTGTGTCTTGCTCTAATATATTCAAATATATTTCTCTAAGCTCTATTTTCATGTATTGAGTTGTTTAATCTGCCTAATATCTAGACTTGCAATACTTTGTATCTCTTATTTTTGACAACTTCAATTTTATAAATGTTTTATTTTTACGGTTTTACAAACTGCATGTATATAGACAGGATAATAAGTCTTCATTTTCTTATTAATTTTAATTGATTCCTGTATTTCCTCATGTATAATGAGGAGTACTTTATTGATCATCTCTGTCATAGAATCAAGCAAATTACACTGGCATAATATTTCCTTACAAATTTTTTTTAAGTTTTTTTATTTATTTATTTGACAGAGAGAGAGACAGCGAGAGAGGGAACACAAGCAGGGGGAGTGGTAGAGGGAGAAGCAGGCTTCCTGCTGAGGAAGGAGCCCGATGTGGGGCTCGATCCCAGGACCCTGGGATCATGACCTGAGCCAAAGGCAGATGCTTAATGATTGAGCCACTCAGGCCCCACTCCTTACAAATTCTTAAAGCAGAGTTTTATTCTGATTTAAATGTATTCTTGATTATAAAAAGTCCTTCCACTCTGCCATCTTTGGAATATTCTGTGTTTTCTTTGTGGTTCACTTCTATTCTTTGTACTGTTATGGTACACTAGTGAATCTTCTCTCATAAACTCTTTTATTCATCCTGCATTGCTGAGAAGACAAATCTAAAGACAAAAAATTCTAATCTGAAAAAAGAACTTCTATTCATTAGGGTCAAATGATCTTAGCAGTTTTCTATTCCAGTATTCTTCATCTCTTCTTTAAAAGAAAGAAAAATTACTACTCTTCATTGATTATGCTGGTCACTTTACCCTTCCCACAAAGGAAAGGTCTTATAAAGGTTTATTCAGATAAATCTAAAGAGTCTAATAGAATCAAGTGTCAGCCAATATTTATAAGTATTTCACTCCCATTTGAGTTGAATTTTGATATTCAACTCAAAAGGGAGTGATGTAAAATCATTTTTTGATGTCCTAAATAAGGTGGGGTTTCCCAAAGCAAACTTTCTCCCACTTTAAACAGGGCCACCTGAGAGTGGCTCCTCTATTATATGAATTTTCTTCTAATACTGTTTTTTTTATATTTTTTGTATCTTTACTTATATTCTGGAGGAAAACATATGTACACACAGACACTATTTATCACTGGGTATCACTATTATCATCTGGTATCATTTCTACTATAAACAAATCATGCTCATTTTCTCATTCTACTGCTCTTCTGTTAAAACTTTTCTCTTTTTAACTCCTTTTTCAATTGTTGTTATTTTTAATATAGTCTATGCTCATTGTTATATTATGTTGCAGAATGGCCTATTTCCTCTATAAAACCTTTGGCCAAAGAACCATTTTTTGTAACAATTATTAACATTGAATGACAGCCCTGAATGACTGAAAAGATTTTAAAAGCTTTTCTTCATATGATAATTTTTCATTGAAAATATAGTTGTTTTTATTTTTCTTTTTACACTAAATCTTACTCACTAGGCATTTTCCACTCCCAGATATGTGGCAATTAGTTTAATCATTACCACAGAAAAAATTCTATTGATTTATTTATTTTTGTATTTCTGAACAGGTGACTTCATTTTTTCAGTATTTCTGTTTATATTTTGAATATGTATGTATATATTAAAAATATGTGCATATATATGTATACACACACACATAGACATTCAAAATGTGCAAAGGATAAATATTAAAAAGTATTTACCTATCCATTCCCTCTTAGAAACTCCCATTCCTTCTGCATAGTTTTTCTAGTTTTTAAAGTAACTTTCTAATTTTCAAGTAGTATTCTTTTTTTTTCTTTTTAAAGATTTTATTTATTTATTTGTCAGACAGAGAGTACACAAGCAGGGTGAGCTGCAGGCAGAAGGAGAAGCAGGCTCCCCACTGAGCAAGGAGCCCATGTGGGACTTGATCCCAGGACCCCAGGATCAGGACCTGCGCCAAAGGCAGATGCCCAACTGACTGAGCCACCCAGGCATCCCTCAAGTAGTATTCTTTTATATAACCAAATATGTTGCAGTATTTTTTTTTCTGAAACAAATGGAAACATATTAGATTATTGCAGTAGACAAAATGATGGTGCCCTAGTTTTTCATACCCAAATTCCTGGACTCTCTTAGTATGCCTTATTAAATGGCAAAAGAGACTAGGAGGTGGAATTAAGGTTACAGACTTTCAAACAGGAATATCATCCTGGATTACCTGGGTAGGATCAAAACAATCACATGGGCACTTAAAAATGGAAGGCATACACTCTCCAATGTCCATCAGGGAGGGTATGTTTTGTGGTGAGCGCTGTGTATTGTGTAAGACTGATGAATCACAGACCTGTACCCCTGAAACAAATAATACATTATATGCTAATAAAAAAAAAAATAGAAGGCAGAAGAGTCAGAGAAAGGCAGAAAATTAGATCTGAGATATGCAAAGTGAGGATTCCACTTGTATTTGGAGGTTGTCAAGATAAAAGAAGATAGGAACGAACCTAAAAATTCAGTGGCCTTTAGAAACTGGGAATAGCTCTCAGCTAATAGGCAGCAAGAGAGGGATCTCAGTCATACAGCTTCAACAAACAACTTGAATTCTGGCAACAACCTGACTGAACAGGGAAACATATCCACTTCTAGAGTCTCCATAAACACAGACCTTTAGCCCCTTGATTTTGGTCTTGTGAGACTCTAAGCAAAGGCCTAGTCAAGCTGCCAGACCCCTGATCTAAAGAAACTGAGAGAATCAATTTGTGTTGTTCTAAGCCATTAAGTTTGTGGTAATTTGGTATGGTAGCAATAGAGAATTTATATAGTTCTCCTTTTCTGGCATCATGATATATCTGGATAATCTGTTCTTGAAGAGTTACTCCAAACTTTTAAATGACTTTATAGAATTCCAAAGCATGTCACACACCATAACTTACTTAAATAGGCCCCTGTTAATTGGCAACCAGTTTTTCAAATATTTTGCTATGCAAATATAATTAATTAAATTTTAGATACATAATTTGGCAAATATATAAAAATAAAGTGATAGATAATTTTGATAGGTATTTTGATTAACTTTCATTGAGAATTTTATCAATTTACACTATAGTAACACACAGCTGGACTTCTTTCTCTAAGCTTGTGACCACAAATAGACTATAGATCTTTGTAATTATTGCCATTCTGATTAATTGAAAATAGTATTAATTTTATTTCTATAATTATCACTGGAGTATAAGGTTTTTCATAGGTATGCACTGTTCTGTGAACAATTTTTAAAGTCCTTAGCCCACTCTTACATATGAGTGAAGATTCTTTATACATTTCTTATATATAAATGAAGGTAAATTAACTTTTCACTCATATAAACTGTAAATTTTTCCTGATTATTATTTTTCTTTGACTTTTTTAATACTGTTTTCTTCATGTAGAAAATTTCCATCATTATTAACCTTTTATTTATTGTTTCTGGGTATCATATTACACCTAAACATTCCTTTCCTTCTGAGATGATTAAAATCTTTCTTTAAAAGGCATATTTAACATTGCAGATAATAATGATTGAATAATAAAATATATGGGATTTAAAAGTATTACAGGGGATTTCTTTTTTAAATTAGATGCTCAGGGATATATATATTTAAAGACATTGACTGTTTTACATAGTATTTATATTATAACTTCTTTCTATTATTAAAATTTTTTTAATCCATGTCTATACTGGAGGGTTGATTGAGGTTTTCAATGATTTGTTTTACTTTCCATTCTTCTCTTTTTGATTGCCATTGCTCTATCTCTTCTTATTTTGTCTGGTTTTGTTTGTTTGTTTTGAGATTTTATTGATTTATTTGACAGAGAGAGAGCGAGCGAGGGAGGGAACACAAGAAGGGGGAGCTGGAGAGGGAGAAGCAGGCTCCTTGCTGAGCAGGGAGCCTGATGTGGGACTCGATCCCAAGACCCTGGGATCATGACCTGAGCTGAAGGCAGATGCTTAACCATCTGAGCCACCCAGGCGCCCTGTTGTTTTTTGTTTTGTTTTGTTTTTATTGTTCCTCCAAACCATATTAATTTTCTTATTGAGATTTACATGTCACTAGTAGTTAATTTTTTCTTTTATTATTTTCTCATAGATATCTTTGAAAGTATTCCTTTCCCTTCTTTATGTTTTTCCAGTCAAGTGGTCTTTGTTGAATTACTTTCTATACGTTCTTTGTTGCTTTCTCATTATGTTTCTTGTCTATCTTTAACCAGGATATGGGTTTCTTTGCTTTTTAAATTTTTCTGCTAAAATCACATATCACTTTTTTACTCCAAATGTTCTTCATAGAGCCGATTGTATTGCTTTTTATTTTTGTTTGTTTGTTCATATGTTTCATTTTAATTTATACAGGGCACTTCAACTTCCTGACTATGATTTTGCCAAAAGCAATCACACATAAATCTCATTTCCATGGAAGAAACACACTGTTTTTACTGTATAGATGGTCATGATCATACTAGTTTTGTCCCCACATTTAAAGATACATGGCGACTGGTTGGCTCAGATGGTTAAGTCTCTGCCTTCAGCTTGGTCAGGGGCTCCCAGCTCAGTGGGGCATCTGCTTCCCTCTCTCCTGCCTCTCCTCCTGCTTGTGCTCTGTCTCTCTTAAATGAATAAATAAAATCTTTAAAAATAAATAAATAAACAAGAATAAAAACACATTGTACTCAACAATTTTCTCTAGTCACAGTCATGGTATGTACTTTTATGCCCCTTTTGCATATGAAAAGCACAAGTGATTGGTTCACTCCATTCTCTTCAGTCCAAAGTTTGAGTTCATGTATTTCTCAACCCGTATCACAAACCTATCAAATGCATCTATAGGAGTATTAAAATGTTTAATAATGTCTTTAATGAATCCTATAGAGAATAATATATATAATTACATAAAATTTGATATAAAAATAATATATAAACACATTTTATATACTTAATAAATTATACTTTTCTATAAATTTATAATCTATTATTTAGAATGAATTTACTAAATAAAAATTAAGAAATGTATTTGTCTGTATTTATATATTATGTTTTAGAGAAAAAGAGAGAAAGAAAGTGTGCTTGGGTTTGCTTAGTTAAGTTGTCAGATATCATCTCTCCATACCTATGTTTTTATTCTGGTTCAGTTTTCTCACATTATGATTTCAAATATAAATCCAATTTTTCTGTTGATTTTAAGCTAGATATAACCTCATTTGTCTGTTCATGCAAAAGCTATTTGTTGAGCTGAAGACCTTTTACTAGGTGCTGGTGATAAATGGATGAACAAAACAGGAGAAATCTTTGATCTCATGTAACTTATAACCTAAGGTTATTCAAAGCATAAATACATACTAAATGTGTTCATGATAAAACCACAGAGAATAAAGAGTCCAATAAAAGAGAGAGTGAGTGTGAGTGTTATCTTACATGAGTAGTTGGGAGGAAATCTATGATAAGGTGACTTTGGAATTATATGTCTGAAAAAAGTGAAAACTGAGCCATCTTAATAACCAAAGGACAGCATTCACACAAGAACATTCTCATCATCCCATAACTTCAACTATTATGCTACTATTTCAATAAGTGTATTTTTATATCAACAAAGAAAAACAAAATGAAGCAAGCATATTTACCACATATGTAACTTCATCATAAAATGAATTTTATGATGAATATCTTATAATGTTTCTGAGATGAGAAAAATTCTAATAGCAATTCCATCTCAAAAATATTTTGATAAAATATTTTAGTTAATATAATTCCTGGCAAATATTTACTTTCCTACTACAGTTCAATAAAAATAGTTAATACTCTTTTTTTTTGCAGGAATTTGCAAGAAAAATATTACTATGTCTAAACTTGTCCCAGATATATTAAAATTACTCAAGAAAAATTATATGAAAAGATAGTTATAATCCTCTGGTTTTTGCTTACAGGAAATTCCGATTTCTAGGCAGAACTTAAATAAAGATCTTAAAGGCTTTCTGTAAGTTGATGTGGATTTCTCAAAGGAGAAAATAGATGTGCATGAATATTGCTTAGGAGCATGTTATTTCAAAGGTCATTATAATATTAAAACACAAATACGTCATCATCATTTTTCTACATCAAAATGATGGCACCTTTTTATGATAACTTTACAGGCATGAAATTAAACCAAAAAAAGAGAGATTTTTATCAATAGCCTGTTTCTTAGCTATGTTTAAATAGAAAATAAGTGATTGTGTCAATTATATTGCTTTTAATATTCTCTAGTTTCAAAATTAAAGTCCAACTGTATAAACTCTATAAATTGCAAGTTTTACTCTTACTGAGTTTTTTGGTTCATGTATCTCTAATAAAGTATGGAGATTCCCATGGCTCAGTCTCTGTGTAAATTTGCACATAATGAAACAAAGTCTAATAACAAAAAATAAAAATGATAATAATAAGTTATTCCAAAGCTTTATTGCCTTTCTTGTGAGCACTCAGAGCAATCTGATTCTTAATATTTAGTAATACTTTTCAATCTTGATATTCACAGTTCTCTTGGCCTTACTGCTGCTCCTGAATTTCTCCCTCTTTAAATAACCAAACTTTCTCATCAAGTCTCTCTTTAGGATTTGTTGTTGTGGATGTTTTTTCCTCTCCTCTATTATCTCTCTCTTCCAGATCTTTGTGTTGGCCAATTTGTATTCTCTTTGGAAGTCTTTTTTAATCTTTTGTTTCTTCATAATACCACCCTTCATATCCCTTTAATTCATCATCACAAAAAGTCAAACTTTGGCAACTATTTCATTCAGCTAGTTGGCTGAAAAAATGGGAAAAAGAGAAACGCTGAAGAAAAAATATATCTACCTTCAGCTACCATCCTTTAAAAGGCACTCCTACACTAAAATAGAGACAGAACAAAAGTCCATGTACAATAATATTGTACAGACTCTAGAGGGTTCAGTTATATATTTGTTGATGGCAAAAACACATGCTTTGGCATTCACATTTGTTTCTCTATGGCAGCATCATCCTGTTAAGGACAAAATTTATATAGTTAGAGCATATGAGGCATTGTTTTTGGTAAAACATTAACAAAATTGCTCCTCTGATTGATGATTTCTTTATGAACCAAACAACCCATTTTCACAAAGCCTTAACACAATGTTTCTGGGACCTACCATAAGTCTCATTTATAAAAATATGCAAAATTATGAAGAAGAGACATTTCACGATGTTTCTACAAATATCTTCTTCATGGAGAAATAAAACCACCATATACAACTCAGTTTTGTGTGAGATGATGATGATGCACAAAATGGTGGGACATTATGTGTATGATTTATGGATTCTTTGCAATTAGGCAATAAAATATGGATTACTATGATCATGACTTTGTGAAGACAGTATTTTGTCTTATTACTATTCCATGTATATCCAATCCGTAAGGTGATTGGGATTATCTTTTTAATAAAAGCCTGATCGTTAGTGAAATACTGTTACTCTTTTGCAAATATTCTGCTGCTATTTTCTATTTTCTTAGAAGCATTTTTACATTTATCTAACTGATATAATCAGAACATTTTCTTTCTTAAAACAAAGGAAATTGTCTTGATATCCCAGTTATTTCTTTTACACATAGACAAGGAAATTCTGCCTCTAAATTTCTAGACAATGAAGTCTTAGAAAAGGTTACAATGTGAGCTGGTGAGACTTGGGCAGAGGCCACTGGGGGTCATCTGGGAAGAGTCCCATGGAGAAGCCAGCAAACTCAGCTCCTTCCAAGAGGCCTTGTGCTCCATCTGCACTTCAGAAGTTCACCAGAGTACAACATGCTTTGCTGGGATCAATACCTCCAGAGTAAAAGTAAAGAAACAAAAAAATACACTCAACGGCATATGCACATGGAACATATACATACATTAATTTAGGAAGGTACTTGATTCTCAACTAGGAGTAAGCATAGATTTGACAAATCTTTTTCTTCAAAATATATTTATCGTACTTCTAAACTGTGATATATATATATGAATAAAATCATATCTCATGACATAGCTTGTTGTTTTTTAATACAAATAATACCAAGTTGGATCAATTTCACAAGGCAAAACAGATGTTTCCCTGAGAGCTGGCAGTGGCTAGAAAGAAATCTGTGATTTGACAGAGACCAGAGGGGGAGGAAATATCCCATTACTAATAGTTTAGCATCCATTTATAATTCTTGCCTAAATCAGTTATGACAATAGGGAGTCCAGTCAGGGATCAACAGCAGAACCCCATTCCCTTATGGGATAAGGTATGGTTGGCAGAGTAAAGATCAGAAAGAGAGAGTGTAAAAACAGAGGAGTCACCAAACCAATGAATCTGAAAACCCAAGGATGGTCAGCTGCCAAAGTGTGACAAGGAAGAGCTAACTGGTGACATTTATTGAGAACTGTTGACTCTTTGGATCTGTAGTCTAATGTATAATGATGGGCCCTGGGATCGGTCACTCAGTGGGGTTCATGCAGCAGATAGAGGAGTTAAAAATGAGATGGAAGAGAGTGAGAACAAGCTGTCACTCAATAGCATTTTTGCAACTGTTACCATTTCTAACCCTGACAACCTTCAGGAAGTAATAATTACTGCTTTACTTCCACCTCTCAAATACCTTAAGAATTCATATTTTGGCCAAGTCTAACATGGTAGAATACAAGGAAGGAACCTTAGGGTACTTTGAGTTCCGGTTTAACTGAAACCTGGGAATCTAAGTCACCACAGCCTACTTCTTGTCAACGTGACCTACTTACATAACTGTTTTAATCACATTTAATTTCCAAATAAAACAATTACAAAATCAGGTGAGGTACTTCTGGATGAGTGAATTCAATTAAGTCAAGCCCCTGTCAGAAGACTTCTGTGTGGAAACACACTGTGAGTTAGATATTCTATAAGCTCACTGATAGTGGTTATGGGCTAGGAAGACAATTCATATCCACATGGTTTATTCCAGTGCTAACAAATAGTTTCCCATTCCATGATGGCTGAATGGCTGGTCCCTTAAGTGAATAGTGCTGAAACAATGTTCAGCATTGCTATCTGTTGCTGATAGGTCTGGCATTCAGCAACGGCCATAGCCAGATTGCCTTGGTGAGTAAAGTATATGTGGTTAACCTCAGGCTTAAAATCCATTCCTGTCATCATGACCCCTTTGTTCATAACCAAGGTTAGGATGGCTATTATCTCAAGAACAGTTCATTTTGTTTACTTGATTATTAACACAGGGGAGGAAAAATAATTTTCTCTCTAACTTTCTGAGTTCTTGGCTGAGACCCCTGTAATAAAAGACCAAATAACAAAAGAAAAGCAAACAAAAGTGTATTAATATGTGTATCTCATGGCTGTGCCTGGATGGCTCAGTGGGCTCAGCATCCCACTCTTGGTATGGACTTCTAGTCTCCTCTCCTGTGATAAGAGTCAATCTTCTCTGGTTGATAAAATTTTCAAGGGAAGGGATTTATGGCAAATGAGCTCCTTTTGGAGGATTTGTCTTTAGGGAGGTACAGAGAGTTCAGATAAAGCCTCTCCCTGCATCTGCTGTCTTTTTGTGTCTACAGTTCAAAATAAGTTCAAAATAAGATACTACAGCAGCATATTTTGGGGTGTCATGTCCTATTACCTTTTATTAAGATTTTCCCCTGCTGAAGTTGCTGTTTGGTGGATATTCATATAAGTCATAGATCATACTTTGTGCTCATTTGATGATCTTACTTATATTCTTCTTTTGCAGATATCCTTATCTATAGACCTCTAGTGGTGTGTACATGTTTTAAGTCTCTAACCATACAGTCCTAGAATTAGCCACTGACCCAGTGTCCATGAATCACTTTATATGTTTAAAGTTCTGCTGATTGGCAATATTTCCTTCCAACACTATTTCTTGGGATCATCCCTAATTATGGCAATAAGTGCTAAACTAACAATTTTCAAGTGGTGGCAGCATACTGTAAACTAGTTTCATTCATTTTTCCTCGTTCAGCTGGTCATTGAGAATCTTCCATGAGGCCATAGATTCAGTCTGAGAGAGAGAGGAGGCAAGGTGAAGCTTCCTTAAAGACCATATTTAGGACTGTTATACTATTCATTGTTATGAATATACTTCATACAACCAGGATGATTTTATTTTTTAACTTTTGTCCATAGAGATTATCTAGAAAGTTCATTCATTTAAGTCACTAGACTTTCAAACATATACCCTTACATGATTTTTCACCAAGCAAACTTTAATCTTTGTGATTTTAACTAAACCTTAGGTCGAGTGCTCTAACACTATTTATAAAGGTGTGATTAGCTCAAATCTGACAGTGAATTACAATAAGTAAATATGTGAGTATATTCAGATCCATACTTTCACAAAAAGTTGTGTTTATTTTATAAAAGTAATGAGGTTTCTACCCTATTTTGTGAATAAAACAAATTGATTTTTTGTCTTGGATCTACCTGCCTTTTTCTGCTATGAATTTGTTATTTATTTATTTATTTATTTATTTATTTATTTATTTATTTATTTATATTTTAAGCATAGTAAGAAATTGGTTTTTATTGTTAAAGTTAGCAGCTTATGTTAATTAGGAAATCAGCTGTAGTACAATAGCTTTTATTGATGGAAGAAATCAAGATATGTGAATTGGCTCAGCTATTTTAAAATAATTTGTTACCTCTTAAAAAGCAAGTTGTAAGAATCTAGAAACCTATATAGCTTGAATCCTTCAGAATGGTACTCTTGATTCTTTTATATTCCCACTGGTGCTTCAAAAGATTCTTCTTGGGCTGGATTTAAATGAGGTTTGCCTAAACCTGCCTCTGAAATTTCATCACATTTTCCCTAGACGAACCTTTCACAAAGAATGTTTTAGAGTACTGAAATGTACAAAGCTGGAATGTATGATTACTTAGTACCCTGCTTGCTAATAAATGTCTTTAAGCATGGCAAAATTTGACTGAGAATGGTGGTTACCAGTATATATCAAAAATAACTGCATGCATGTGCATATCCAATTGACTCAGAGGGGTGCACAACTGGGAACACATTTGACTTTTATTTGCAATACACACTCTAAAGTGTGTAAAAGAGATAAATGAATATGCTCATGTAATTGGAGAGTTTACAAGGTAACAGGTAGAGGTCATAGTATTTTACTATAGGTGTTTTTTGGCATATTTTAGATTCTGATAATGTTTCTGTGAAATTGTTTTAAATTTAATCAGACTTGGGAGGGCTTCTGCCAGAAATGTAATTTTTTTACAAGGGACATCTAATGAAGAACTGATAAAGAAGTAGTTGTGTCTCTTCTCTATTACTCTTACTTCTTTTCTGAAACCTAGTTTAAAAAAAGGTAGCTATAAATTTCTACTTCATCTGGGAGAGAATCATAATTTTCCTATGGTATCCTCTATTCATAATGGCACAAAATAATAAAATACAAAAATATAAAAACCACTGTCTGTCTTAATGCCTTATCACAGTTTTGGATGTCAATTCACATGCATGTGATGCTTAAAGTAGTGAACGGTAAAGGTGACATAGGAAATAGGATATTAAGATATTAAAAATTCACTTGGTAAATCTGGTTTAGGTTAAAGTTTCTTGAGAGCATTCAAGTATATTTTACTTGGGACCTACCTTGCCTTTACCTAGTTGGCATTTTTGAGAAGTTATATATTTATTTCTTCATCTTCAAATATTCAGGTATGTCCTCAAATGTTATTTATTTTCCTGTTACCCGTTACTTCTACAATCACTTGTCATTTGGAAAGAATGCCTTAGCCAAAAAAGAAAAAAAAGTTTCACAGTCAAAGGAAATTCAAGTGTTCCTTTAAGCAATCTTATTTTGAATTTCGCTTACATGCAATATGGTATTATACTACTAGCTTAAAAGTACTAGTCACACATTTCAAAGAGATTTCAGAAGAGGAAACATAAAACAATATTCAGGAGTTGAAGGAGAAATGTTATTAATGTCATTATTTATATATTTTTCCCCCACCTATAAACACTATGCTCAAACAATGTAAGTTTATAGTGACACTTGATGGTGGTGGGTGCTGAAGATCACAGAAGTAAATGCATTTATTGTATTTATTCCCATTTAAATATAATCATGTTTCTTTATTCTATTTAAATCTTTTTTTTTTAAAAAAAGATTATTTATTTATTTATTTATTTGGAAGAGAGATAGAACAAGTTAGAGAGCACAAGCAGGGGGAGCGACAGAGGGAGAAGGAGAAGAAGGCTCCCTGCTGAGCAAGGAGCCCAATGTGAGGCTCCATCCCAGGACCCTGAGATCATGACCTGAGCCAAAGGTAGACACTTAACCGACTAAGCCACCTAAACACCCATATTTTACTTAAATCTTTAAACATCTTTATTATATTAAGATAGCTAGGAAGACATTATGTTGCATTTCCAGATGTCAACATTTCGAGGTTATTTGTGTGTTCACAAAATATCAGCAGGAAATAACCAACTTCATCCAAGACACATGAGTGGGTACAGTCTGCAGTAGAAATATCTATTCTCCAGCAGTAGTGAGTATATCATGGCAAAGAGTACATAGTGTTGAAAAAAAGATTAAATGATTGAGAGACCAAAATGCCTCTTTTATAAAACAAGACTAGAGGGATTCAAAGATTACTTCACTTTTTATAGAGCATGTCTCATGTAATCTGATTATACCCTCCTCATTCTGTGACTGGAAGCCCAATGCATTCCCCAAAATGTCCTCATATTTCCCAAGTTGGGGCATGACTTTGCAAATGTTCTTATAGACTCCTTTATCTCTTGGGTTCTTTTAATAACTCACATCTTCATGCTTCATATGATTCCAGATATGGATTTCAACAACTCTCTCTCTTCTCTTTCTTCGCTTTCTCTGTCCCTTCCTCTCTTTCCCTCTCAATCTCTCTCTCTCTCTTTCCCATATTATTTCTACTTCTACCTCTATTTCTATCCTATATCTAGTTTCCATCTTTGTTCTTCTTCCATTTCTACCTATAATCCTACTTCTACTTTTCTGTCTCAAACAGGATTCAAAATACAGTGGATTTTTAACAATATTTGTTCAGGAGATTATAATTAAACTGTAACTTCTGTTATCCATGAGAATATACCTTGCAAAAATAAAAAAAAACTAACCTAGAGGAACAGAGAGTAGATCAATGGTTTTCAAGAACCAGGGATCTTCAGGGAGAAATGGGAGGGAATGTTTTATCAAGGAGCACTATAAAACTTTTCTTGGTGAAACTATGTTCCTTAATTTGATATTGGTGATGGTTTCACAGTTGTATACCTATATCAAAAGTTTTCTAATTAGACACTTTTTTTAACTTATTATTTTATGTCAATTATGCTTCATTGAAGCTATTAAATAAACATATTTCTTTTTGCCAATTATGGGAAGATGGCCTAATAAACAATGGGTTTAATATCTTTTGTAAAGTTTGGCAGACAATTTGAAAATAGCAGGTAAAACTACAAGAATTTTGGTTTAATTCAATAGCAAGTGAGTGCCAAATACCTAACTTTAATAAAGTCTCAGAATATGCTAGTTAGGGCTTTTTCTAGGAAAGCATCCCACACTGAGGAGAATCTGCTGGGTGAAAATAAAGATTGAACAAGATAAAGACCAAAAAGATAAACTAATGAGTAAATCCAGATAAATTTGAAAAATTAAGATGTCCAGAATATCTGAGAGAGTAAATCAGTATATATACATATGTCTATATATCTATATATCTATATCTATCTATATTATATCTATAACTATGTCTATAACTTAATAAAACACACACAAAAGAAATTGGAGACCTCAATGATTTTAGAAAAGATATGTGAACTATGCATTGTTCTAAACATTCAAAAAGTTTATGTAACAATTAATGACAGAAAATGTTGAACCCAAAAATCATACATACTGAAATTTTTAACAAAAGTTTAACATTTCTTTTTTTTTAATTTTTTATTATGAAAAGTTTAACATTTCTACAAAGAACAACAATTCCTTAAGGAATTGCTAAAAATAAATAATTATATGTAGAAGAAATAATTTTGGAAGTATAGACAATATTAGAAGAAACACAAGAGAAATTAAACATAAAAAATTCCTTAAGATAAATAGGAGTTTTAAAAAGCAGAAAATTTTAGAATTAAATAATAGTGAAGATAAAAATAAAAAAGTTTTATAAAATGACAAGTGGTAAAAGTAGGCAGACAATATTCAACATAAAGATAATAAGATTCCCTGAAGAAGAAAAACAAAACAACAGAAAACAAGAAAAACTACAATTTTAGAGGACATTCCAGAAATTAATTTAAAAGAATGTTTTGAATCTCCACACTGAAAGATCACATTGTGTATCTGAAAATATTGACCAGAAAGGCCAATAAAGCATGTCTCAGTAAAATGATTTAGCTTAAAGAAAAATATCTTTGCACGTATAAGTAAAATGTACATGTGGCATATAAAGATATGATCAGACATTTTAATAGCAATGCTTTAATTAGAGAATAACAAAAGTGGAGTAACATATTTAAAATACAACAAACAAAATTAACCAAGGAATTTTTAATGAACTTGGATTATAAAGGCCATAGATAATTAATTTTCTATATTCATTCCCTTGGAATATTCTTTTCACGTGTCTTTCCGAAAAAAATTGTTCTGGAGAATAACCCTCAGATATCCACTTACCAGACAGTCATTAAAATTGTAATTAGCTCATCATCCTTTGGAAAACCCCCATGGACTTATGGATTTGCACACTGAGGAGGAATAACATAAAGAATTAAAGCATAGATATTTTGTGTCTACTGATGAAAGAAACACCATCACCTATTGTACCAAAAGAATAAAACCCAAGTCTGGACAAATTTTGGGATCCAGCTGTCAATTTGTAGCAAATTTAGAAGAGGGCACATACTGAACTGCAATATGTGCATGAAATCAATAAAATCCAGACTGGGGAAATCTAAAGTTCAAAATGTCTAGTTTCCTCAACCTATAAGTTGTAAGGAAACATAATGGATAATACAACTTCTGTGCTTTAAAACAAAGAATAAAACATTGCAATGTACACAGTTAATTTATGAAGAAAGTATGATTTAGTTAGGCTTAGATTCTAAATTTGGCTAATAAGCATTAATATCAGAAAACAAAATAAACATCACTCAAATGTATAATCAGATTTGCTCCCTAAAATTTTTCAAATGTATTTTAGTCTGACTTTAGTATATATGTGTTCATGAAAATTGGATTCATATTATACATTTTTTTAAATTTATTTACTTTTTTCCTCTTTTTTATTGTGGTAAAATACACCTAATATTAAAATTTACCATCTTAACCCTTTGTAAGTCTACCGTTCAGTGGTAAAAACATAGGACAAAAGCTTCACAAGGGTTGGATTTCACGAAGATTCCTTGAATAAGACACCAAAGGCACAGGTAACAAAAGAAAAAAACAGGCAAATTGAACTTCATGGACATTTTTTTTAATGTTAAGATTTGCATTTGTTTCTTTAAGATTTATTTATTTATTTATTTCAGAGAGAGAGTGCATGGGGGCAAGGGGCAGGGACAGAGGGGAAGGGAGAGAGAGTCCTAAGCCGACTCTGTGCTGAGTGCTGAGCCCAACCTGGCGCTCCATCTCACAACCCTGAGAACAGGACCTGAGCCGAAGCCAAGAATCTGACGTTCAACCAACTGCACCATTCGTGCACCTCATGGACTTCATGAAAATTTAAAATTTTTTTAAGTCAAAAGACAGTATCCATATGATTTCACTCATGTGGAATCTGGAAAACGAAATAAATGAATGAACAAGCAAACAAAAAGGAGAATCAGATCTATAAATACAGAGAATAAACTGATGGTTTATCTGGGAGAGAGATGGGGGGATGGACAAAGTGGATGAAGAGGCATGGGAGATACAGACTTCAGTTATGGAATGAATAGGTCACAAGGATAAAAGTTACAGCATAGGAAATATAGTCAGTGGTATTGTAATGGTA
Source organism: Phoca vitulina (assembly GCF_004348235.1). Lineage (NCBI taxonomy): Eukaryota > Metazoa > Chordata > Mammalia > Carnivora > Phocidae > Phoca > Phoca vitulina. The sequence goes on from NW_022589717.1 coordinate 35,729,740, forward strand.
TTGTAATGGTATTGTATGGTGATAGAGGGTAGCTACACTTGTGAACATAGCACAACATACAGACTTGTCCAATCACTATGTTGTACTCCTAAAACTAATGTAACATTTTGTATCAGCTAAACTCAAATTAAAAAAAAAAATTTAAAAAAAGAAAATCAAGGGATGGATGGACAAAAAGACACTATCCATAGAGTACAAAAAGACAAGAATCAGAGAAAATATGTGCAAATAATGTAATTAATGAGGGATTAATAACTAGAATATATACAGAAATTCTAAGACTCGACAACAAAAATACATTTAGTTTTGTATGTAGACTTTTACAAATAGCAATATATAATGAGATTTAAATGTTATTTGAACATGATTTCGACAGTGTTTCATACATTATTTCTCAATTGCTATATATTTAGTTTTTTAAATTAATAATAAAAATAAAAATGTAAACAATTATATCTGTACATCAAATTGGAATTGTTTTGTTTCACTATAAAATTCCCAAAATAGGAAATACTGCATCAGATATTAACATTTTGAATTTAGAGATATTTTATAAACTCAACCTTTACATTGCTTTATTCATATAAATAATATCTTCATTTATTATAATCTTGAACCATGGCTAAAACTACATTAAAACAAAACTGGTGGATGACAGTTAAAAAACCCTGAGATAATGATCCCTAAATTTTGCTGTGCTGTTGATTTTTCATGGGATTATTGCTTCAGACATCCTGAAAATATTGGTATGGAGTGTAATCTGAACATATATGTTTTTGAAGAGCTCTCCAAGTGATTCTAATGCATAGAAAAGCATGGGAACTGCTGTCTTAAAATAACTGGCTTTCATTTTCATCCTATGTTATATTTTAATTTAATTTTTAGGAGGAGTGTTTTCATCCGTCTATGTCTTTTTATCTGCCACATAATTATATTGTCATTTTGTCCAGATGTTTTAAATGCACAAGATTATCCAGTATATATTGCTTAATGCATTCTTAATAAACATGGATTTACTCTGCATTTTGTTAAAACATCATGCCTGTTATTTTTTTATTATGTTAATCTTTACCTATCACATAACATCCACTATTTTGTGCCTGTTGCAATTTTGTTTAATACGTAGTTTTTCTGAATAGCATGTAAGCTTGGAACCCAATTTAAGAGTCTTTGTATTACAATTGACCTTCTTTTAGTGATTTGAAAGTCGCTTTACCCTAGTTTCTCTTCTAATTTTTAGTTTATAAAAATATAGTTGAATTTTGTGTTCTCTCATTTTAAACATAATGAATACAATTGCATATTGGTGTTTTGCCTCTAGGAGTGAAGGGTTAAAGAGGCAAATGAACATGAAATTGTTCTAAAGTATTTGTAAATATTAGGAAGAAAAACCAGTTGCTGATATTAACTCACTAATGGTTGAAAAAAAAATGTAGGTGTTGCACTTAAAGACTAAGAACAAATGAAAAAGTAGAAAGCACAAATTTCAAGACAGCAGAAAAAAACACATTTTATCCAATAGAAGTCCGGAAAGAAAAACATTACTCAAAAGTTAAATCCTGTAAATAAGAAACATGAAATAAATGATTAAAATGATACTAGTAATAGGGCAATTCCATTAGTATGTTTATATGTATATAGTTAAATGTATTAAAAGATAAGGCCACTCAGATTTTACATAAAACAAGTTCTCTCATTGCATTCTCTGCAATTATAACATATAAAAAGGGGATACAGAAAGAGTTTTTAAATGATAGAAAAATACCATGGAATTGTAAGCCAAAATAAAGCTAAAGTAGCAGACTTAATGCCTTAAAATTATTAGCAAAAAGAAAATCATGTAAATAAAACATCACATAAAGAATAGAATTTCACATATTGGCAAGGGAAAAGAGGAGCAAGACAATAGAATGAGTGCATATGCAGCATGATGAGAAAAGATTAAATCAAGATTATTAGCAGCCTCGAATGCATCTGGGAGAGATGACTAACAAACTCAGTTTAACTTGAGACCTTAGCAATGAGAAGGCATTTCTTTTTTGTTATATCAAGGCGATGGGTTTTTACAGATAAAAATCAAACATGCACTTTGGATAAAAGTTTTTTTGAAAAAAAGTTTTCATGTTTCTTATAAATGGTTGCATTTTAGAAATACATATTTAAGAAATATTTCAGTATTTGATTTCTATTTTGTATGTGTCTATGACATCCTATTTTTTAATTCATGGTGGTGATTGATCTGTGGTGGAAAAAGCATGATTATATTAGAGTTAGATAGATCTGTGTTTGAATCCTCTATTTAATGCATAATAATAAATTTGCTCAGTCCAACTTAGACTTACATTTTAGGTTGCCTAATTTGTAAAAAAGGCATAATCAATATATTCCTATTATTTATAAATCTAAAATATGTCTCAAAATTATAATAAAATTCACTTCATTGTGAAGATTGTATACAAATTACTTAACACCTGCTTTGGTACATATTAGAGATTAATAAGTATTTTACTCCAAGGAAATAAAGGCTGTAATTTAAGGAGACTGTAATATAAGGAAAATTTTAAAATTTAGATAAATTAATTGCTAACACCTTATGGCAACTGAATATTCAACTTCCTATGATGGTATAAATATAGTGTTCTACAAATTATGTGCCCAATAATGAGGCAAAATGTCAATGCCACAGGTAATAAAGACATTCTAGCTTATGACTCATATAATGACTAATCAAAAGGATATGTTCTACATATTTGGCATTTAAATGACATTAAGACCCATACTGAGCTTTACAGTTACATACTCACACTGATGGTTATCTACACCGTTAGTTATGTTCCTCAAATAGCACAGTTTTTAAAAAAATAATCATATTTTTAAAAAAGAATCACATTGACATCTTATTTTGTATTTGACAGAACAGTGAATAAACCTGCCTTTCACCAAATTTAAACAGATTTCTGAAAATTGTATTTGCCTTATTAGAATGTTTAAAGAATTGAAGATCTATCCTAAAGAAAGAAAGTGATGCAAAATATCACCTCTAGCAACAATTTAATTTATAGTTGAAGAAATTGAGAAGAAGAATAGCTAAGGATTCCATTTGGGATCACTTGAAATATAAAATAATATTACCTAGTAACCTGATAGATTTGCTTAAACAAGTCTTGTCAATTTTTCTGTTTTATATTTTTGTTGTATTATACAAAATAATAATCTGATTAAAAGAGTACTGTAGAGGATTTTAAAAATGCACACATTTGAAATATTCTAAATAATAGACCCATACTTAAGGTATATAAAATAGCTCATGCATATTTAGTGGGTACAGGAAAATTAGAAAGTGTTTAAAATTTGAGATTAATTAAATCATGTTTAATAAAAAAAAGGTTTAGGCTGATGAGTTATCTCATGTACTATTTATGAACAACATCTTGATGGGAGAGAGATCTGAATTACTACTATGTCTCTGGCCTTATTTTTTTTATTTTTATTTTTTTTCAGAGAAGGTATTTTATCATCAGAACAGTATGGTTTCCTATATTTAAGATCTATTTATTATTTATTTTTACAAGTAGCAAAGTCCCTCCGTTTTTTCCCAGCTTAATATACATGGATATAAAAAGCTATTGATTTCACTCTGCCTCCCACCCCAACCTGAGTGGGGTAACAGGAAGTTGTGAGCTCAGAGCAGGCTCCTGATGCCAGGGTGGTTTCCTCTTTACCTCGGACTTAACTCTGGCACTCTAATCAGTCATCATCTTGCTGATTTCTTTTCAGTTTAAGAAAATCTATGAGTTTGTGAGCATCCTCCCCAGTAGACAGGTCTACAAAGTCCTTGGGAAGTCGGTAACTCAGATAGGGACTGGGTTGAACCGTCACTTCACTGTTTGTGCAACGGAAAGCTGGAGAATCCTGCTCCAGAGCATCTCCTTCACTAAAATCACCTTTTAAGTTTCTTCCAGATACCGATTCTTCCCAAGTAAACAGCAATGAATCAGTCACCTCACCAAACGGATTAAAATCAATCAGCCACACCTTCCTCCTGCTGTCTCTCTATATCGAACACAAAGTCTTCATCCAAAAATTTGTATTGTGTGTGTTTCTTAAAAAAGTCTTGTATGCATCTGCAAATCTCTTCCTTTTGTTTAGAAATATGATCATAGTACTGTGTATAGGCCCTTTGAGAAATACCAATAAGCTTGTTTTCCTTGACAAAACATCGCAACTCAGCCCCAGGAATTAATTCACACCATTTTCGAAGAACAAGCTCATATTCTATACAAGGATCTGGAGAATCATCAATACAATGAATAAATGGCTGAATGAAGTCACGAGTGATGAAATCAGAACTCTTGAACAACAGAAAGATGTCGCGGAGGGTTTTACATTTCAGAGAACTGTTCATTGCTATCCAGTATGCATCCCTTGGGGCACTCCAGTTAAACTTAGGAAATGCACTGCTCCCCAGGGAATTGATAGCTTCTTGGACTTTCGTGGTGAACTCGCGAAATTCCGGTGCCGTAAGCGTAGCCGTGTTCTCATCATCCGACCACTGTATTTCTTCTGCCTCATCATCACTGTTTGGTTGAGAATGTGTTGGTGGATCTTCCCTTCCCGAAACTACCAGAGTTCCATCGTGGAGTAAATAATCCTTCACATTCTGAGGAAGTGGAAGAATGATGCTCTGGATGGTAAGGCTTCGGAACAGTGGATACCAGGCGGAGAACTGACAGGGCAGCACATGCTCCTTCTTCATCCTCCAGCTGCCGCCGCCGCCGCCTCTCCCTCTCCTTCCAGCACTCTCCTGGAACCCAGGTCTCCCATCCCGGAGGTACCCGCCGAGCTATTTTGGCTCAAGGACTCTTCTGGTCCATAAAGTAGGGAGGTGGTAGCAGAAAAGAGAGCGAGGAGAATCGCAGGGACTCCCTTCAGTATTCACTCATACACGCACACACGCACAAACACACACAAAGCGTTCGCGTCCTGTCTCTGGCCTTATTTTATATTTATGTTTATCCACATTTATTTTGGAAGTTCATGACAGCCTGCTGCTAAGGTGATAACTGTAAGTAAAGTGCATTTAATGAACTCATAATGACTATTTTTTAAAATATTTAATGATGTTGAGTTTTGCCACGATCACAATTTCTTTTCTAGGAACAATCTATTTTTTTTTTTTTTTTGCTGAAACTTAATTAGTTATTAATAACTGTAATATTTTTGTCCCCTTTGATTCTTAAATTCTGCCTTATAATTACATTTTTGTGAACAAAACCATGAGAGGTGAATGCTGTTTTCTTCCATATGATTCTAAAATTCTCTTTTATCTATAATAAATACAGAAATAATTCTAAGAGCATTTTCACAGACATTTCAGTTTATACAGATTGTCTGGTCCTTGACCTGCAATGGCTTGACTTAGGATTTTTCAACTTTACCATGCTGTGAAAGCAATAGTCTTCAGTAGAAACTGTACTTAGAGTTTTGCATTTTGATCTTTTCCTGGGTTAGTAGTATATGGTACGTTGGCAGCTGCAGCTCCCAGTCAGCCAAGTGGTCACAGGTGTAAAGAACAAATACACATACAACCATTCTTTACCGATACAACCATTCTGTTCTTGTTTCAGTACAGTATTAAATTACATGAGATATTCAACACTTTATTATCAAATAGGCTTTGTGTTAGATGATTTTGACCAACTATAGGCTAATGTAAGTGTTCTAATCTGCTCAAGGTAGGCAAGGCTAATCTATAATTCTCAGTAGGTTAAGTGTATTAAGCGCATTTTTGACATATTTTCAACTTACACTGGATTCATGGGGGATGCAACCCTATTCAAAGGCAGGGAAGATCTGTACTTTGATTATTTTGTTCCACATATATCTCTGGGAATTTCCCTTCCTTCCTTCCTTCCTTTTTTCCTTCCTTCCTTCTTTAATTCCCTCCCTCCTTTCTTTCATTCCCTCCCTCCTTTCTTTCTTTTCTTTCTTTCTTTTTTTTCTTTCTTTCTTCCTTCCTTCCTTTCTTTCTTTCTTTTTCTTTTTCTTCTTTCTTTTATTTTCTTTCTTTTTTCTTTTTTCTTTCTTTTCTTTCTTTCTTTCTTTCTTTCTTTCTTTCTTTCTTTCTTTCTTTCTCTTTCTTTCTTTTTCTTTCTCTCAACCATTTGTGGAACTCCCATAAGAAAAATAAAAGCTTTTCTTTCTATTATAATGTCTTGTATCTTTTGTCAGTATATTCTTTTTTTTTTTTTTTTTAAAGATTTTATTTATTTGAGAGAGAGAGTGAGAGACAGAGAACATGAGAGGGAGGAGGGTGAGAGGGAGAAGCAGACTCCCCGCTGAGCAGGGAGCCCGATGCGGGACTCGATCCCAGGACTCCAGGATCATGACCTGAGCTGAAGGCAGTCGCTTAACCAACTGAGCCACCCAGGCGCCCTTGTCAGTATATTCTTAAGAAAAATTTCCAACTCTGGTATTTGTATGGAATTTTTAGACCACATTGTAAAAAAACAAAAAACAAACAAATAAACAAAAACTATGTGCTATTGTGTCCACCTTTGAATAGTAAGAATATAATCATGATGAAGATTGCAGAAATTTAGCTTAGGAGATAATTGTTTTGCATATTACTTTGTATTTCTTATGTATTCACATTGCATTTTTTTCACCATCATAAAAATAAAAAGTAACTTTTATTTGTTTTTCAAGTATTTATTTATTTATTTATTTATTTATTTATTTATTTATTTATATTAACATATAATGTATTATTTGTTCCAGGGGTACAGGTCTGTGATTCATCAGTCTTACACAATACACAGCGCTCACCACAACATATACCCTCTCCAATACATTCCAGTTAGTTAACATACAGAGCAACACTAGTTTCATGTATAGAATTTAGTGATTTTTCACCCACATACAACACCCATTTCTCATTACAAGTTTCTTCCTTAATCATCATCACCTATTTAACTAATCTCCCCATCCACTTCCCCCCTGGTAACCATTATTTTGTTCTTTATAGTTAACAGTCTGTTTTTTGGTTTGCTTCTTTCTTCCCCACCCCATCCCCCGTTCATTTGTTTTGTTTCTTAAAATTCCACATATGAGGGAAATCAGAGGGTATTTGTCTTTATCTGACTGACTTATTTTGCTTAGTATAATACTCTCTAGCTCCAGTCACCTCATTGAAAATGGCAAGATTTCATTCTTTTTGATGGATGAGTAATATTCCATTGCAAATATATATGTGTGTATATATATGTATATATATACACCACTTCTTTATCCATTCATCAGTCTGTAGACATTTGGGCTCTTTCCATAATTTGGCTTTTGTTAATAATGCTGCTATAAACATCAGCGTGTATGTAACCCCTCGAATCAGTATTTTTATACCTTTTGGCTAAATACCTAGTAGTGTAACTGCTGGATTGTAGGGGAGTTCTATTTTTAACTTTTTGAGGAATCTCTATACTGTTTTCCAGAGTGGCCACACCAGTTTGCCTTCCCACCAACAGTGTAAGAGTGTTTCCCTTTCTCCACATCCTTGCCTAAAATTGTTTCCTGAATTGTTAATTTTAGCCATTAGTTGTGAGATGCTATCTCATTGTAGTTTTGATTTGTATTTCCCTGATAATGAGTAATGTTGAGCATCTCTTCATGTGTCTGTTAGCCATCTCTATGTCTTCTTTGGAAAAATGTCTATTCACGTCTTCTGCCCATTTCTTAACTGAGTTATTTGGTTTTTGGATGTTGAATTTGATAAGTTCTTTATAGATTTTGCATACTAACCCTTTATTAGATATGTCATTTGGAAATATCTTTTCCCATTCAGTAGATTGCCTCTTAGTTGTGTTGATTGTTTCCTTCACTATGCAGAATCTTTTTATTTTGATGAAGTCCCAATAGTTTATTTTTGCTTTTGTTTCCCTTGCCTCAGGAGACACATCTAGTAAGAAGTTGCTACGGCCGATGCCAAAGAGGTTACTGCCTGTGCTCTCTTCAAGGGTTTTTATGGTTTCAGGTCTCACATTTAGGTCTTTAGTCCATTTTGAGTTTATTTTTGTGTGTGGTGTAAGAAAGTGGTTCAGTTTCATTCTTTTGCATGTTGCTGTCCAGGTTTCCCAAAACCATTTGTTGAAAAGACTGTCTTTTTTCCATTGGATATGTTTTCCTACTTTGTCAAAGATCAGGTGATGGGTATTAAAGAGGACACGTACTGAATGGAGCACTGGGTGTTACATGCAAACAATGAATCATGGAACACTACATCAAAAACTAATGATGTAACGTATGGTGATTAACATAACATAATAAAATACATACATACATACATACATACATTCCTGAAAAAAAAAAAAAAGATCAGTTGACCATATCATTGTAAGTCCATTTCCAGGTTTTCTATTCTGTTCTGTTGATCTATGTGTCTGTTTTTGTGCCAGGACCATGCTGTCTTGTCACTACAGCTTTGTAATATAGCTTGCAGTCCACAATTGTGATGCCTCCAGCTTTGCTTTTCCTTTTCAGGATTGCTTTGGCTATTCAGGGTATTTTGTAGGTCCATACAAATGTTAGGATTGTTTGTTCTAGCTCTGTGGAAAGTGAAAATTTGACTCCTTCTTGCCAACTTGAATGCCTTTTATTTCTTTGTGTCATCTGATTGCTGAGGCTAGGACAACCAGTACTATGTTAAATAACAGTGGTGAAATGAACATCCTTGTTTTGTTCCTAACCTTAGGGGAAAAGCTTTGTTTTTCCCACTGAGGGTGATATTAGCTGTGGGTTTTTCGTATATGGCCTTAAAAAGCAACTTTTAAAGAAGAGACATAATCTAATGGGAAATCTTGATGAAGATCCTTTAATAGCATACCAAAAGACAGATAGACTTAGTATGTAAAGACAAAGTCAAATCTTCTATTACATAAAGGTAATTTGAGAATGCATTTTCTCAGTGCACATAAGATGGAAAATTCAAATTTATAGGTCAGTCCATATTTAAAAAGAAAGGTGTATAATGGTTTCAAAAAGAAAGTGTTATTCCACAAAGACATATATCTTGACCTAACTTAGCAATATTTCTCTTTTTTTTTAAGATTTTATTTATCTATTTGAGAGAGAGAGAATGAGCATAAGTAGGGGAGGGGGCAGAGGGAGAAGGAGAAGCAGGTTCCACGCTAAGCAGGGAGCCCGACATGGGGCTCAAACCCAGGACCCTGGGATCATGACCTGAGCTGAGGCAGATGCTTGACCTACTGAGCCACCCAGGCATCCACCATATTTCTCTTGCTGGCTTAATTAAACAGTGACTATTTTGCATCAACTTATTTAAGCAAACTTTTACTCTACTTTGATCACAGCAAATGAGATAACCTCAAAACATAGTAACATATGAATAGTATAATTGAAAAAATTATGACTCTAATTAAAAAAATCACTATTTAAACAAAATCCTAAGAGTAGCCTTCAAAGTCCTTGGTATGTTTATCACTAGTTTCACCAAGCTGAAAGTTCAATTTTCATTACAATTTAAACCATAATTAAAATTTCTCTGTTTCTGGATGTAATTTTGGAAATGGAGAATGACTAGAACAGAATTATTAAACAAATTGATTGCATTTCATTTATCTTCATTTTGAAAGGTTGATAGAAACAAAATGCAAATATTTTTTAATGATTTTTTTCTCTTAACTTGATTGCTATTATTTTTTTCATTAAGCTGTCATTACATTTCAGATTAAATCCCGCAATATGGAATCCTCTAGTTGAAATATGATCTGTGGAGAGCCAGGCAGAACTCTAGGGAACCAGCTCTGAAACTAGACTTTAAACAGTAAGAAAGGGAAACTATTTTAAATTGTATAAGTATCTTAGCATTATATAAAACTAATCAATAACAAGGCAATTGGTAGCAGAAGGCTCATAGAATCATGCCATCTAACTCAGTTCCTCCTTGACTCAAACATTTATTAACATACTCAAGACAGTTCTTTTCTTCTGCACTCTTGAGCCTAGCAACCCTATAAATTGAAATCTGATGTTTCTCGACATTCAACTCAAAGTTTAGTAGAGTGTGAGGACTTCCCAAACATTTGTTAAAATTAATTAAATATGAAGTCAAGAGACATTTCTGCAATATTCGAAGTGGGTTAGGGTTAAATTCAAGTTCAACCCGGAGAAGGTAAAGCAACCAAGAATTGAGCACTCACTCCTTCCTAGGAAAATAGAATTCTGAAGTTGCCACCTATGCCTTTTTCTAATTGTCACTCACCTCTTTCTTTTAATCTAACTTTGATTAAACGTATTCAGTGGGATACCTCATGGGAATTCCAGTCATTAATACACTGAAAACCTCATAATAAGCAAAAAACACTTTGTACACATGCAAAATATAAAAGTACTTTTCTTCCTTAGCCAGGTATATGAGGCAGTTTGAGACTAGTATCCCAATAACATTTTAGATACTCTAATCATGAGGAAACATAAAGAAAATTAATTTGTAAATGATAGAGATTACACATGATATAGCACAAACCTTGTTGAAATGCTAGAATATACATAAGAGTAGATATGCAAATTTAAAAATTTTCCTTTATGTTTTAGAACAGGCACTTTTATTCTTCTTTCCTGGCAATAGTAGTCAAGAACACTGTCATAGATATTTCTACCATGTTATAGATAACCAAAGACAATTTATGGGCCCACTTGACTTGGAGATAGATAAGTATTAAACATCTCCATCATTCTTCTGGTTATTGTATTATATTTTTGTAAAACTTTATATCTTTACAACATTTTTACCTTCACAGCAAAACTGAGGGGGAAAGGTATAGAGATTTTCTATATATCCTCTGCTTTCACATGCATAGATTTCTCCCCAAATCCATAGTTTACATAGAAGTCCATTCTTAGTGATATACATTATGAATTCGGACAAATGTGTACAGATATGTATCCATCATTACAATATTGCAGAGTATTTTCACTACCCTAAAAATCCTCTGTGCTCTACCTATTTATCTCCCTCAACCCCACCCTGGTAACCACTGGTCTTTTTACTGTCTCCATAGTTTTGCCTTTTCCAGAATATCAAATAGTTGAAATCATGCAGTATGTAGCCCTTCTGGGTTAGCTTTCATTTAGTAATATGCATTTAAGATTCCTCCATGTCTTTTCATGACTTTATAGCTTATTTCTTTTTAGAGTTGAATAATACTCCATTGTCTGGGTGTCCCATAGTTAGTTTATCCATTCACCTACTTAAGGACATTCTGGCTGCTTTTGAGCTTTGGCAATTATGAATAAGGCTGCTATAAACATTTCTGGGCAGGCTTTTGTGTGGACATAAGTTTTTGGCTCCTTGGGGTAAATATCAAGGAGCAGAATTACTGAATCATGTAGTGAAAGTATGTTTAGTTTTGTAAGAAAGTGTCAAATGTCTTACAAAGTGGCTATAGCATTTTGCATTCCCATCAGAGATGAATGAGAGTTCCTGTTGCTCCACAAGCTCGTCAGCATTTGGTGTTATCAGTGTTTTCATTTTCATTAAATTCTAAATACGTGATTCTTTCTCTTGTGACTTTGTCTCGAAAAATGCAAACTTAAAATGTATATTACTTATTTTCTTATATTTGGCAATTTCTCAGATATTTTTCTGATACTGATATTTAGTTTAATTATAATCTAATTGCAAATAATACTTGCTGTGATTTCAATTTTTAAAAATATGCTAGCATTTGTTTGATACCTCAAGATACATTTTATTTTAGAGATTGTTTCTTATGCACTTAAAACTGTTTCTTGCTGCTGTTGGATGGAATGTTCTACAGATGTCAGTTAGGTCAGTTGATTGATAATACTGCTCAGATTGTTTATATTCTTACGGATTTTCTGACTGCTCTATCAATTACTGAGAAAGAAGTGTGGAAAGCTCCAACTGTAATTGTGTATTTATCTGGTTTTCATTTCACTTTCATATGTGTTTTGCATTATAAGTATTTTAACTCTATTATTAGATATATACACACTTAGACTTATTATATATTAATGGTGAATTTATTCCTTTTATGAAGTCTCTTTTTATACATAGAGTTCTGAAACCTACATCTTCTGATCTTAATATAGCCAACTTGTCTGTCTTTAATAATCACATGGTCTTTTTCCACTCTTGTTTTCATCTGTATATGTCTTTGTAGGTGATTTATTGGGGACAACAAATAGCTAGGTCTTGATTTTTACATCATATCTCATAGTACTGTCTTTAAGTTTGTAATCTATACCATTTAATTTAATGTAACTATTAATGTAGTTGATTTAAGTCTAACATTTTGTCAGTTCTCTACTACTACTTGTTCCATCCCTTGTGTGTTTTTTTCTCTTTCTCCATCTGCTTTTAGATTATGTTTTTATTATTACCATTATTATTTCATTTTATGTCAATCTTGGCTGAGTAGTTATACCCTTATTTTTAATATTATATAAATTTATATTACTTTTTATTTTTCCATTTTATGTTATTATCAGCTGAGTAGATATGCAATTTATATCTATCTTTGATTTATACAGTTTACTTCAAATATTATACCACTCCATTTATTATAAGAACCTTAAAACAATATACTTTTAATTCTTCCATTCTTCATGCTATTGTCATGCATTTTACTTTTTCATATATTACAAACTGCATAATATTTCACTTACTTTGCTTAAGACTCTCAATTGTCTTTTGGAATAAACAAAATAAGAACAAAATGTATATTTATCTAAATCTGACTTCTTCATTTTTTCCCTTAGATATGTTTCTCTTTTGTATCATAAAGCTTTCTATCTGAACTTCCTTTAACATATCTTATAGAATAATGTGATAGCAATGAATTTTTTTGGCTTTTTTTCCTCCAAAAACAATATGTATTGTGTTTTAATTTTTGAAAGACAAGTTTTCTGTGCATTAGATTGCATTTTTTCTTTATAACTTTTAAGGTATTATTCCATTGTCTTTTGACTTGCATCATTTCTGATGAGAAGATTGCTATAATTCTTATTTTTCATTTTTCTTTCATCTGCAAAGAGTATATCCTATTTCTTAAGCAAGAACTATAGTTTTTAGGTTTTGCTTATTTGTCTTTTAAATTTTTTATAGGCTCTTCTCCTTTTTTTCTCCTTTTTTTTTTGTTTAGACTTTATTTATTTATTTGACAGAAAGAGCAAGAGAGCCCAAGCAGGGGGAGCAGCAGAGGGAGAGGGAGAAGCAGGCTCCCCACTGAGCAGAGAGCCTAATGTGAGATTCAATCCCAGGACCCAGGGATCATGACCTGGGCCGAAGGCAGACGTGTAACTGACTGGCCACCCAGGCATCCCTACAGCCGCTTCTCCTTGGTGGAGGTTTGCCTCTTAAGCACCAGACTACTACAGAAGATTTCTCTCTGCCTTTATGACTCTACCTTCTCCCCACTCCAGGTCCTCTTGAAATTTTGATCTAGAGCCTAGTGATATTTCTTGCCCTGAAAATTCTGCCTGTGGATTTTTTATTGCTTAGCTTTCAAATTCCTTTCTCTTGGGTATTTAATATCTAGAGAATATCTTCGGAAGGAGATTAATGTAAAATTATTTTCAGTGATTCCAACTAGCTTAACTTTCACATATACGTATCATGAGATTGTAAGAAATTTCACTCTACTTTTTCAGACCAGCCTCCTTAATCCGTGACCCACCTTCCCCGCACACACACACCCAGAACATCACAAATGCTCAAGAGAGTAAACTTGTCATGTGTGGAAACACTTCTATATTCCAATCTGTCACATCAGCTTCTATAGCTTTCAAAAGATCTGCTGATACTACTGGGTATTTATCCCAAAGATACAAAAGTAGGGACCCGAAAGGCTATGTGCACCCCGATGTTTATAGCAGCAATGTCCACAATAGCCAAACTGTGGAAAGAGCCAAGATGTCCATCAACAGATGATTGGGTAAAGAAGATGTGGTATATATATACAATGGAATATTATGCAGCCATCAAAAGGAATAAGATCTTGCCATTTGCAACGACGTGGATGGAACTGGAGGGTATTATGCTGAGCGAAATAAGTCAAACAGAGAAAGACATGTAGCATATGACCTCACTGATATGAGGAATTCTTAATCTCAGGAAACAAACTGAGGGTTGCTGGAGTGGGGGGTGGGGTGGGAGGGATGGGGTGACTGGGTGATGGACACTGGGGAGGGTATGTGTTCTGGTAAGCGCTGTGAATTGTGCAAGACTGTTGAATCTCAGATCTGTACCTCTGAAACAAATAATGCAATATATGTTAAGAAAGAAAAAAAAGAAGAAGAATATAGCAGGAGGGGAAGAATGAAGGGGGGGAAATTGGAGGGGGAGAAGAACCATGAGAGACGATGGACTCTGAAAAACAAACTGAGGGTTCTAGAGGGGAGGGGGTTGGGAGGATGGGTTAGCCTGGTGATGGGTATTGAGGAGGGCACATTCTGCATGGAGCACTGGGTGTTATGCACAAACAATGAATCATGGAACACTATATCTAAAACTAATGATGTAATGTATGGGGATTAAGATAACAATAAAAAAAAATTAAAAAAAAAAAAAAAAAAAAAAAAAAGATCTGCTGATATTTCTTTCTAGTAGCATACTTCCCTCTGCTTATGGTAATCCTCAGCCTCAGGCCCAGGAAATAAAATAGGTTTTAACAGCTGTTCAATTTATAAGGAGCCTTCTCTTTCTGGAATTTTAGTTCATAGTCTTCATTTTACAACTTTTTTTCTTTAAAATTGATAAAATCTGATAAAATCAAAAGAATGACACATATGTAAATGTAAGCAAATATATTAAGGTTAAATGTCAAGAAAAGTAGACATATTTATCAGACTTGAATTCAGAGCCAGAAATACAAAACCAAAGAAATGGTAATTCCAAGACTGCTAAAAACCTGATGTAAGTCCCACAAAAGAACTGCCTAACTTTGAAAGACTGCATATAGCTTTTCCAGATAAAGGTTATTAGAAAAGATTCCTATTTGAATTTATCTTCAACCTTTAAGCTGAAATACAATTGCAGAAAAAAAGAGTCTTAGATTTAGAAGCCTGCCATCAGGAATTTTCTCAGGTTGAGAACAGGTTAATTGGGCTTCACACAAGCTGTAGTTTTAACAGCATGGAGTTAGTAATTCTGCTATCACTTTTCAGTTTATGTGGGAATGTAACAAATTTTCTATGAAATTTAAGATATTATCCTCTTGGAAAAAAATGACATATGTTTACAATCTTTAATTAGGTTCAATGGTTGATTAAAAAACCCATGAGTGGTAGCAAAATGCCATCTTTATAGTGGGACAGTGAGATGACAAAGACTCTTAGCAATTGAAGATAACTGAGTCTATATGTGAATTTTGGAGCCTGAAACATTATCAGTTTTCCACTTAGCATATATTGCCTGGTGTTCATGTTCAGGCTGCTGACGGAATGCCTAACTGAAAATAGAACAAGGTGATATTTTTGAGATCTTCTTTGTGGTCTATTACATAATAATGTTCTCTTCAAAGCTATGCATACATTAAAAATAAAGTGTATCCATCATAGAATACAAAGTTTGTTATTACATTTATTTATTTAACCATATAATTTATTCATTAGATATGTAATATCTACTATGTTCTTATTTAGATAATTTATTATACCTGTCACATACCTATAAAAATAATAATAGCAATTTTATTACACCATTATTTATAATACTAGAGAGAATTCTCTATTACAGAAACTCAGAACAACTATACCATTGTACAATGTACATTGTCAGATCTGTTGTTACAGTAAGGTTACTCCTGGTTCCAAACCATGGTATTTTTGGCTTATGATTATTGCTGATCCAACTCTATCTGACCAAATATAGCCACTCCACTACTGAAGGCAATATCTTTCTGAAATGGCCTCTGTACTCATAGTCTTTCTTCAATTAGTTTTCTTTCTAAAAGTCAACCTTCTTCTACTTTTTGATCTTTCCAAAAACTTCTTGTCAGCACAAAAATCAAAACGCTACAAAAGATAGAATATTATCTCCTGAGTGAGACCATTAGTATTATCAGTTTTCAACTTAGATTATAAGGCAAACTTAAGAACAGTTTTTAATTTCCTATTCCTGATAAAAACCCGTTGTGTGACTCTAGTTAAATGAAGGTAGAAATAAATATGTTCTTTAATCTAGCCCCCTAAAGCATATGATTTTTTTTTTTCCATTCTGGTGCCCTTTTAACCATTTTCTTCCATTTCAAGTTTAAAAAAACTGTTTTTAAACGTCTTTCTTTTTGCACAGTTTTGCTTATTGCTGCTTTTCTAAATATTTTTATTGATATTTAGCTTAAGACATTGCAGTATCAACCTGCTGCCTTCCTTTGCAGTGATCTAAACTTGTGACATTTACTGGAGATTTTAATAATCACTAATACTTTAAAAAATAGTTAAAAATTTACTTAGTTGCAAATAAAATCAAAATACATTTCCCAGAAATAGTTATAGCACCAATGAGTAAGACATGTCTATTCTAGTTTTCTACACAATGCCCTTTTAAATACTTCCACTATTAAGAAATAATTGCATTTGCTGCATTTTTATTTTGTTTTGTTTTGTTTGTGCTTGTTTGTTTGGTATCCTAAATGTCTTTCCCTAATCTTCTTTCAAGAGAAGAATGGCAAATGATCAAATTTAAGTTGTATTTGATGTTTTAAATTATTTCAAAAAATTAAAATCTCAGACAAATAATCAGCTGAGATGACAATGTGCATTAAAATGAAAATTCTTCAGTGTCTGATTCCCTTCTTATTAAATCATTCATAGAGATTAACTATATTATCAGTTTTAATGCTAGCTGTAAGTGATTAAAAAATGTTACTTTAAATGTTGTCAAGGTCTTCTTGAGGAATGAGATGACTTTACTTGGGAATATGACTTGACAAGCTCGTCTTGGAGTTGGAAAGCTCTCCAGGCATAAGGAGAGGGGATGGCTCACTACAGTCTGCTTATAAAACTGCCCAAGGGGGGGCATGCTAGAGATACCTGCTGAGTGCTGGGTGCTTCTGGCCACGGTGCAACTTAGCAGCCAGGAGTCTGCGAAGCTGTGAGTGCTGCAGGAAACTGATCCTGGAGGAACCTGAACAGAGAAGTCTGTCAGACGAGCACATGGGAATCAGGAAGCAAACACTCCTTTGTCCTGCAATGCTGTGTGTGTCCTCCACTGCCAAGCTTAACATTATGCCAGTTGTAAAGCTATCTAAAGGACCTAGATCCATTTTCACAGATGAAGAAATTAAGGGTAATTAAGCTGATAAGAAATAAATTGATAATTGCCAAAATGGGATTAAATTGCAAGGATTTTATTAGTGGTAAATGCTGTATGATAGACTATAGGGAGGGAGGCAAGTGAATCTGGGAGTGCTATCTGACCAAAATATAAACCTAAACCTGTATGGGGCGCCTGGGTGGCTCAGTCGTTAAGTGTCTGCCTTCGGCTCAGGTCATGATCCCAGGGTCCTGGGATCGAGCCCCACATCGGGCTCCCTGCTCTGCGGGAAGCCTGTTTCTCCCTCTCCCTCTCCCCCTGCTTGTGATCCTGCTCTCACTGTGTCTCTCTCTGTCAAACAAATAAATAAAATCTTTAAAAAAAAAAAAAAAAAAACCTAAACCTGTATGAGAGGAGAAGGAGAGAAAGTTTTATAAAAGTATGCTAGAATACCATACAAGAAAATTCAACAGGGCGCCCGGGTGGCTCAGATGGTTGAGCGTCTGCCTTCGGCTCAGGTCATGATCCCAGGGTCCTGGGATCGAGTCCCGCATCGGGCTCCCTGCTCGGCGGGGAGCCTGCTTCTCCCTCTGCCTCTCTCCTCTCTCTCTCTCATGAATAAATAAATAAAATCTTAAAAAAAGAAAAAAATTCAACAAAGCCTTTAAGGTGTCCTCTAGCTAAAATTGGCCATCAGAGGAATCCTATATCTGCCCAAAACAGGCCTAACTTAGTAAACCCGCTTAATTGATTGATGCTCAGACACTCACTGGAAATGCGGAAGCAAACATGGCAATGGAGTTTAGAATGCAATAGTTTAGTCTTTAGTCAAACATCTTCTAAATTTTAATTTGATAAAAAATACAAAATACAGACACCTGGCTGGCTCAGTCGGTAGAGCATGTGACTCTTGATTTCGGGGTCATGAGTTTAAGCTTCATGTTGGGTGTGGAGCCTATTTAAAAAAAAATAAAAAATAAAATAAAATATACAACATACAATTTACCATTTCAATTATGTAAGTACAATTAAGTAGCGTTAAGTACAGTTGCATTGTTGTGCGACCATCACCACCATCCATTACTAGAACATTTTCATTTTCCCTGAAATTCTATACCCACTGAACAATAACTCCCCATTCTTTCTTCTCTTCCAGTCCAAGCAACCACTACTCTACTTTCTGTCTTTATGAATTGGGATAGTCTGGGTACCTCACGTCAGTAGAATCATATAATACTTGTGTATGTGTGTGTCTGATTTATTTCCTTTAGCAAAATGTTTCAAGATTCATCCATGTTGCAGCATATATTTAATTTCATTCCTTATTAAGACTGAATACTATGCCCTTGTATGTATGTACCATATTTTGTTTACTATTTTCTACAGCAATTGCAGCATTTTGCATTCCGACCAGCAACTTTCAAGTGTTCGGATTTCTCTACATCTTCACCAATACTTGCTATTTTCTGTTTGTTTTGCAATAGCCATCCTCATGAGTGTGAAGTAAAATGGTATCTCATTAGCATTTCCTTAGTAATTATTGATGTTAAGCAACTTTTCATGACCTTATTGGACATTTGTATGTCTTTAAAGAAATATCTATTCAAAGAGCGTCTTTCATTGAACTTAAATCAAGATACTGGCAGATGTGTGTTCCTTTCTGGATGTTCTAGGAGAGAATAGATTCCCATTACATGTATGTTGCACCATTGCTCTTGCACAGGTCCTGGATATTCTGCTCTGTTTTTTTCAGTCTTTTTCTCTTTCCTTTTAGTTTTGATGGTTTCTATTGACCCTCCAGCTGCTTTTCTCAGTTGTTTCCCATCTACTAATAAGCCCATCAAAGCCATTCTTCATTTCTGTTACTATGGGTTTTTTTTTTAAAGATTTTATTTATTTTAGAGAGAGAGAGAGCGGGGGGGAGGGGCAGAGCGAGATGGAGAAAATATCTCAAGGAGACTCCACATCTCCTTCGGAGCCCAATGCAGGACTTGATCCCAGAACCCTGAAATCATGATCTGAATGGAAACCAAGAGTTGGCTGCTCAACTGACTCTGCCACTCAGGCACCCCTGTTACAGTATTTTTTTTATTTTTTCCCTTTTTTTGGGGGGGCCGGGGGTCCTTTCTTAAGATTTCTATCTCTCTCCTTACATTGCCCATTTATTCTTGCATGCTATTACTTTATCCACCACAGGCTTTAGCATTTTAATCATCATTGGTTTAAATTCCAGGTCTGATTATTCCAACATTCCTGCCATATCTGAGTCTGATTCTAATGCCTGCTTCATTTCTTCAAATTATGGTGTTTCCCTTTTAGTAGGTCTCATAATTTTTTCTTTTTTTAAAGATTTTATTTATTTATTTGATAGAGAGAGACACAGCAAGAGAGGGAACACAAGCAGGAGGAGTGGAAGAGGGAGAAGCAGGCTTCCCGCCGAGCAGGGAGCCCGATGCAGGGCTCGATCCCAGGACCCTGGGATCATGACCTGAGCCAAAGGCAGACGCTTAATGACTGAGCCACCCAGGCGCCCCTCATAATTTTTTCTTGATAGCTTCACTTGATATACATGTTAAAGGGAATTCTGTAAACAGGCCTTTAGTAATACAGTAGTAAGATAGAGGGGAGGGGATGAGTCCTATGGTTCTACGATTAGATCTTTGTCGTTTAGTGAGCCTCTGAACTGTCAACTTCACAAGTGTTTCTCAGTCTCCCTTCCCCAACGCTACCCCACACTAGATGAAACAGGTTGGCTACAATGGACTTGAATTAGCTATTTTCCTTCTTCCATGTGGAAGGCTAAAGCTGGCTAGAATTAGGCTATTTTAATTACCCCAGTTTGGTTTGGCTCTGGTAAAACCCCAGGAGGTTAAGTTGTTTAAATAGTTTCTTCTGAGGGCAGAACCTTGTTAAGAAGAACAGAACAGAATGCTCTGGCATGTTTCAAAATGGTTCTTTCCCCTCTCCCTGCCTAAAGCAGGAGGGGATTTCCCCGCACCCCCAATATTCATTATGAAAGACTGGTTGAGCTCCTGGAGGTGAAATTCACATAATTCTTGAGGGCCCCCCTATCACTGGGTTCCCCTGAAATTTGTATCCCTGAGACCTGTCCACACTGAGCCTTCAACAATTCATCAGTTATAGTTCAGATTTCCCTCCAGGGCACCAATTCCTCCTGAGGTTTGGGCTTCTGGGTTTCTGTTCTGGTAAGTGTGATTCTCTGTAATCTCCTTTTGGTGTCTCTAATTTTAAGGACAGCAGTTTTCCTTGTGACTTCACATTTCTGATAAATATAAAAAAAGTTGTGGATTTTATAGTGTGTTCAGCTTAATTATTAGAATAGAGTGGTGTCTTCCAGCTTCTTACATGTTGGACTAGAAAGCAGGTGCACAACACTGTTGCATCCTTTTCATTATAACCTATTTATGTATATGATATTAAATTACATTTTCTAGAGAGTGTGTATTTCAATATTGCTTTTTTATTCTGTCTGATAATATCTCCCTTTTTATTAGTTTTAGATGATTTATTTAAATGTATTACTGACATGGTTGGGTTATTGATATTTTAATATTTCATTGTTATTTATCTCATCTTTTTTCATCTCCTTTTTCCATTTTGCTGCTTTCTTATTTGTATATTTTGTATTGTCATTTTAATTTTTCTATTGAATTTTTGGCTACACTTCTTTGAATTACATTTTAGTGATTCCTGAAGGGACTATAATGTCCACCTTTAATTAATTGAATCTTAAAGTTAATTCTGAATTCTTTTGGTAAAATGCCAGTATGTTTTTGCCACTATGTTTATATCATTTTTTCCATGTTATGCTTTGTTTAAATCATGTATTCCATGTATGTCTCATGAACTCAACAATAGAGTGTTGTACCTTTACATTTAAACAGAGCTCAGTAAATTATGTCCCATGATCCAAATCTGAATCACAACCTGTTTTATTTTATTTTATTTTATTTATTTATTTGTTTATTTATTTATTTGAGAGAGAGAAAGAGAGAAGGTGAGCAGGGAGAAGAGCACAGGGAGAGGGACAAGCAGACTCCATGCTGAATGCAGAGCATGATGGGGCTTGACCTCAGGACCCTGAGATTATGACCCGAATCAAAATCAAGAGTCTGATGCTTAACCAACTGAGCCACCCAGATGCCCGTCACCACCTGTTTTCATAAATAAAATTGTGTTGGAACACTGCCACACCCATCAATTTAGGTATTGTCTACGGCTTTCATGCCACAACAGAAAAGTTGAATGGTGGTGGCAGAGGTTTACGTCCTATTGCTGAAATGCTTATCATCTGCCTCATTACATGTTTCTCAGCTCCTGCTCTAAACAGTCCTAGGCATTATACAGAAATCTAAAGAAGAAAATTTATGTTATATACATATGCCTACACATACACAAATACACGCATCTACCAACCCGTGTGCACTTTACTCCTTTCTATATATCCAGTTTATTCTCTGGTACAATTTCCCTTCAACCTGAAGGACAATTTTTAGCATCTCTTCTATACTTATAGTGCATATGTGTTGCCAGCAATATCCAGAGTCTTTGTTTATTTGAAAATATATTTAAAATTTATCTCCACCTGTGGAAGGTATTTTTCTGAATATAAAATTCTAGTATTTTTCTCTCAGCACTTTTAATTGGTCTTCCTAGTCTCTTTGTCTTCTATTGTTTCTGATGAGAAATCAGGCTTTAAATGTACCATTGTTATTACAAATAAAATGTGTTATTTTCTACTGCTGCTCTCAATATTTTTCTTCATTTTTCCCTCTGGAAGCAGTTAGACTAAGATAACTTTTTATCCTGATTGGGTTTTGTTGACTTTGAATCTGTAAGTTTCTATTTTCCCACAAGGGAGGTATTTTTTATCCATCATTTCTGTCATCATCATTTCTCTCCATTTTTCTCTGTCTTTATGGGACTTTCTCCCATTTTCTGTCTCTATGGGACTCAAATATACATTTTTAGGTATCGATACTGTTTCACAGGTCTGTGAGACTTTATTTGTATTTCAATCATTTTCTCTTAGTTTTTCAAACCATGTAAATTGTATTGCTCTGTCTTAAAGTTTGCTTTTGCCATTTCAAATCTTCTGTTGAGCTTCTCTATTAAACATTTTTATCTGCTGTTTACCTATGATTTTTTTCAGCTAATTTAATATTTAGCTTTAGAACTTGCATTTTGTTCTTTTTTTTTTTTTAATATTTTATTTATTTATTTGAGAGAGAGAGAAACCACATGAGAGGGGGGAGGGTCAGAGGGAGAAGCAGACTCCCTGCTGAGCAGGGAGCCCGATGCGGGACTCGATCCCGAGACTCCAGGATCATGACCTGAGCCGAAGGCAGTCGCTTAACCAACTGAGCCATCCAGGCGCCCTAGAACTTGCATTTTGTTCTATAACAGTTTTTATTTTTCTGTTTAGATTCTATATTTCTTTCTAAATATGTTGTTGGCATATTTTTGAAATTTTTGTCTATTCAAACACCTGGCCCTATTTGGAATCATTTCTTTTTGACTGAATCATTTCCCTGTTATTAGTTAATGACTTTATTCTATTTCTTTCAACATCTAGCAAATTTTAGTTGAAAATTGGACATTGTATATAATTTTATAAATGTTTCTGGAATTTTGTTATTCTATGGTTGGCTGGTTGGTTTCTTTTTATAGGGTAATTAACTTACCTGGTCTCAAGCTATAGAAAAAGTATTCAGTTGTCAATTTTCCAATTTTATTTGTCTCTGATTTGCTGGTATTATTCTTGTCTTCCTGGAAAGTTTTCCCTCTGTGGGTGTAGTTTAGTAATCAACAAAGGATTTAAGAAATGTTTAAATTCAACTCAAACTGTGTGTGTCTTGTTTGGAGAACATATTCAAAAGGACAGCAGCCTCTCACATCAACTTCTATCTTACATTTTTTTCTATCACTTTTTTTTTTTTTTTACATGGATCCCTAATAGAATGTGTAGATATATGGTGAGCTAGAAATTTGGTGCTGATTTTACTTTTGGACTTTGGAACATGTTGGAATAATGTCTGATTTCAGGTGCTTTTCTTGTTCTTCTATGATGTTGTAGGATGCACATATAATGATAATTTCTTCTTCTAGACCACAGTTGATTCCTTCTGTTGACCTCTAACAAGTTTCTATTTATAGTTGCAAAATATGGATGCTTATTAAATTACCTCAAACAGGAGTAACACTCAAAATTTTCCTATTGCTAATTCCTACCCAGGTACTTTCCATTGTATCACAATTGCCTCTTCAACAATTTCTTTTTCTCAAGACAGTTAGGTCATATTCTTCGTTTTGCCTATTCTTGATTAAATTCAAGGCGTGGTCTAAATATCATTGATTCTATCACCACAACCTACTTAGGAAAATGATATTAACAAATTATTATATTATTGTGTCAAGTTATGTTTACCAGTACAAAATAGTATCTCTTTAAATCAAAATATAATAGCCATCAGAATTACCTTTATGTTTCTTTCAAATGGCTACCAGCTTTATGTTGTCTTTAGGAAACATTTCCATAAAGATTTCACACATGCCTTCCTTTACCATCGCTGCCACCAGAATGAGATTATTATGAAATAATATTTAACATGTCATTTAGACTTTTGGGTAAATACCCTACATTCTTTACTTAATCTGACCATGACTTTAGAAATGTTGCTGAGATGCACTCCCAACAGGCCTATAAACCACTTGACCTCTCCCTCCCTAGCCGAAACATGTTCAAGCTCTCCTGAGTGCACATGCACACACACACACACACACACACACACACAAACTCCTTAGAAAAAGTCAGTTGTTCTCTAGCATATAACCTCTATTCCATTTTTTAGTCTTCACCCTATGCAAACAAAATTATGTGTTGTTGAACACATTATTATTGCTATGGTTTATTTTCATTTTGGAATACTCATCATTGCTTCCTAACTTTCTAGTACTTGAAAATTACCTAAAATGCTTTCAACTTCATAAAGCCTGTTCTCATTCTATCCCACTGTTCAATTTTTCATCTTTTTCTTGTGAATTTTTCTAGAAAGGTGTACTCAACACAATTATATTAACTTGTTTCAAATTATACTCTATTTTATACTTTTACCAACTAACTTACTTGGGAACAAAATCATTTCTTCACAATAACATGTAATGTTTATTAAATATTATTAACTACTATCATAAATTAATCCTCAAAGCAACCATATGAACTATATACTAAAATTATCTCATGTTCCAGATGAAACAGGTGAGTGCTAAATTAGTTTATAAGTTACCAAATCTTAGACACAACTAATAAGGTACAGGGTTGCTACTGTAACCCATTTCAGCTACATCCAGACTTACCTTTTTTAAATATTCTGTTTTAGTGCTGAGGAACTAAAAACTTTAATTGATCACTATTCATTTATTACCTACTATGTACCAATCTGTCCTAGGTTATAAGATTAAAACTCAACAAAATATCTTCCTTTTGTGAAGCTAATATCATATTTCCCTAAACATAGGGTAACAGTTAATTACAATAAACATTAACAATATTTATTGTCCTATTTCATGAATTTATTACTTGGTTCTTAAAAATAACTCTAGAGCGCCTGGGTGGCTCAGTCGTTCAGTGTCTGCCTTCAGCTCAGTTCATGATCCCAGGGTCCTGGGATGGAGCCCCGCATCAGGCTCCCTGCTCGGCGGGAAGCCTGCTTCTCCCTCTGCCTGCCACTCCTCCTGCTGTGCTCTCTCTCTCTCTCTTTCTGTCAAATAAATAAATAAAATATTAAAAAATAACTCTAATAAATAGCTATTGTTGTCATTCCTATATTATAAATGATAAAAATGAAGTTGCATTGGAATCCTAAGAGGATTTTTAAGTTGGCATATTCCTAAACTTAGAACACTAGTTCTAGTATAAACATTGGCACTGAACTGTATAATATGTGATATTTTCACACTCTTGTATGAAATATACACAGAAATACAGCATGTTAATAGAACATAACATTATGGACTCACAACTGGAAAAAGAATCACTCTCTAGAAAAACAGGTTGAAAGATTAAGGCTCTCTAGGCTCGAAAGATTTTTAGTAATAGAAAACAGTATATAAAACTCTGATCAATAGAGCAGTGATAAGTTTAGGACTTCAGTGCTGATTAATCAGAGTGAGCAATTGGTCTCTGAATATGTTTGAGGGATGTGAAGTATGAAGACAAGA
This sequence comes from Phoca vitulina, assembly GCF_004348235.1. NCBI lineage: Eukaryota > Metazoa > Chordata > Mammalia > Carnivora > Phocidae > Phoca > Phoca vitulina. The sequence goes on from NW_022589717.1 coordinate 35,755,274, forward strand.
TGTTTTATAATCCTGACTTTATAAAAACCCATACCTCTTTAAAAGTTCCAGAAGAAAGAAGAGAGTATGAGAGATGAGAATGCAGGTGTAGATACCAGGGCACATGAGCAGAGACATCAAGGCAGTTGAAAAACAGAAGTTACTAAGTAAGAATAGAGGGGAATGGAAGAGTGAAAGACATATTGTGCTCAATTTAAGAAGATATCTCTGGCCACGCCACTACTGAGTTTTGTGCAAAGTAAAACACTGCCGGAGCCCATTTGGCAAGTTCTGAAAAAAAAATAAGTCTTAGCATTGTAGTCCTTGATAGTATTTCTCCATTTTTCAATTAACACAATACTAGATCTTTATAAAACAAGAGTGAAAAAGACAGTACAAATCAATGGGGATAGTGGAGAGTTGCTCTTTTTTTCCCCCTTAATTCCATTATTACTTAATTTTTTATCTTCCATTTTCAATTCAATTGCCTCTTATTACTTGTAAAATAAGCATAATAATACACGGATGAGAAACAATTTATCTGATTTCTCTTAAGGAATTAAAGCTCCTGACAGACATAAGCACACAATTATTCATTTTTAAACAAAGGTATGTGGTATAGTTGACTGAAAATGAGCATAACACCTCTTAAGTATGAAGACAGCATCATTCGATTGGCCAACAGAGCACAATTTTTATATCACTGTTTGCAGTTGCACAGAGAAACATCTTTACTATTCTTCCTCTTTCAAATTGCAAGGTGTGGGGCGCCTGGGTGGCTCGGGTTGTTAAGCATCTGCCTTCTGCTCAGGTCACGATCCCAGGGTCCTGGGATCAAGCCCTGCATCGGGCTCCTGGATGCTCAGTGGGAAGCCTGCTTCTCCATCTCCCACTCCCCCTGCTTGTGTTCCCTCTCTTGCTATGTATCTCTCTGTTAAATAAATAAATAAAATCTTTAAAAAAAATTGCAAGGTGTGAGATAGTTAGAATGTAGATACTGGAGTCTAGCTCTGCTTTGATGGATATTAAATAAGTATTCTAGGGCAGCTTCCCCAATGCAATTTCTTAAAACTTTCAGGAAATATTTGATAAATTTATTAATTCAGTTAGAAATATTTATTTAATTACCGTTATGCATCAGGCAATGTTCCAAGATTTGTGGATATTGCAATGAATAAAATGTTCAAAAATATTGCTATCTTAGTGCTAATGCTCTAATAGCTTTTTAGGGACAAAAATCAGTCACATTTAGAAATTGCTAAAAACTTGGTTTTCTTTTATTTTCTGTTTCATTATTTCACTGGATGCAGATGAAACAAGAAAAATTATTTTAAAAAATGTAACCTATATGAATATATCTCTCCAAACTTTCGTTAGAGCACAAAGGTCCAGGACTACTTTCAACAACATTGTTCTAGTTTCAGAGGTAGCCACTTCAGGTACATGGGTCTGTGTGGCAATAGACAGGTCCCTTGAGGACAGTGCAACTACCTATTCTAGAGAATAAATTTTTATCCACAAAACCACTGTTGTGTCATGATATAGTATTCCTACACTGAACATACTACAGCATCGCATTAAGTTTTATAGAGACTGTATCTTGGCAGGTTGCAGAAAACTATTGAAGTGTATTTTTTCCATTATAACATGGGTATATCATTAGTAGTAAGCACAAAGATCTTGTGCACAGAAATCTGGGTTCCCTTCATTGCAATATATTAAAGGGATTAGTAATTTGGAAATTAAAATTTCTGAGTTAAATTTTATAATATGTAGTTTTGGTAATCCTTTTATATATAAAACACAAAACAAAATAATCTAATTACTTTTTATCATCTTTTTATTATAACTTAAAAATTAAATATTCTTTATAAAAATGCTAAATATCTAATAGCAATTTAAACTTTCTATAAAGGAAATTAAACTTTTTATATGGTTATTTCTTAATGAGAAATGTGTATCAATCTTGTTATATTTTGTATAAAAATATAAAAACAAATGTGCTAACCAAATTGTTTCCAAAAACACATCTCATATTTAGTTTCTGCTGTCTGTCTCTGAATTGTTGTGATATTATTCCCTCATGTCCATTTCAAAGACAATGTCCTACAGATCAGAGCCTCATCATCTCTCACCTGTAAAAATAGCCTCCCTATGGTTTCCTAGCCTCACAATTCTCCCATTTATACTAATCCACCTTTCTATAGTATAATTCAAAAGCATTGACATGACTGATATACTCCTTTCCTTAAATATTTTTCTTGGATTGCAGTTTAGAATCAAGTACAAAACAGGCCAACTGTAGATTTAAGGTGCTTTACAAAGTGAGCACATTCTAAAACCATGGTTCAACACTTACCATGTTCCCTTGAACCCTAGACTTTACCTCACCACTGTCCTGAACATCTTAATTTTTTAACCTGCAAATTCTACTGAATTCACTCCTTCATTTCTATAATTCTATAAACAAATTACTTAATTCCTTTTCTATTTGTCTCTCCATTTCTCCCATCTGCCAGATCCATTTCTGCACATATTCCTATGAAAACACATGAATTTTTTTTCCTGTCTCATATAATTGCTAGAAAATATGCTATTAGAAAACAATCAAATAATCAATCTAAAAATCTACTTAATCATATGTTCATATATCTAACCTATATGTATTCATAAATATATTTTCATATATATTCATGATATATGTCATAGACGTTCATGTGAGAGGCACCCTTCCTATACCCAGAAGAGAGAAATATCCTTATCTCCAAGAGGAAGGGCACCAAGAACAGAATAAATAAGCCTTGCTAAATTCTGCTCCCCTTCCCCATTTACTACACTGACTTCATATCCTTCATGCTATCATATTTTTTTCCACAACTGTTTACTTTTCATCAAATAAAGCATAAAAATAATCAGGTTTAACTTTCTCTTTAGGTCATTTCCCTATGAAGGTTCTCATGCCATGTAAAACTTAGATAAATTTGTATGGTTTTCTACTGTTAATCTGTCTTTGTCAGTTTAATTTTCAGGCCTAGATATGGACACTAAGAAAATAAAAAAAAAAAATTTCCCTCCCCCATATAAGCTTTATAGAAACAATTTTTCAATAATCACAGCAAATCCTTACTCATTGATAATACTTAGATCAGATACTCCACAATGATAGATTATAAAGAAGTTACCATGTATTTGTTCTAAGATTTAGTTGCAAGAATGTTCAAGTATTGAAGTGTTAGGAATAATAGCAAAATAGATGATCAAGAATAAGAAGTCAATTGAACAGTTTCCATTTTTTCCAAATTTTTATTTATATAAATGGGAATAGAAGTGTCAAAATATTAATTATGAGTATTTTAGGTGGTACTGTTGAAACAATTTAAATAATCTTTTTAAAATTATTTTAAAAGTATATCTGTTGCTGCTTTAGTAGCAAATATAATTACACTCAATTGATTCACCATCAAATGATCTTCAATGTTTTCATCCAAGATATCCTTAACAATTTGAGTTAGAGATCCTGAAAATAAGATAATATCAGCCAAAGAAGAGAATATGAAGTGGGATAAGTGGGCAAAAGCATAAACATGGATAACCAGTATGTCAATAAAGAATCAAGAATAGAGGCTAAAAGGAAACAATGACATAAAAGAATAGGAGTGATATGTGTTTCAAAGATTCACTGTCATAGATTATTTCAAATGTTCTTTGAAGTATATAAATAATGAGGAGTAAAAATGGTTCTTTAATTATTTAAAAATCTGAAGAGCAGAGAGGGAGACAAACAATAAGAGACTCTTTTTTTTTTTTTAAAGATTTTATTTATTTATTTGAGAGAGAGAGAATGAGAGAGAGCAAGCACATGAGAGGGGGGAGGGTCAGAGGGAGAAGCAGACTCCCTGCCAAGCAGGGAGCCTGATGCGGGACTCGATCCAGACACTCGAGGATCATGAACTGAGCCGAAGGCAGTCGCTTAACCAACTGAGCCACCCAGGCACCTGAGACTCTTAATCTTAGAAAATAAACTGAGGGTTGCTGGAAGGGAGGGGGATGAGGGGATGGGGTAACTGAGTGATGGACATCGGGGAGGGTATGTGTTATAATGAGCACTGGGTATTATATAAGACTGATGAATCACAGACCTGTGCCCCTGAAGCAAATAATACATTATTTGTTAATTAATTGAATTTAAATAAAAAAAAGAAAAAGAGAAATCTGAAGAAAAATAAGCAGAAGCTGATTTGATTCTCAAAACCAAATGAGGTTGGTATGAGTCTCATTTGTCTTAATTTTTGTTCTCTTGCAAAAATCTCCCTCAACTCTTAAAATTTCTTTTTTCTTCTAATACAGCCTCTTATATAGATTAGAGTACAAGACAATACCAACATATCAATTGGTCAGAGGAAAAAAATAAAACATTCAAGGGATTTCTTGATATGAAGTTCCAGAAGTCTGATAATGTCAATATCTGATGCGATTTTGTGTTTGTATGTGGCGTGTATGTCTCCAATTAATGACAACAACAAAAAATGATGACTCTTTCTTGGTGTTAATTTTTTGTGGATTTATCATCTTTATTTATTAATATTCATTTAATATTTTATTATTATTTTTTAAAGATTTTATTTATTTATTTGACAGAGAGAGAGGGAACACAAGCAGGGGAAGTGGGAGAGGGAGAAGCAGGCTTCCCGCGGAGCAGGGAGCCCGACATGGGGCTCGATCTCAGGACCCTGAGATCATGACCTGAGCCGAAGGCAGACGCTTAACGACTGAGCCACCCAGGCGCCCCAATATTTTATTAAATTTAATCTTAAGTATTTACTAAGTCATATAGGAATGTTTTCTTCAATATAATTATGTTTGCTTCTACTAGAATTGAGTGTGGCAAGGAATAGTTACACCACTTTGTGTTGAACTTTGACCCATTTTAAGAAACTTGGCCTAATTAAGTATGTTCAATATTAGTGTGCCTTAATTTACCAATCTAAGCCTTGATGTCAGAATCTTGGTGCGATAGGAGTAATTATTTTCAGGCAATCCATTTTACCCAACTGGTTTCTTGCTCAAATTTTGGGGTGCTGTTCTTTTGAGTTTAATATTTTAAACATTTAAAATTGTCTTTACAGTTTAGTGATACCAGCAAAAATTATTTTGCTTTATTTATTATTTATATATTATATTTTATAAATATATGTATTCTGTATATAATGCAGTTCAGTTTTGGCAGACATATTAATTAAAATCAGTCAAACTATGAGAAGGGGAAATCCGAACTGCAGGAGGTTTTCCACACTCTTAAAGATTATCTATATCCAGACTCATTGAGAGATTAAGAGAAATAAAATATGTTATATAAACTCTAAATTAGAAAAAAATAGATACATAATAAAAAGTGATAGGGAGAATTTCTCTTCTATTTTAAGTCAAATAAAACCCTTTGAAAAGGGGAGAAAATGTGTGTTTTTCAATTTGAAAGTTGATGTATTAGCACTTTGAAATTATATTTTAATAGATCTCATATAAATATCATTTGTTTGATAATGCATGTAAGAAACCAGGCTCCCTTGCTTTGCCTTGGGGATCATTAATCATATGATACATGGGAAATAGTTTCTTATTTTGGAGTTAAAATTGGAAAACTGTAATTAACAGTTTTATGTGAAATGTACCCTCTGCTCTTTTAATGAGGAAGACTTTTTATCAGTAGCCCAAGGGAATTAGGAGGTCTTGGTAGTCACTGAACAAACAGATTTTATTCCCTAAGAAACCTATTAACCAACTTGAGTATGTATCCATTTGCTAATACTAATCATCACAGATATACTTAGGAAGGTATAGATTTGTTCTTAATTTCTGGTTTTATGGGGTTCATAAAAATTCCTATCCATATTTGTGAGACTTAGCATCTCATTATGTATGCCCTATCATACAATTTAGGGTTTGTTTTTAAAGGGGGTATATATATATATATATATATATATATATTTAAATTTCATTTCAGAAACTTTATCCTTCCAGGCATAAATTTCTATCACCATATGTTTAACAAACAAACAAATTTGTTAATTTTTTAACATGGAAATAAATACATTTCTATCACCATATGTTTAACAAACAGAATGACTACCAAAAAAGCAAAAGGTATAAAATAAAAACATTACTAATATTAATTAGCAATAAATATGGAACATTGAAAAGAGTGATAAAGATCAGCAAAGGTGACAGTATATAAAGTAATAGTGCCTTTCCATATTTAGTATTGTATTTTCCAATTATTTTCATATTCGTTTTATATTCCCTGATGTATTTAAGAAAATCTAACAGAAAAAAAGATCATTTTCAATTATAATACAAATTTTTTGAAATTGATAATAAATCCAAATATTTTTTTGTAATCTAAAGCTTTCTCCCAAAATATTAATTAGTGTGCACTTATTATTCCATACACAATTTATTCAAACATTTGAATAAAAATAAATCTCACAGGATTTCTTGATCCAGATTGTACCTGACTAAATTTCTAACTAAACTTGGAAAATACATCTTTTTTAATTCACTAGAAGAATCCTAATAAAGTCTAAAAATTTTTGAAAGAGAAGGGAAACATATGCACTGAATTGTGTCCATATCCATCCATATCTATCCAACTTTATTATTATTGCAGTAGGAGGGAATCAAACCCCAAATTTTACTTATACAAAAGAGAGGACCAAAGTCAAAGCATGTCTAGAGTGAGCATCTAAAAAACCATGGGAAAAGCATCACTGAGTTTTTATAAACCTAACTAGAAATGTTATCATTTATGTGGTAGAAAAACAGTTTGGAGATAAAGTCATGCCAAGAAAGAGACATGATACACATCCCTTGCTTTTTTTTTTTTTTTTTTTTTTTTGAGATATAACTAACTTCAATCTCTAATTTTAAGGGGAAAACTTATGAAGTTTAAAACCAAGCCCAAATATCTTCAGGGTGATTCAATGATAAACTATCTACATATCATAAAAAATGTCAACTACTTTGAAGGAAGATAACATTTCACAGCTTCAATATCTTTTTCAGTTATAATGTAGAACATTTTATCTTAAATTATAAGGCCTACCAAAAAATCAAGAGAAAAGAGAAAGAAAGAAAAAATATATTCAGAGTGGACCATGATTGCATTATTAGAGTGGTAAGGAAATAGAGCAAAAGATGAAGTTTAAAAAATAATAAGGAATTTCAGCAAAACTTTTGATTTATACAAAATAATTTGGATAATATAAAACACAAAAAATGTATGAAACTAATTATTCTTTTTTTTTTTTTTTAAGACTTTATTTATTTATTTGACAGAGAGAGACATAATGAGAGAGGGAACACAAGCAGGGGGAATGGGAGAGGGAGAAGCAAGCTTCCCGCGGAGCGAGGAGCTGGATGAGGGGCTCAATCCCAGGACCCTGGGATCATGACCTGAGCCGAAGGCAGATGCTTAACGACTGAGCCACCCAGGCACCCCTGAAACTAATTATTCTTCAGATAGGTTTAACAGCAGATCAGTTACACTTTAAGACGTAATTAGTAACTTGGCAAATAATGCAAATGAAAAATGTTGAAAAGCATTAGGAATAAGAAGGAAGGAGGGAAGGAAGAAAGGAAAAGAAGGGAGGGAGGAAGAAAAACAAAGAAAGACCCAAGTTGGATATAGTCAAAGGCTCTAACATAGTCATAACTGACATTTAAAAAAATTAAAAATTAGGGGAGGGAGAATATGATAAAAAAGAATATTAAAAGGTAATGACTAAAAATTTTCTGTAACAGATAGAACATTTTAATGCAGATATCCCAGAGGTTCAGTGAATCCCAAGTAGAATTTAAAAGATCACCAAACTTAGAAATTACACAGTTAGACAAAGATAAAAATTTAAGAAGAGATCTTAGAAACAGAAGAGAATAAAAAAAGAAGTTATTTTTAGGGAACAACAATAAGACTTACAGCTGGCATTTAATAGAAATTTTAAGAACCAAAAGACAATAGGATATTATTTTCAAAATCTGGCATGTGTGTTTTGGAGGGAAAGGTACTTCCACATAATATTCTGTACTAAGGAAAAATAATACCTTTATTCTAAGGAAAAAATGACTATGAGATTAAGATATTTTATAATAAGATGTTTTAAAAATGTGCCACAAGTTCACAATCACTACAAATATTATTAAAATGAGTTATTCGGGATGAAGGAATAATGACCCCAGATGAAAAAAGCAGACTAGACCAGAATGGGTCACATATTTGGGTTAATATAAGAAGATAATTGTTTAAAACAACAAAAAGTTTGACAATGCCACATATACACACATATGCACAAAACCAAACACATACACATTCACTCTTGTTCTCATATTTCATATATATAATATATAATATTTTCATATACATATATACACATATTTATGAAATATATAACAGCCAGAACACAAAATTTGCAGAGGTACATGGAACTAAATTACTGTAAAATTCTTGCACAATGGGAAAACAATACAAGTAATTATTTAAATATAGAGCAACTAATGATGCATATGAAATACCTAAGATATCCATAAAAACCACAATTGATTAAATTTTAAAGTAAATGTTAATAGTAGGAAATTATGAGAATGTGAAATATTCAAATGATCTAAAAGAAGGCAGGAAGGGAGGAATAAATGAAGAACAACTGGAAATAAAACTGGGTTAAATAGAAGAAGAAGTGAAATGATAGATTTAACCTCACATATATGAAAATATATGAATGATTCCATTGTTAATTGTCTAAGAACTACAATAAGACTGTCCTACTACAAAACAAACAAAACAAAACAAAACAAAATAAACTAACACAAATCCATGCTTAACCACATCCTATTTAAAGAGACATACTTGTTTTTCAAGTTTTTATTTAAATTCCTGTTGGTTAACATACAGTGTAATTTTAGTTTCAGGTATGGAATTTAGTGATTCATCACTTACATACAATACCCAGCGCTCATCACCACAAGTGCCCTCCTTAATCCCCATCACTTATCTCACCCATCCCTCCCCCTGCCTCCACCCATCCCTCCGCCTATCTCCCCCCACCCATCAGTTTGTTCTCCATGGTGAAGAGTCTGTTTCTTGGCTTGCCTTTCTTTTTTCTCCCCTCATGTTCATTTGTTTTGTTTCTTAAATTCTACATATGAATGAAATCATATGGAATTTGTCTTTCTCTGACTGATTTATTTCATTATATTATATTATATTATATTATATTATATTATATTAATTATGCTATAATACTCTCCAGCTCCATCCCCATTGTTGCGAATGGCAAGATTTCATTCTTTTTGATGGATGAGTAATATCCCATTGTGTGTGTGTGTGTGTGTGTGTGTGTGTGTGTGTATATATATATATATATATATATATATATATCATCTCTTCTTTATCCATTCATCAATTGACAGACATCTGGGCTCTTTCCATAATTTGGCTATTGTTGCTGCTATAAACACCAGGGTGCATGTATCCCTTTGAATAAGTATTTTTGTATCCTTTGGATAAAACCTAGTAGTACAGTTGTAGGGTAGTTCTATTTTCAAGTTTTTGAGGAAGCTCCATACTGTTTTCCAGAGTGGCTGCTTCCCACCAACAGTGTAAGAGGTTTCCCCTTTCTCCCCAATCCTCACCAACACCTATTGTTTTCTCTATTAGTTTTAGCTATTCTGACAGGTGTGAGGTGATATCTCATTGTAAGTCTGATTTGTATTTCCTTGATGATGAGTGATGTTGAGCATCCTTTTATGTTAAAGAGACATGTAAAAATATAAAATGTTAAAAGTAAAAAAATATGAAATATATATTACACAATCAGTAAACAAAGGAAACTGGTGAGTCTACACTAATATCAGAAAAAAAGACTAAAATGCAAAATATATTATCAGAGATAAAGATATTTCATAGTAGTGAAGGTATAACTTCGATTGAAAGGCAAACTAATTCTAAACTTATTTGCACTTAATAGTATTACTGTAAAAATATACACAAAGAAATGTTGACAGATAAAAAGAAGAAATACATGAATCTACAACCATAGTTGGGAAATGTCAATACACACAACTCTCAGTAATTCATAGAACAAGCAGATAAAGTGTGATGAATATAAAGGATATTTAAATATCCTGATTAATCAATTTCACCTAATTAATACTACTTGCTACAAGTACAGAATACACCTTTTATGATCAGATGAAACATTTACTAAAATAGACACTACGCTGAGAGATAAACCAATTAATTTAGAATTCAAGTAATTGAATTTATGTAAGTATATACTCTGATGATAGGAAAAATTAACAAAAATAAATAGAAAAATGACTAAAATGACCCTAAATTTTGGACATTAAATAGATCATTTCTTAGTAAGACATAAGTCAAATAAGAAATCACAATAGGGAATAGAAAACTGTAAGAACTGTAAGATAAATACATATAATATTCAAAATTGTGGGTTCAAACTAACAGTGATTACAATCAGTAATTTCTTGCTCTAATGCACACATTGGAAATGAAGAAATGTCTATAACAAACTAACCTTCTCTAAATTTGTTTTTTAAAAAACAACTAGCAAATGTCTCTTTAAAAATGTAGAAGAGAGGGAATAATAAAGATAAGAAGAGTTAATGAAATAAAAATCAGATTTTTTTTAATTAATGAGTCCAAAAGCTTTCTTTAAAAAATTAATAAAATTCACAAATCCCAGTAAGATTTTGGAGTCAAGTTGTATAATAAATGAAACTTGTTTTCAAATGGTTCAGAAAACTGTATCTATTTTTCTATATATCTAATCCATCCAACCATCTATTTATCTAAATATAACAGATTAATTATTGGAATATTTTTTAAGTTTGGAATTACTTAAATGAAGAAAATAAAGGTAAAAAGGTCAATCTGATTCACTATATTAATAAAATATATTACCAATAGACCAAAAATGCAGAAAACTAAATTTGATATTAATACACACTTATGATTTAAAAACTACTCAGATTACTAAATATAAGCAAACTTTTTTAAACTGAAAACTGGTAGGGCGCCTGGGTGGCTCAGTTGGTTAAGCGACTGCCTTCGGCTCAGGTCATGATCCTGGAGTCCCTGGATCGAGTCCCGCATCGGGCTCCCTGCTCGGCAGGGACTCTGCTTCTCCCTCTGACCCTCCCCCCTCTCATGTGTTTGCTCTCTCTCATTCTCTCTCTCTGAAATAAATAAATAAAAAATCTTTAAAAAAAATAAAATAAAATAAACTGAAAACTGGTATCTAAAGAAACAAACAAAAAAATCAAAAATAAAACTCTGGGGGCGCCTGGGTGGCTCAGTCGTTAAGCGTCTGCCTTCAGCTCAGGTCATGATCCCAGGGTCCTGGGGTCGAGCCCCGCATCGGCTCTCCGCTCTGCGGGAAGCCTGCTTTTCCCCCTCCCACTCCCCCTGCTTGTGTTCCCTCTCTCGCTGTGTCTCCCTCTGTCAAATAAATAAATAAAATCTTAAAAAAAAAACAAACAAAACTCTGCTCTTGACAAAAGTTAATGATCTATTAAATGCTTCTACCCTAAATTCAGGAAAAGACCAATGATATTGACTTTCACCACTTCTATTTGACATTATACTGATGATCCTACCATGCAATACATGAAAATGTAGGTATAATTGATGTAAAATCAGAAGCAAATACATATTTGGAAATACGTTATTCAGAAATGAAATAATTGTGTGCATTATAAGCATAAGAATATTCACAAATAATTAGTAAATGGTGATCTTAGAAAGCCTCGAATAAAAAGGTATTAAAAATTTCATTTGCCTTTCAACAACTAAAAAGCAATTATCAATTGAAAGAAAAATATTGTTTGAAAGATCTTGGAAGGAATAAAATACCTAAGGATTAATCTCAAAAAAACGTCTATACTGAAACCTACCAATTTGCTGAGGGATATAAAGGAAGCCCAGAAAAAAAACAGAAATATTGGAAGACTCAAGATTGTTAAAATGTAAATTCTCGTTAAAATATCAAATCTTTCAAAGGGATCAATAGACTTAATACAGTACTGTGTGTGTGTGTGTGTGTGTGTGTGTGTGTGTGTGTGTGTGTGAAATGCAATTCAACAAGCTGGTTTTAAAATGTATATGATGTTGCAAAATGTCTAGGAATGTCAAGACAATCTTTAAGAAGAATAATAAATTTTGCATACTTGAATTTTATGTTTGACGAATAATTAAAAATGGTATTAATAAAATAATATAAAAATAAATTAATTATCAGAAGAGTCCAGAATTGTTCACACATTATACAATAATTTTATTTACAAAAAAGTTATCACAGTAATTTAATGAGAAGTTAATGAACTTCTCAATAAATGGTGCTAGAGCAATGGGATAACAATACAGATCAAAAGGCTCATTCTTCACCATTATATGCAAACATAAATTTAATGGATTATAGATCTATATTTATATGCCAAAACAATCAACTTCTTGTGGAAAGGAAGGAAAATGTATTTCAAGCAAAGCCTACTTAAGATACTAAAAAAAAAAAAAAAAACCACTAATCATACATAATGATGAACTGGAATTCATTAAAACGAAAAGTTTCCATTCTACTTCATTAAGAACGTGTGTTATCTGGGGTCTTGTGAGAAGCAAACATCAAGACAGATTATACATGCAAGAAATACGAGAGGGAATCCTGGAGAAGTTGGCAGTGCAAAATACAAATTTGACTCAGAATGAAATAAGAGAGGAAAAGAAGGAGGGAAAATTGAGTGGAAGCTTCCTTGAGAGCATAGTGATTCTAATGAAATTTCAAGAGGGCTGTTGAGGTGTCTTCAAGTTAAAGTCATACATCAAACAAGTCCTATGTATCCCAGAAATGGATCTGCCTTAATATACTGGTTGTATTACTCACTAGCTAGGAGCAGATCATGGAAAGTGTGACTTCCCTGCAAATGAAACGATAGATTTCAGAATGTAGCAGCTGGAGTTTTACTCAACTAGGTTCTCTGAATCCATAGGTTTGAAAAAACATTCTAATGTCTACCACACACAAGAAAAGCAAGCAGTAATTGTATATTTATACACACACACACACACACACACACACATACACGGATATGTGTAGAATTGTGGAAATCACTGTCAACTTCTTTTTGAAAAAGAAAAGGTTTGAAGAAAAAAATTAATGGACTCATACTGTTCAGTTTTGTAAAGGTACCAATTCTTTTTAGGTAGATCACTAGAGTTTAATTAATTAAATCAAAATCAATTGGAAACCTGAAATACCTTTAAATTTTTATATAAATAGGGAAAATGGTAAGAATATCTATGGAGCATAAGGAAGAGAAACAAACTTGGGGAGTTTAAGTGCTACATACAGGATTTATTATAAAGATGTAGTCATTAAGATAGACTAGTTTAGGGATAGATTTAAAAAAGACCACTTGTACAAAATAAAAATAGATGTTATATAGAGACCTCATGTGTATATAGGACTTGACCCTTATGGCTGATGTGACACTACAGATTAATAAAGAATAAACCATTCTTTATTAATTCAAAATTCAATGGTGGGAATATTAATTATTGTGTATTAATTATAATTTCCTGCATATCAAACTTCTCCAATATGTAAAGGGGTTAAACACCATTTATTCAGCTCTCAATTTTATGTATAACTTAATGTGGTTATGTCCTTGTCTGGTCTGGCTGATCTTTAACAGCTTGGCTAGGATGGATGGTCGAGGATATCTAGCTAGAATAGTTGACCGAAAATGTCTCTATTAAGAAAGCTTAGTTTTGTTCCACATGTTCCAGGAGGCTACACTGTGTTTTCTTACATAATGACAACAGCATAAATAGAAAGCCTTAAAGAGCAAGCAGTTTTCAAATCCCTGCTTATGTTACACTAGTTTTTTATCCTATTTATCAAACCTATTCAACAAAGTTAAGATCAGCTTTGGTGTATGAGAAGAAAAGTAAAAAATGTGCAGAAAGGGAATGGAACAATGGTGGACAATTTCAAAAAATTACACACACACACACAATCTGCTATAGACTGAATGTTTGCAGCCCTCACAAAATTCATATGTTGAAACCTTAATGAAACCAAATACCAATGTGATAGTATTTGGAGGAAGGGCCTTTGGGAGATGATTACATCATGAGGGTGGAGATTTCATGAATTGGTGCACTTATAAAAGAGACCTTGCAGAGTTCCCTTGCCCACTTCACTGTGTAAGGTGAGGGGATGGCAGTCTTCAACCAGGAAGAGGGCCCTCCTCAGAACCTGACAATGTTGGCACTCTGATCTCAGACTTTCAGCCTCCAGAACTGTGAGAAATAAATTTCTGTTGTTTATAAGCCAGGCAATTCATATTACTTTGTAATAGCAATCCAAGCAAACTAGTACACAACTCATAAGAGAAAAAAAGTGGAATTTCAATCCTTACAGCATCAGTACAAGATGGATTAAGGGTTTAAGTTTAAATTTAAGACTTAAAAACTTTTAGAATAAAATATGGAAATATTGTAGAAAAAATTTTCTTAACTCAAAAATGGTCAAATAATTGGTCTCATTAAATTAAAATTAAAAATTCTGTTCAAAATAGACAATAAAAAATGGAAAAATAATTTGGAGAGTATATTTAATGCATATAGGGGGTGATGATTTACATATTGTACATAGTTTTTTCTTATCTTAAAAAATAAAAAAAAATAAAATCTAAAAGAAAAATGGTCATTTCACCAAAAGGGAACTTGGACACTCTAACAATAATTAAGGAACTGAAAATCATTACCACAAATGCTCATTAGTTTATAAATATTAGATTAGGAAAGTGTAGCAGTCTGATAATACCCACTTTGGTAAAGATTTGGAGCATTAGATGTGCTTCTCCTAGAAGTGTTAATTGGTACATATTGGAAAAATATGGTATTTATGAAACTTGAAAATGTCAAGTTTTCTAATGATCCAGCAGTTCCAGTAATGGGTATATTCTATTGTAAAATTTCTCATGCATGTACATCACAAGACATATAATTCAGCATTCATAGAAACATGGTAAAAATTGGGAATAATCCGAATGTCTATCCAAGCACTGGGTGTTATATGCAAACAATGAATCATGGAACACTACAGTAAAAACTAATGATGTAATGTATGGTGATTAATATAACATAATAAAAAAAAGAGGATTGGATAGTTGAATTGCTATATTCATTCATGGAAATATACAATGAGTGCAAAAATGGAATATCTATAACTATTCACATCCACATAGACAACTTTCACAATTATAATACTTAACAAAAATACAGTATATCATGAGTGTGGTTTCAATATGCAATTTTTTTTTAGATTTTATTTATTTATTTGACAGAGAAAGAGAGACAGCTAGAGAGGGAACACAAGCAGGGGAGTGGGAGAGGGAGAGAGAGAAGCAAGCTCCCTACCGAGCAAGGAGCCCAATGCAGGGCTCGATCCCAGGACACCAGGATTATGACCTGAGCCAAAGGCAGATGCTTAACAACTGAAGCACCAAGGTGCCCCCCAATATGCAATTTTTAAATAAACTCTACCTGCAACGTGGGGCTCCTTCACAACCCTGAGAAAAATAGTCTCATGCTCTACCAACTGAGCCAGCCAGGCGCTCCACCAATATGTAAATTTCAAAAGCAGAGAAAACTACAAATATATTATTTACTGTTCAGTAAAAGTAATTTGAAAATCATGAGTATGATATTCATGTAACTCAGTATAGTGTTTCCCTTCATGTAGGAGGAGAAGGTAGTGATAAAGTATGTCAAAGGCTTTGATGAGATAGATATACTATAATTCTTAAGCAGTATGCTGTATGCATGAGCGTTCATCTTAATTCTCTTTACCTCATACATATATCTAAGTTTAATGTGTGTAAACTATTTTTATAATAAAATAATTTCAAAAACATTTAGGATAGTGAGATTAATTTATAGTTTGTGAAAAATGTCATTCATTCTTTAAAAGTCCATATAATTAAAAAGGAAATAGTGTAAAAAATTAAAAAAATGAATAGATATACTAAATTGTATCATAGATCATTTTTCTTCTCATGAAAATGTTAGATTTTGGTTATCCAACTTTCTCATAGTGTTTGATAGTTTATTAAGGCCAGGAGCTTTGATACCATATAAAACATAGAGTCTTACTACTTTGTGGGATTCATTTTTTTTTTTAAGATTTTATTTATTTATTTGACAGAGAGAGAGGGAACACAGGTAGGGGGAGTGAGAGAGGGAGAAGCAGGCTTCCCGCCGAGCAGGGAGCCCGATGCGGGGCTCGATCCCAGGACCCTGGGATCATGACTTGAGCCGAAGGCAGTCGCTTAACGACTGAGCCACTCAGGCTCTTTTCGGAATTTTTGACTTTACACAAAAGTTAATGTTGCTAAGTTTCTCTTATATCATGTAACAATGAGAATATTAAAATAATATATTACATTACATATAATATTAATAGTCAGTTTCAGCCAAGTTAGTGTGAAGACATAAACATGAGAGCACAAAATGTTTAATACAGGGCATTGTGAGCAAATGAATTCTCAATAGCTATGGTTATTAGTACTATTTATCATTGTTCTTATACTGAATACCAGTTAGGATTGCTCCATAATTATAGTAATGTAATTTTAATTGAATATCATATAAATGCATAACACATAGGGAATTGATTATCTTTTATAATCTATTTCAGGTATTCCTCAATTAACATTCTTATAACCACTGGAGTTTCATGGACAGGACTCAAGGATATTTTGACGTCTATACCTCATTAGAATATCAATGATATTCCCTATTTCCTGTCAAAAAAGTTACATTTATTAATAAGTACATTTATTTTTTTTTTGCTACCGATTCTACAACTTTATTTGGATTATAATATTGGTATATTATATATATACATATATATATAATCCATAAAAGAAAAAGAGATACTCTTGTAAATAAAAATATGAACAACTAATATTTCTAGGTTCGAACTAAAATTCTTAGGTGCAGTTTTGAAATAATAGCTAATACTATGAATAACACAATCTATAAGAAATCCAGAGAGATATAACATTCACGATGGACAATTTATTTCATCTCTTAAAACTAATAAGGATATGCTGATCAGGGAAAGTGACAAAGGTTTGTTTTCCTGGGGGGAAACATTGCTGTTGCTTATGCTAAATTGGCATTCTTGTTACTTATTGAGTGACTAAACCACAGTTGATTTCATAAAAATGGCAGAGACTATGGGAGATGTGGAAGTGAGTGGACGACTGCAGGAGAATAAAGTTATAGCCTTTTATTCTGCACCAGCACTAGCTGTGCTAGACAAGTACAAAGTAAATACCATTTTTATTTCTTGACTTAAAATATAAATTTTAAAGCTTATATCTTCATTGCCTAGACAACTCTCCAGGGTGTTTTGATATACAAACTGTTCCTTTACCCTTAGGCACATTCTTTATTGACTTCACAAAAAAATGCATCATTTCCAAAATAGTACCTATATTTTTGTTACACTGTGAAAGCCTGAGAATGAATAGTATCTGTGAATATTACCTGTTATTTTAAATATAAATATCGACAAGAATTCAGCTAAATGTGAAATCACACGAATACGCACAAGTATCTCTTGTCACTATTCCACCACTTCATCCTCAAATAATCATTTTAGGATGAGTTTTCACAATTAAACCTAGATAGAATTTTGAGGCAGGTATTTGGCAACCAGTGCTCAAAGGCTATTTTGTGACACTGTGTTTTTCAGTAGATCTCACTGTTGCCAAAGAGTAAAAATTGGACATATAATCACTATACCATTTGCTAAAATTACCAAAAACGGACTTATATTTTGTTTTTTAAAAGTCTCAAGTGAAAATAAGAAAAACTTAAGGTTGCATATGATAGTATATTTTTCAGAAAAGAAAGAACATTTTCTTTAACATTTTAGGCACATTAGAGTATAGTATGTACTCATATTTTTAGTGATAAGGATAAACACAACTTTTTGCCTTCGGTATACAGTGATTGTTTCAGGGGCTAATGAATAATAACTCCCTCCCCCCTTTTTGAATGTACTTTCAACCTTTGAGGAACCACTTTGAGTTTTTTTATTATGTTTTTTTCTTCTGAAGGAAAAGTGTATTTCCTTCTCACACTTTTTTATGAGCAATGCCACTTTAATAAGAGGAGGGGTAGATTAAGGATGGGAGACTTACATGAATTAATTTAAACTTAGTGTTCAGTAAAAACTCTAATAAACTTGACTAATTAATTATTGAGCTATGTTAATATAGGGATGCATTAGGTGGAGTTGAGGGTTTTTTTGGCGTGTCTGTTTACATTATATATAATATTAGTACTATTATGTGGAAGACTGCTGACAAAAAGATAGTAGAGACTGATATCAGTGGGCCCTCATTTTATTATGAATTCTTTTGTAGGCTGAGCTCTCCAGAAGCAGATGCTGAGATGAAGTGTGGCATGTGTTGTATTTATTCATCAAGCATCAACACCTGTGGAAGGAAAAAGGCAGAATTAGATTTGGGAGAAGGTAAAAGTTACCTGCAATATAAACTGGAATAAAAACTCAGCCAACCTTACAGAAAATTTGGGAGTGTATATGACTCATTACAGATGACCAGTCTTACAGTCTGCACCATAATCAATCACTTAGCATGGCTTGCACTAGGACAAGCTGAGGCAATTCTAAAGGAACTGACAGCTGCAGTCTGCTGACAGCGCAACAAGCCCTTCCTCAAAAGCAGATTTAGTTAACACATCTCTGTGCCCCTCAAAGTCCATCCAGTGGACTACTCATCATCTCTGCCCTCTACTGTATTCACCTCAGCTTCTACTTTTGCCAGTATCAGTGATTTCCCTGGTGCTTTGACCTAGACCCCCATCCCTAAGGGTTTGGAGACCCTGGTCACCATGTCCTTCTTAGGCTGAGATTAATGAAGGTATTCCTTTATAGTCACAACTGGGACAGTGTATACCAGTATGCATCAAAGTGGATTGTCTGGCTGGTAGCTATACATATCCTCCCTGCCCTCACTGTGTAACAGCATGCCTGCCTCCTTCTGAGATGATCAGAGTTAATCACACCTGCCAAGATGCTGACTTCTGGCTTTTACCCTGGAATTATTCTCAAATAAGTGGACATGTCCAAGAGACTGTGCCACAGGTTTAAAAACCCTTCAGGCAAGGGGATAATACAGATCTACTATGGTTACAGACCATGTTATGTAAAGATTTTGGAGGATCATAAGGGGGACACATTAGATTAAAATATTAACAAGATGAAAACCAACATTCAAATGACCTGCCTTTAGGTTTTAAGGAACATGGGTTGTCTGGAAAAACTTATGCTTTGGAAATGGATAAGGCAATACAGTAATGCCAATGGTTTTAGTTTCCTGGAATATAAAGAAAAGAATCTTTTCTGAAGGAATAAAACTTCATGCTAGTTTTCAAATAATTTCAAAAATAATTTGTTTCAAATAAAATGTCTAGCACATAATCAATTCTAGGGAGCTAAATAATGAAAACTAGACATAAATCTATGCTTAATATTACAAGGAGATGATAGCCTACCTTGAAGTATCCAAAAGATAATTGGAAATTAAAAAAAAATAGTGACATATCAGATTTGGACAAAAAAAAAGCCAAGAAAAATTATAAAAACTGATAAACACATAAATTGCCAATAACAATTCATAACATGATAAAAAAAATGTGCTTGCCTCTCAAAAAAAAGAAAAACAAAACAAAACACAATTCAGTGAATGGATTTGGCAGATTAAACACATCTGGAAAGAGAATTAATTGCCAGAAAGATAAGTCAAAATAAGTGATACAGAATGAGTAATACAAACATAAAATATGAAAAATGCAGACCAGTAGAAAAGAGATACAGGAGGTAGAGTTTAACAAATATTTAATTGGAGACCTAGCAAGATAGGAAAGGGAATGGAGTAAAAGAAATATTTGAGTAGCTAATAGCCAGTAATTTTCCAAAACAGTTAAAAGTCATCCATTCATAGTCTCAAGGTGCTCAAATAGCCCCAAATAAGTCATAAAAAAATCCCAACCAAACACATCATAATGAAACTGTAGAAATCCAAAGAAAAATTAAATCAATCATATATGAGCTAGAGGGGGAAAAAAAAAGAGGTTATATTTCAATAGCAAAATTTAACCAAATAGCTGACTTTTCATCAGAAGTAATTAAAGCCAGAAGATCGTGGACTATGTTCAAAACACTAAATATATAGATACATAGATATCCTTATAGATAATCTACAAGGAAAAAAATATATATACTTCAAGAATTCAGATCAGCCAAAGATATTTTCTAGCAACCTAAAAGAAAGAATGCACTACCAGCAGATCTAAGCTAAAGGCCATTCTGAAGGTGTTTGACAAACTCAAGCAGAAAGCACTGTTTTCAGATAAGGTATTAGTGATGTAAAAATAAATGAAGAACAGACACACACACACACACACAAATAAATGAAGAACAATCAATGTAATAAAAATGCAAGAGAACCTAAGTGAATATTGATTCTACAAAACAATAGTAATATCCTTTGGGGTCAAACACTTTATGGATAATAAATTAAATTGCATACTCTATTGGTTGGTGTCCTCCAGAGAAACAGAACCAATAAGATATATATACAAATATACATGGAGAAAGGAGATTTATTATAGACATTTACTCATGGCTATAGAGGCCAAGAAGTGCCACAATCTGCTGTCTGCAAGCTAGAGAACCAAGAAAGCCTGTGGTATAATTCAGTTTAAGTCTGAAGGTCTGAGAACCAGGAGCTCCAACGTTCTAGGGCAGGAGAAGATGAACATCCCTGGGAGAGGGAGAAAGAGAGGATGAGAAAGACAGGGAGAGCCAGAGAAAGAGAGAGACAGAGAGAGAGAATTTCTTCCTCAGCCCCCCCCCTTTTTTTTTCCCTCTATCTGGGTCCTCAACGATGCCTGCCCACATTGGTGAGGGCGATCTTCTTTTCTCAGCCTACTGATACAAATGCTGATCTCTCCCAGAAACACTCTAACAAACACATGCAGAAATAATGTTTTACCAGCTCTCTGGATATCCCTTAGCTCTGTCAAGTTAATGCATAAAATTGACTCTCACACATGCCAAGAATAGCAAAAACATTTGGGATGAAGATAAATGGAGTTAACATGCTCTAAACTCTTGGGGCGCCTGGGTGATTCAGTCGGTTAAGCGTCTGCCTTTGGCTTAGGTCATGATCTCAGGGTCCTGGGATCGAGTCCCGCCTCGGGCTCTCTGCTCTGCGGAGAGCCTGTTTCTCCCTCTCCCCCTGCTCTTCTCTCTCTCTCTCTCTCTCTGTCAAATAAATAAATAAAATCTTAAAAAAAAATGCTCTAAACTCTTTTTATTATCTGTGAGAAGAATGAGTGTGTCAGTAGATTTTGATAAGTAAGAGATGCATATGCTGTATTTTCTTAATTACTGCAAGAAAAAACAATAAAAGAAATATAGCTTCTAAGCTAATGGAAGGGAATGTGGTATGGTAAATGTGGAATTATCAATCTAAGAAAGAAGAAAGTAGAGGAAATGAATAGAGACAGATTATACCAAAAAAAAAAAAAAAAAAGCCAGAGCAAGTATATTAAAATCCCACAATATCAGTAATAGCACTAATTATGTATGGGTGCATGCTCCAGTAAAACACAAATTGTCTAAATGGATAAAAAGTTAAATAAATGCATATAACAAGGAAACACACAATTAAGGAAGCTATTTCCAATAGATATATAAACATGGAGAAAGGCTGATGTAATTACATTATGTTAAGATAAAATAGAAATTAAAGCAACACTTAACCAGATGTAAGTAGGTGATTTCAAAAAATAAATGTTTCAATTCACCAAGAATATGTAACAAGTTTAACTTTGTATGAATTTAGTAAAATGACCAGAAATTATATACAGCAGTAATCGATAGGCAAACAGAAAATATCAGAAAAGCTAGAGAATTGCTGAATAGAAATAAATAAACTTGATCTGACACACATATACAGAATACTGTTATATAAGAATTAAAGAACATATGTTCTTTTCAAGAACATGTAAAATATTTTCAAAAGTGATTTCAATTAACAACTCATTGTAAAGGACTGAAGTCATATCAAATGTATACCAATTGTAGTACAATTAGCTAGAGATATCTATTAAAAATTCTTTAAAGGTAAATTAGTAATAAAAGAACATTTTTTTAAAAATATTTTATTTATTTATTTGACAGAGAGAGAGAGATAGTGAGAGCAGGAACACAAGCAGAGGGAGTGGGAGAGGGAGAAGCAGGCTTCCCACCGAGCAGGGAGCTCGATGCGGGGCTCGATCCCAGGACCCTGGGACCATGACCTGAGCTGAAGGCAGACGCTTAACGACTGAGCCACCCAGGCGCCCCTAAAAGAACATTTCTTTAATGTATCTTAAAAATTGTAACACAACCCTTCAAACTGAAAATAAAACTATTTTCAGTTTGTTTCCTGAGATTAAGAATTCCTCATATCAGTGAGATCATATGATACATGTCTTTCTCTGATTGACTTATTTCACTGAGGGTTGCTGGAGTGGTGGGGGGTGGGAGGGATGGGGTGGCTGGGTGATAGACACTGGGGAGGGTGTGTGCTATGGTGAACGCTGTGAATTGTGTAAGACTGTTGAATCACAGATCTGTATCCCTGAAACAAATAATACATTATATGTTAAAAAAAAAAAAGTAGTAGGAAGGGAGAGAAATGAAGGGGGGGAAATTGGAGGGGGAGACGAACCATGAGAGACTATGGAGTCTGAGAAACAAACTGAGGATTCTAGAGGGGAGGAGGGTGGGGGGATGGGTTAACCCGGTGATGGGTGTTAAAGAGGGCACATACTGAATGGAGCACTGGGTGTTACACGCAAACAATGAATCATGGAACACTACATCAAAAACTAAAGATGTAATGTATGGTGATTAACATAACATAATAAAAAAAAAAAAACTATTTTCATGTAAGTTTAAGGAAAAAAAAACAATCACCCATGATCACTCTTACCACTTGGTTTTGTCCTGAAGATCATCTGGAGCTCAGTGAACCAACAAAGAGAAGTGATAATCTAAAGAATGGAAAGGAAAAAAAGCTCTGGCTCTTGCAAAGTTATGATTGTGTACATAAAAATATGGAAAAAATCAACACAGAGACTACTAGAAATACTGGTAGAGTTACTAGAAATCATGTCACTAGTTATAATAAGAATTCAGCAAGGTAACCAGATGTAAGAAACAAATCTGTATTTTCGAGCAATGAAAGAATAATAGATCTAAGCAATAATAAGTGAATCATATAATCAAAATACTAAGTAAAAAATCAAGTTTTAAAACAACAATTAATCATTTGTATTAAGCTGACAATGAGAAACAATATACACTGTATAGATATATGACTATGTGAGTAAAATATTTTAAAAGGAAAATAAGAGAAGAATAAACAGAAAATTAATTACAGATTCAAATTGGAGAATCATAGTTAAGCCAAGGCTGAGATAGAGAAGAGGCCCAGGATTAAATGCTACAGTTGTGGTAAATGTCTCTTTCTTGGAATTGTAGATTCTAAGTGTTCATTTTCTTCTTTCTAACTCCATTATATGTATGTACTGTTTTCTTTTAAAATTAATATTCTACAATAGAAATTAAGATAAAATAAATATCACAAGATTTATAGAAGGGAATAACCGGGATACAGCAACAAAAACTAAAGAGGTTAAAATGAACTAAACGAACAAAGCAAGAAATTAAGTGGCATGTAGATTAAAATAAAAAGTTCCCACAAAGTCTATGTGGAATTTATCCAAAGACAAAATAGCTAATAATTTTTTATGACTGGAAAAATACACGTCTTTATATTAAGAAAACCTGAGTATTGAGCTGAATATCCAGAAACATTCTGATAAAACTGCCAAACATAAAGAAAAATCTAAGATATTAAAAAAAAATGTGTATTACTTATGAAAGAAGAATATTGAACTGAAAGATAAGTATTCTTCAGCAACAGTATTCTAGAAAAAATAAAATAATAACTAAAATGTTGAGGAAATATCATCTTTATCCCATAATTTATGAAGTTAAGTTCAGAAAAAAATATACTCATAGTTGACTTCTTCTTATCAGAAAATACTAGAAAAATGGATAAAGATTTTAAATTTCTCAGGAAAAATATCCTTCTTTCTAGAATTCTATCTCCTGTATATTCTCATGTAGGAGGTTTAAGAATGAGGGGGGTGCAAGATGTAACATTTTCAGATTAGAATAAAACTGAAAGTTTACCACTAACAAAACATTCCTTATAAAAAAAAAAAAAAAGATTTTGGGGCACCTGAGTGGCTCAGTCATTAAGCATCTGCCTTCGGCTCAGGTCATGATCCCAGGGTCCTGGGATTGGGCTCCGCATTGCGCTCCCCGCTCAGCGGGAAGACTGCTTCTCCTTCTCCCACTCCCCCTGCTTGTGTTCCCTCTCTCGCTGTCTCTCTCTCTCTCTCTCTCTGTCAAATAAATAAATAAAATCTTAAAAAAAAAAAAATTTATTTATTTATTTGACAGAGAGAGAGAAAGCACAAGCTGGGGGAGCAGCAGAGGGAGAAGGAGAAGCAGGCTCCCCACTGAGCAGGGAGCCCGGTGCTGGGCTCCATCCCAGGACTCTGGGATCATGACTTGAACCGAACATAGACGGTTAACGGACTGAGCCACCCAGGCGCCCCCTAACAAAGCATTCCTAACTATTGTCATGGGTTATGTAACATTTATAAAACTCAGCTTTCCCATTTGTAATCTATGGAGGAAGAGTGTATAATTCTACTTCATATTGTGTACAAATTGCATTTTAAAATTGTAAGTATCAAGTATAATTTTTGATATATGGTTAGGCCTCAATGAATATTATTTATCTTTACTATAGCTTTTCCTTATTAATATATAGAAATAATGCTATATATTTTTAAAAGAACAGAATTAAACACATTTATTTATTTATCCCATATTTATTGATCTATAATTAAATATAGTATTAAGTTTAAGGTGTACATTATTGTGGCTTTAATAAATTGACCTTAGTTAAGTAGAGCCTGGGTGTTACACAGTGAACCATGGGTTTTAAGAAAAGGCCACAAGAGAATTGAAAAATAAGTTTATTATTCACAGGTCCTGGAGGAAGTACACAACACACCTTGAGGGGCCAAATGAAGAGGTCAAAGCAGGGTACAGGCAGAGAGGAAGAAGGACCTGAGGCACATGCCTTTATGAGGGTCCTTAGGTTGGATGCTTTAGGGTTCCCAGGCTAAGGCGAGATTAGTCAACTAAAATAATAAAAAAGCAAGATCTTGGTAAACTCCACAAGGTCTTATCTAAGGAGCCCACTAAGGAAAGGTTCTGTCTGGGAGACATAGGATATCATTTATCACAGGGACCTATGGGGAAGTCACCAGGAACTTACATTTGCTTGTGACTGTGGGGTGCTATCTTAGGGCATGTGCTCACATGAGGCCCCTGCTGGCAGGTTGGACAAACAAAACAGATACCAAGCCAGCAATACCATGGGGCGGTTTAGCTAAACTCCTGACAACTTAATGACTAGATGTATGCATATATTGCAGAATGAAATCACTTATATTTAGATAACTTCCCCCGGTCTTAGAATTGGTGAGAAATTAAATAAGGCAAATAAAATTTACAAAAATATTAGCCTTTATCGGATATGAGTAATGACACAAATACTGTGAAAAATGCTGCTTCTTATAACCAGAAAAAAATAAATGAAAATATTTTTCATTATCATGTGCTAACTTTTCCAATATTTTCTGTTAGAGAAATTAATAATCTGTATAAATCATTTTAAACATACTTCAAGTAATGCTTATTGCTAGGTAAATATTTTAAGTACGGGACAAAAATACATGAGTATTTTATCATCAAAAGTCATGCTTTTCTGTCTGGATCTGCTGACTTTAACTATTAGGAAAAAGAGTTAATGCTCTTGGCAGGATGACTGCTTATGTAGATGCAAGCTAAACTACCCTGCTTATGATTTATGCAGAA
The DNA here is from genome assembly GCF_004348235.1 of Phoca vitulina. Classification (NCBI taxonomy): domain Eukaryota; kingdom Metazoa; phylum Chordata; class Mammalia; order Carnivora; family Phocidae; genus Phoca; species Phoca vitulina. The sequence goes on from NW_022589717.1 coordinate 35,781,442, forward strand.
AGAAAGATTGGATTATAATAAATCAATAGTGCAGCATTTGCAAATTATCCCACTGGGTCTATACAATCATGTTGGCCTGTGTATTGTATTGGGTTCACCATTTCTGCAGACTTTTTGCAAAAGTTATTTGTGTATTTGTGGTTACGTATTATTTATTAGATGACAGTATCTTGAAAGTAATATAAAATACATTTAACTAAACTTCTTAAGCAAAAGATTTGTGATTAATCTAGTCACAAAATATATCCATCAAATTACAAATATTTTGGATATCTTTTCAAAAACTATTAACTATTGGGATGAACTAAATATGTGGTAAGTGGCTTAAGATACAGAATTTCATTAGAATCTAGGAATATCACATTAAAAATAAGTGTTAACAAAATCAGCCCTGACCGCCTGATAAGAATCACTGATTTATAATAATCCATAAATATGCAAAACACATACACACACAAATAAGTGTTAATTTTCCTTGTGAGTTAGAAATGTCTTAAGAGAAAAAGAGCTCTATCAGTATTTTTATTATGCACTGTTTTAATAATTTCTAAATTCAGAAAAATAAAAACAAATGTATCTTACGTGTGCCTATAAATACAAGAAAGCAAGTATTATTATGTGAAGCTACAAATGACCTTCATTTCATAGATAGAATTCTAGCTTTCCTCCATTGAAACTGCACATTCAAATGGGAATAACAGAAAGTACAAAGCACTTAGAAATTTTCATGTGGACATTGTTAGGAATTGTTCCAGATGTGTGAGAAAATATAATTTTTCATTTAATTAATGCAGTAAGATGAAATGAGATCATTTTGCGGCTATTTAGTTTATATTAAATGTGATTAAAATAAGTAGTGCTCGGCCCTGTATCAAACTTAACAGTATTTAAAAAATTTCTTTTAGGGAAAAATGAATTTAGTGGTATTTACAAATATTTATTTTATAAGCATATGGAAAGTATTTAAATTACTGATTAGATGAATCTTATTTACTTAGGAAGCTTCTATTACCATAGAATATTCTTTATTTTCACTATTTTAAAATTAGTTTATTTTTTAAAGGTGGTGCTATATTTAAGCCATCAGGATAGCAAATTCATACTGAAAGATTATAACATTACAGTTCATCAGTGGTACACAACATTACTAGACTATAATGTTATAAATAAGTATGAATATAAAAAAGATAATGTACTTATTTCAATGGTATTTACAACATTCTTGCAGAAAATTATTTTCAACATCATAATAGGCAAGATTTTAAATATTCTGATTTTTAGGCTTTATGTAAATGAGTTTTTTTTTAATGAGAGAGATTTTTATAGGAGTAACAGAACAGAAAATGCTACTATTGTTCCTTGTGACCAACATTCCCAGTTACTCTATACTTTGTGAGATATCTTCAATAAACATGAATTTTTTGGACCTGTCAATTAACTTGATCTCAGTCAGTTTAGCTTACTTATCAATGGAATTCATAAAAATTTGTAAGAAATCAGACTGACTTTTTAAAAAAGTATTTATCAGTAGATATTTAATAAATACTTCTTGAATAAAATGATAAACATATGTAAGAATATGTTACTAGCTTACTAGTTCTCATAGGGCCTAAATTGTCTTTCTGAAACCTCAAAAATATTTCCCCTTATTTAGGATAAGGAAGAGGAAATTATTTCCCCAAAATAATCTCTCATGAAAACCTTAAATATGTGAAAGATATTAAAGCACTAGATCAAGAAAAATAAGGATGGTACAATATATTTGAAACTCTCTAATTCCTCTTAGAGGAACAGAAGAACAAATAGATATCAAAAGCAAACAAAACATACCAAACAAAACAAAACCACCACCAATAACGAAAGCAATAACAGAACACCAGAAGACATTCATCTTCAGCAAAACTGGCTGAGGAATTATCCTAGAGAAAAAATGAGGAGGGGAGGCAAATAATCTACAACAGCTGGATTTACAGAAAACACACATAACTCGGTACCAAGATCATGAAGAGAGATGGGTTTATTTGATTGTCTTAAATTCAGGGTATAGGAAATGCTTACAAATACCCTTAAAAAGGGGTGGCTCGAAAATGCTGGAAACATTAGTAGGTATCAACCATTAGCTGATAACAACCAATAAAAACAGTAGTAAACTTCAGGCTTTAATTCATAATCAAGTGATGTTAAGAAATATTAACAAAAACTAGGAAATAAAATATGTGGATGTATGCATATTCTTTTCATGTCATCGATTAATAGTCAGCCAAGAATTAATTTTCTAGGATAATACATCCTTGATATGTATTATTTGATGAGGCAAAATTTTCTAAAATTACAGGTTAATTTATAATGTACAGTAGAGGGTATAACCACATAGATTACAGATTTATTTTCCTATTGAATATTAAGAAGTTTTGTATCAATTAGGAAGTTTATTTCATTATTAAGATGACTGAATGTTTAAATCTCCAGTTCTCAATATCTTTTTTGAACTATCCTTATCATCTTACTGGTTTCCTCATTAATTAATAAGTTTAATAAAATATTTGACAGATATTAATTTTATATTTGCATATCGTATCTGTAATTTCATAGATATACATGTTAAGCGTGTTGGAGATTCACCTGAGATGCTTAAGTAATTCTACCTTCTAGAACCAATGAAATGTATTAATTCACAAGTGCTCCTCCTGGGATATTTATAGCTAAGAACAACTTCTCTTTGTTCCAAAATGATTCTCCAAAAGTACTGGAACTTGAATTTCCTTCTTTCTCTCTCTTCCTTTCTTTCTCTCTCTCCCTCTCTCCTCCCTCCCCTTTTCCCACATTTTATGGGAGTTTTTTTTTTTTTTTTTTTCTATTTCTTGGCAAAGCTCAGTTCTGGTTCTAATGCAACCAGCCAATAAGTCATTTCCCAGTAGTGGCAGCAATGACAAAGAACTTGGTTTTATGATTTGACCCTTTGGTGATCCCTATTGGGTGGACAATAAAAATCTATTGAATAAAAAATAAGAGACAATACAAGAATTCCGTTTGTTCATTTTTTTTGCTTGTTTTTCTGTTAGAATATTTGTGAGCTGACATCAAATAAGAATATATTTCATGCTAGTTGGAACAAAAAACAGTCTTTCAAATCTAGACTAATGATTTCTTGTGTTTACTTATGACCCATACCTGAGGATATTGAAGGTATCCACTCTGTGTGTAACAACAGAACCTCTGCCTCTCATATGTGAACATGAACAATTTCACCTTTGGGAAATATTAACAAATAATAGACTGTCTTAAACTAAAGAATTTGTATTCCAATTGATTTATAAAAACAGACATATATCTAATGTTATCCAAATTTCTAAAATGTGTGACTTTTAAGAAAAATTAATTCTCTTTATACATAAACCTCTAGCTCATAAATACTTTTATGTAAAAAATCATGCATAATAAGTTGAATCCTTGGACAGACTAAACTGGTTTAATAATTTAAGTTTTTTTTTTTGTTTGGGTTTTTTTTTTGAAAATGTATGCAGCTATTTGTATCAACCTTGTTTTGATTAGTACAGAGTATAAGGTATATATTTTATTTTTAAATAAAATTTGTGTTTGTTTTAAGAAGAAACAAATAAGAATTACTAAACTTTTTTTGTAATTTTACTGATCTGATAATCTAACATTCTACATAATTCTCAGGATTCTGAAACATGTAAAATTATCTGTTAAACTAAATTGAATTATATTTCTGAAAAGTGTTTTTATATCACTCATTATTAGACTTTCTAGTGTGCTACCCCAACTAGAGTTTCCAGGAGACTTGTTGAACTCTAAAGTCAGGAATTGATATTAAATCAAGCAAATTAATGGATAATCTTTACAAACTGGGGTAATCTTTAAGTAAAATGAAAAAACCTGAAGCCATGATAACCAAGTATTTTAAACATACATACATATATATATATGTATGTATGTTTATAAAGTAAATCAAAATTAAATGTATAGTATTTTAAATATATACTTAGTTATACTTAAACATATTAAACATGCCATTGAACATATTAAATACATAAACACTAAATATACAATATAAAAATTAAATACATGAAGTACGTCAAAAATATTTTTTACATTAACACATTACAAAATGGCAATAATTTTGACTCTTGTTAAAGAGTTTGTTTATGCTAATAAAGTTATAGATGGTAGCTATGGGAGTTGAGTTTTGATACATCGCTAAATTTTACGTGTGTGATAGGCAATGACTACTTCACAGTGAAATAACATTTTTTAAATTTAGCTACTTGTCAGAGTTATTATGGATATTTATGACAACACCAGGAGCAATAACACAAGAGAAATGCAACTGTACATATAAAGTAATGGATGTAACTTCAGTTTTTATTAAGAATATTTTAGTTTTGTCTTATAGTCAAATGTCATTTCATTCCTGTGTATGAAAGAGCTTAGTAAAGCTCTTTATATAATGACTTGTAGAAGTTTCAAGTGAAGAAAAGTTTGTTTTATAATACTTGGGTCCTTGAAAATTTTGTAAAATTGACTCAGCACTAATAGGCTCAATGATAAAAGGAATTTCTAAATCCAATTCTATAATATATTAATGCACTTAGAATTTTGCATTCTCTCATATAAAATTAATTTTAAAGCATTTTTAATTATCTTAACAATGCATAATAAAAACATAACCTTTACCTTCTACGTGATTTCCTCAAGTCTCTGAAATTTTTACAAGTATTGTGATTTGTGTTGTTTTTGTAACGTCAGTAATTATAAAACCAACCCAGCAAAAAAACCACAAAAAACAAAATTTCCTCACTGCGAAAAATTTAGATTTTTAACAATAGTATTGTATATTGCCTTCTAGTATATTTACTTCCAAATTATATATAGTCACTTTAATTAAATAGGCAAAAAATATTTGTCAGGTATGCATGATTTTATCTAATAAGATGAAATCACTCTGAAATTATATTGATATTACCTTTTGTAATCAGCTTTTGAATTAGAATAAATAAATAAATAAAGATTTGCAATGTCTCTTACACCTGAAATTATCGTTCAAATTTGCTAGAAGTCCCTCAAAAATTGTGAAGCTTTGTTTTTTCAAACTATAATAAGAGTGCTATAATAATTAAGTTTCTTTGATGTATTCATATTTTTAATTGGATTCTGCTATTATAAAGAGTTGAATGGGAAAATTTTTCAAATCAAAGGGATGTTTGTGAACAGAAATTTATTACTGTAAATTTTTGAGAGATTAAAATGTACAGAAAATATTGGAAGTCTCCAGAGATTTGTTAATGTTCTTAATGTCCATAATATTGTTAAACAAAATCAAATCTGGACTTAGGTAAGGAACAATATTTATACAAAAAGACTATTGCAACAAGGAGGATGATCTGATCTGAAGATCTGCATGTGTCTCAAAATGAAACAGATAGGGGTGCCTGGGTGGCTCAGTTAGTTAAGCATCTTACTCTTGATTTTGGCTCAGGTCATGATCACAGGGTCATGAGATCGAGCCCCACATCAGTCTATAAGTTCAGCATGGAATCTACTTGGGATTCTCTCTCTCTCTCTCTCTCTCCCTCTCCCTCTGCTCCTCCCCCAGCTTGTGGGTGTGCTATCTCTCTCTCTCTCTCTCTCTCTCTCAAATAACTAACTAAATAAATAAATAAAATCTTTTAAAAAATGAAGCAGAAAAGGGGCTTTTCTTTTATAGGGAGGAGATGACGCTAGCTGGAAATTGGAGAAAAAAAATGAGCAAACAAGTGAGGGTTTGCACACAGCATCACGGAGGAAGTTTAATGGGAAATAATTCATCTTGTGCAAATGATTCTTATAAAAAGCGATTGTTCTACACCTTAGTGTTTGCTTCAACTTGGTGGGAGCCAATACTGAGGCGACCACAGGAGGAGAGAAGCTTGTCCAAAGACTGATCAAGTCAAGTCAGTGGCAAAGTAAGAGGCAATTGGTTGGTCCTCCCTGTTGTTTAAGAGAGATAAAGTTAATCTTTAAAAAACTATTAGAGATTCAATAGTCATTGTGAAGTTGAGGTTCTTAAAATGGTTTTCACGGTGGGTTGGCCACACACTCTTGTTGGCTTTAAAAAAAATAGCTGTGTCATTGACTGGGCATGTGGTCAAATTGACAATTATTAAAGAGTCTTGGAGATACAGCACTTGACGAGTGGTATATCTAGGAATGTAATAAAAGGAGCAACTATTAATGGATGAATAAAGAAGTAAAACCAAGATTTTAGTTTGGAAGAAAGCCAGTTGAGAGGATTTTAAGACACTGGCATCCTTAGAAGGCAGAGTAAGAATGGCATTGGCCAATCTGACAGGCTTTCTGGTGTATGATCTGAATATTTTTGGTGTTGTCACAGCCATCAGGGGGGTTTTGGAGAACATATGCACAATGGTTGGTTCCAAACACTGCATGAGTTTCCCTTAGGACCAGAATCATCTCTGCTGCTGGATGATTCTGAAGGAGTTCTGATAGTTCTCTGGCAGTGAGGTTGTTGGTTTAGGTAAGATTGTCCATAGTCTTGACTGATACTCAGAGTGGAGCTTGGAAAATACAGGAATTCTGTTGAACATTTTCAGTACTACATATGACAGTAGTGCCAGGCATGAAAGCTGACCATATAGATCTGCTGTGTAGCATCCAAGTCTTTTAGATTTACTCCCAATCTTCAGTACTCTCATTTAAAGGTTTCTTGAGAACTTGATGAGAAAGGAAGGTCACAGTGTCTTACTGGGGCTAAATTTTTGCACCTCAATTTGTAACTGTAAATTATTTGTGTAGACATATTGGATCATCAAATCAAAGGTAACGGAGTAGTTATTATGAGAAAAGAAGGTAGCCTGATTAAATATTTGATAAGGGCTAATACAATTAGCTAATAAGACCCAGTCCAATTAGCAGGCAAATTAATAGGCATGGTTACCACAAATAAAATATGTCTCATCAGAGGTTACCCAGGATTCATGGGAATAATGGATTTTTATTTTGGAGTTGGGTAAGATTTTTTGATGGAAATGTCCTATCCAGCTGGGAATAGGAAATTCCTCAGATTGTTTCTTCTAGGATGGACAGTCCTAAGTGTACCAGATAAAACTTTGTTTAAGATCATATGGGTCTATTAGATGCATAAAATAAGACCAAGAATATGTACTTTTGCATCCCATAATCACTGTAAATATTGTTGGTGGGAAAAGAGTGTAATTGCTGATACTTAACCCACAAAAAGGCCCTTGGTTATGTTATAGCAGAAGCATAGATTGCTCTTTTGCAAAGTGTTAAGTTTGAAGGGAATTTCTTTTGAAGTCTTGAGAGAAAAGCTAAAGAATCCCTACATATTAACACAATGCCCTGAAATTTGAGATAGATATAAGAATTTGTAGGAAACTGAAGTTTTCTAAAGGAAAGAGAGTTCATAATGAACAATCAGAAGTAAGGTTGTGAAATTATTCTGAGGGAATTAAGGCATGCCATTGATTCTGGGGTATTTGCAGGGATGGGGGGATCATTGAGAGAGAAACAGATTGGGGAAGGAGGAAGAGATAGACACTACATGGTAAGGCTCATTATGGAAGGAAATTGTTGCATGTGGGTAATTACGTGAAAAGCAAGAGTTACATCGGAGGGAATCAACAAGGAGAAGGATATAGTAAAGAAAGACAATGAAAATGGTGAGAATAAGTAAGCAAAGGAATCCTAAAGGGTATTTTTCTGGCATTGTGGGTGAAATCTTATTTTCCTGTAATGTCATCTGCTGGATCTGTAGTTTTGGGAAAAGCTGGTCATCTTTTGGTATCATCTGCCTTTGAGGGTTCTCAGGAGAGTCTTAGGTTAAGGTCTTCAATTAGAGTGCATGTCCATGAAGAGTAGCTTCTGTACCTTTCTGGTTGAGACATGAATTTAAGGTCAAGTCACCTAGAGTTTGCCAGCAGTATGGGTGTTATGGAGGATGGGCTAAGAGCCCTTTTTAAGGGATTTAAGACTAGTTTTCTGGTGATGTCACTTCCAGAGAATTAAGTCTCCAGTTTCTAGATTGTGGAGTGATTTAGAAGACAAGAGAAGGAAAAACCTCTTCATAAGTAAATGTATAATTGAAAAGTCCCTTGCAGCATTTTATAATGTCTGAATTAACCAAATTAGAGCCTTTGAATAGGGAACAGAATAGGGAATTTTTATGGGCTGGTTAATTATTGTTTAATATGGGGACAGTTAGTGAGATACAACAGGAAAGGACTGGCAGTCAATCAGGGTTAAGGGCAAAACCTGAGGCCATTGGAGATTATGTTTTTTCTGTCAGTTTGTTAAGTTTTAATTTTTATAGTTGAATTTGGGTACACATTTTGGTAGCTCTCACTACTTTTTCAGATGACTAGGGATGATACAGGCACTGTATTTTGCAGGGTGGGTGGGTGGAGAAAGGTTTCATTATTTGGATGAGTTTGCCAGTGAAATGGATCCCATAGTCACTTGAAAACATTAGTGAAATTTCCCATGTAGGAAATACTCATTTTATTAAGCTTAGCAGCATTATTGGCAGTGACCCTTTTCAAAGAAAATCTTCAAGTTAGTAGGAAAACATGCATATGAGGGTAGGGACATATTTATAACCATGAGATTTAGGGAACTGAATACAATCTACTTGTCAGTGAAGAAAATGTCTTAAACATTTGCATGTTAATGAAAGTTTTCAGCTAATTTACCTGAGTCCTCAATTTAAAACCACTCTTCAGGGTATACTGGATTTAAATTAGAGATGCAAAATTAAAACCAAAAGGATATATTTTTAAAAATTACTATAATTATGACTGATGTCATCATAATGTTGTTTTCTCTTATTTAGAAATGATGTAGATATTTAATGAATATGCAATTGATTAACTAAATTTAATCAAGTATAAGGTATTAATAGAAGATCTTGAAAAATATATTTAAGTTGATTTATTACAAAATACATTTAAATTTCGAAATAAAGTTTGTTAAAATAATCATTTAGTTTGGTTATATATATAAAATATATTATAATCTTAAATATTTATTACATATAATGCTAATTTATTCAATTGGTAAACCTGCAAAAGTTTAGGAGGAACATATACAAATAGAATAAAAATACATGCTTGCATTATATTTAACACTGATAACTAAGAATACATAGATATTTTTATTAAATTAACAATATTAAACTAGCCTCATTGGTTGAAGATTATACTACGTGAACTAGAATTTATGAGATGCTTGTGTGAGTTCTTTTGAAAAAGTATTAGAAATTTATTACTGTTTTAATTTCTGGGAATTTTAAGAATATTTCATTTTTATGAGTGTTTATTTATCTTTAACCCAATCAATATAGAGAGCTATTATGAGGGATTTTTATCATCTAATTTGGTAACATCATCCAGAGGTAGAAAAATATTACATACATAAAGCCTACATATATACATATATACACATAAATAGACAGACACAGAGAGCTTATAGCTTTAATTTTAAAATTTTAGCTATGAGTCAAGCATAAATACAGAAATACAGAAGTTTGTGTTTTATATAAAATAGTAGAGTCTTGTTTTTGTTTCAAATTTGTACTGTTACCAGGATTGTGTTTCTCTCTGATGCAACAAGTTGAGGTTACCTGAGCAATATGATAAATACCCAAGAATACTTAGGAAGGAGACATCTAGACTGTTCTTTCTCTATCTGCATTTTTATGGAGGCTGTAGACTAAAATTTGGGTTACAGATCAAGACCAAGCAACTGTCTGGGTATCTCCAGTTCCCATCCAAGTGGATTGAACAACCAGCCTGTTTCAAATTATCTTTTTTAGCCTCAGGTGGTTGCTCTTGGGAGCTCTGAGCCCTTCAAGTGCCCTCTGTGTGTGAAACTGAACTACTAACAGGAAGTTGAGGGCTCCAGTAGGAAGAGAGTCCGGTGAAAAGGATTAACATAGGGATGAAATAGGTGCTGGTTTGAAGTTGGGAAGATTGAAGGATTCAAAGGAGCTCAAGGAAAGATTTAAGGTAGAAAAATGAGTAAGAAGGAACAGTGGAAGAAAGAGTTCTTTAGATGAGTTAATTTGAGGAGATCTCAAGTTTCCATGAAGTTGCAAATTATCCTTTGTCAAATTTTCCTAATTTGGAGATAGTGGCCCAAATTAATATCATAGTGGTGGAACATACAGTCAGCAGAGAAGGAGGAAGGGGAGTGCAACTGTGAAGTGAGAATTAAGAGGAACTTTGTTCTAAATTTGTCTTCTAGGTGTGCCTAGGTGGCTCAGTCTGTTAAGCTTCCTATTCTTGATTTCAGCTCAGTTTATGATCTCAAGTCCTGGGATCTACCCCCACCTCGGCTCTGTGCCCAGCTTGAGGATTCTCTCTCTCTTCTCTCCCTCCATCCCTCCCCCCACTAACGCTCTCTCTCTCTCTCAAATAAATAAATAAATCTTTAAAAAAAGATTTTTAAAACAAATTTGTCTTCTAAAATGAGACTCAAATCTCTTTCATTCTATAATTACTGCTCATTTTAATACTTTTGTTGTACACCTTACACAAAAAATTAAAATAATATATTTAGAAATGAAATGAAAACAAATTTATTCAAAAGAAATGTGTATAGAAGTTTAAACAGCTGTATCTAAAACATTTTATTATTCCAATGATTAAACTATGCTATGGCTCAACTAACTCTTCCTGAGTTTTGGCTTGTATGTCCTACAACTGCTTCAAATGCGAAGCACTCAATGTGATTATGTAAGTTCTGACAAATCTTTTAATTTAGTAATTATATAATTTAATAGCATCAAAAAGAGCAATACATTGTTAAAATCAGTAATTTTAAACCTTTTCTTTTTCAAAAACTGTAAAGGCAAAAACTGAAAGCCTTTGGAAAATGAAAAATTTAAAAATTAAGATAATTTTTAAATTATCTATATAATATATAGATATTAGATATATAGAGATATACTTATATATCTACATATAGATAAAGTGAAGATATTTATTATATCTTCACTTTAACTAGATTAATTTTATTTCCACTTAGCATAAGGGATACTTATTTAACTTTATATATATACCTAAATATGATATAAAATTTTAGAATATTTTATTTCCAATGTTGACATTTTCCAATAAATGAATCAAAAACTTCTACAGTTTTTTTTCCAGAATGAACTGACATTTTAAACAATTCTATATTGCTTCTAATTGTAGACTACTTCTTTTCATCTTGTTTCACAGCCTTAGGAAAAAAATTATTTGACAAGTCACCTTTAATATATTTGTAGTATTGAAAATTCTATTTGATTTGTGTTTTTAATTTTTCTCTATGACTTTTAGTGTCTAAATGTTGTTGATAAATAACATAATGAATTGTTAGAAACACTTGGCATATTTTTTATGATGGCCAACATCTATGCTGCTAACAACCATACCTAGTATTTCTCCCAATGTACTATCAGTGAGTAGAAAAATAAATGTATTTCTAATAAATAACATTAAAATTTTTGCAAATTGAGAAACTATTGAGTCACGTTCATAAATGCTAGTATTATCTTTTTCTCCACAACTTTTCCTTTCTTACAAAGATTACAGACACAAGTAGTCAATCTTTATTATCACGCAGTGTGATTTCTTCTACTTATAATAAAATTTTGCTTCACCGCAGTTCATTACACAGTTGATTTTCAACATTTTCCCTATTCCATTGATTTTTTATGAAACCATAGCATTGTCCAATGGAATAGAATAAATTATTTCATTTAAATTTCCTTCCATCACCATACTAATATGTATTGTGTAGCAAACATTATTAATTATTCTCTGATATGTGGCTTATGTATTTTCTTATCATTCATCTTATTCAACAAAAGTATAATACAGTGAAAGCAATATCATGATTAGAAGACTTTTTAATGGGGTGCCTAGGTGGTTTAGTTAGTTAAGCATCTGCTTTTGGCTCAGGTTATGATCCCAGTGTCCTGGGATGGAGCCCGCATCGGACTCCCTGCTCAGCAGAGAGCCTGCTTCTCCCTCTGCCTCTCTCATTGCTCGTGCTTTCTCTCTCTCTCTCTCAAATAAATAAATAAAATTTAAAAAAAGACTTTTTAACCCTGGAGGAGAGAATAATATTGCTTGAATATTTCTTCTTAATTAAAGAATAATACATATGTATATACTACTGTATAAGCACGTTTATTTGTAAAATGTCCACTTAATCTTCATGGATTTAGTGTAATAGTAGCAAAGAATATATGTTGGCAGAGTAGAGCATTAGTACCTTCAAGTGCATGTAAAATTTTAAAACTAAATTTCAACCCCTTAAATGAAGATTTTTGCCACTTTTACTCAAGCTACTCAAACTTTAACTTTTGTAACAAGATATAAACATGAAATATATAATAGGCTGTGGAAGTGCTACAATGTTACAGCTACAAATATATATGAAATACAATTGTACTGCATTGGGTATTTATATACCACAAGAGACTTGGCAATAGATAATGTTATTTTTGCAAAATAAGAGGTAACTGTAAATTAAAAAAAAATTAAAACTGTAAAATTTTTTTTAAAAATTTAAATTTTTTAAAAATTTTTCTAAAATTCTTCCTTCAAATTTAATGGTAAATGTATTTATGAAAATCAAAGTATTACAGTATTACAGTATATACATTAATACAGTATAGATGTATTTATGTAAAACTAATTATTACAAAACAAAACTTTTACATTTAAATATACATAAAATGATTTATATCTTAGTCACAGATAATTTTTACACCCATAATGATCAAGTAGATCATTTGAAGGTCACATCAGAAGTCAATTCCTTGTTGTGCATAACTGTCCTTTACTTTTCAAAATTTTTAACATCCCTAAAATCTACTAACTATATGCTAATAGTTCTACCTGATTGTTCTGTTTACCAAACTCCATAAGTGAGCAACACTATTTCTATTGAGAAACAATTTCTTACATTATAAATGTGGTACCTTGGATAATTGTTAATATAACCCAACTACTTCAGTAGCCCTCACAAATTATTTCACTTATAGCCATACTGTATTAATAAGAAAATTGAAATGCTTTCCACATATTCATATTCACATATTCCACCCTGCTCATATTAACATTTAACAAACTTTATTCTTATTTATATTGAATAGGTTTCTCAGAAAATAATTCTATTTTTTGCACCCAGTTCTGCAGACATTAATCATCTCCTTGCTACTTTCTTTGTATGTTTCTCCAAAACTCTACTTATTAATAATTATTTTATAATCTAGTATACATATAGACTGAGAGAGAGAGCACACATAAGCTATGAAAAAGTAGAAAGATACAAGCACATGCACACACACACACACACACACACACAAAAGGCTTTTTTTTATTTCTCCCAGATAACCTCTACTGAAATTTTTAAATATCATCATTAGTGTATATTTAACATATAATAAATATGTTAAGTGTATTTAAGTGTACAGTGTGGTAAATTTTGATGTATGTGTTCATTCACAAAGTCATAACTACAATCAAGACAATAAATTTATCTATTAGCCCTGAAAATTTCCTCATGTCCCTTTGTAATCTCGCCTTCAAATCCCCATCACTCTGCATTTTCTTAAATTTTATATTAATGAAATAACTCAGTTTATATGTTTGTATGTCCAACTTTTTACATTTTGAAGCTCTGTAATTAGGTATTCAAATGTTTGGCCTTTTATATCTGTGGGTTTGTAATTGTCATAAAATTTAGAAAATTATTTTTATCATTTCTTCAAGTATTTTTCCATCCTACCACTCTTAGCCTTCTCCTTCGATGACTCACCGTACATGAAAACTAGGACATCTGAAGTTGTCCCACAACTTATCTATGCTCTTCATTTTTGTTAATTGATTCTATTGCTATGTCTTTAAGTTCACCAATATTTTTCTTTTATGATATCTAATCTGATATCAATCCCACTCATTATAATTTTCACCTAAGACATTGCAGTTTTCATCTCTAATACTTCAACTTGGGTCTCTGAAAATATGATCCATAACTATACTTAGCTTGTTTTACATTTCTTCTACCTTCTTGAACATATGGAATTCAGTTACATGAATTTTTAAAATATTCCTGTCTACTGATTATACTACCATGGTCATTGCCACATTGGTTTTGATTTATTTTTCCCTTTATTGTGGGTTTTATTTTCTTGTTTCTTTGAATGCCTGCTAATACATAATTGTCTTATTTTGAATTTTACTGCATGCTCAATATTTGTGTTCTTGTAAACATCTCTGAGCTTTAATATTATATCTTGCTAAATTACATAGGGTTTGATGCTTCTGGGCCCCTTAAGTTTGTTAGTTGAGACAAGATCAGTGTTTTGGGCTCATTTCCCTCACTACTGTAGTAAAACACTTCTGTGTACTCTATCAAATATCCTATGGTTTGTGTGATGTACCACTCAATTATTATTTGGGCTCTGGATATTGTTAAATCTCTTTAGATGGATTTTCAGTCTTAGCTAGTTTCCTCACACTAGCTTATCCTAACATGTGCTCATTGTAGATTCCTAGGATGCGCTGACTGGGCCCTTTTCAGATTTCCAGTGTTCTCCCCTGCTCTTTCTTCTTTGGTATCAACCCTGTGAATTTTGACCACCTTAGCCTATTCAAATGCCCACTTCTCCCTCCTCAACTCAGGGCTCAACATTCCTGCCCCAGGCTTGAAAACTCTCTCCAGTCAGTTAATTCAGGTAAATGTAAGACTTACCTTTGTTTTCATTTCTCAGATAGCATTGTTCTTTTACTTCAAGATTGATTAAAAAAATAATAATAATGTGTTTTAAGGGTCTTTCCATATCAACAGAGACATACCACTATCATTCTTTTAAATAACTCCATTGCAGCGCATCATTATTTTTCTTTATTGAAAATACTGCTTTGATATACTAAATATATGACTTGCTGAACTTTTGCAAGTATACACAATACATAAAATATTTCATTCATTTTTTCCTGTGGTGGATATTTCCAAATTGTTGTGCATAGAATTTCTACCAATTTATTATGTATATTAACTAACACTGAGTAATATTTATTTTCTGTTAACATTGAGCGTCTGTTACTTAAGTGATAGCTTAACATTATCAGATATATATTTTTTGAACCCTGATTCTGCCAATTACTAGATAACTTGACAAAAGGTTTAAATTTCCTGAATCTTTGTTTCCTTTTTCATTAATCAGTGCAAAAAGAGTACTATATTTATAGGTTGAAAGCTTTAATGTTTGAAGAACTTTGTTAAAACAATAATTGGGACACAGTAAACCCTGATTAAATGAGAGTTTGTATTATTATATTATTATTATTACTGTTATTATTAAAATGGTATTAGGTCAATGTCAGCAACTTTTGGCTTTTGGAGATCTACACAGGTGTGTAATATTGGCATATGTAGGCTGTCACCTTTTCCTACAAATCTACTTTTCTTGCTTAGTACTAAGTTTACGAACAGTTAAAATTTAGTATGATATCCCTGAGAGTTTACAAAATTTCATCTTGTGCCTAAGTTACTGAAAAAGGCTACATCACTGCCAACTGATGTGCAAAATTTGAACTGGCAAGGTCTATTCTTTCAGGTAGAGAGACTTTCTTACACTGAAATAGATTGCACATGAACTGTGAGTGATATCTAAAAGTAGATACAGGTGACAAAATGTGTTGTATGACTAAGTCCTTCCACGAGGATGGACATAAAATGGATAACAAGAAGGAATAAAATCAACTTTTCTGTCCTTTCTGGGCCCTGAAGATTACATTAAAGTAGCTACACTCTGCTTTTTCCATGTGTTTATATCAAAGTGTTTGAATTTAATATTGCTTAGAAGCTCAAAGCTGATTATACTATTTACACATTCCACATACAAACACAAATCTTGATCAAAAAAATTTGCTCATCCATATGCATGGAGGTCGTAACATTTCCTTCCTGTTGAGATGATATGGCAGGTACTAAGGAGCCTTTATTAGCCTTGTCTTATTATCCTCAAGAAAAATACAAATAGCTCTATGGAGAATAGAGAAATCAAGTTAGAAGAATCAGGGTGGACTATAGGACTGAATTTATGAGATTAAATTCTACCAAATTACCAGTAATTCTAAAGAAACAGAATTATTGAGATTCAGATATGCTAGTTCTGGATCTCTCTCTTGTAACAAATGATATGTTTTTATTTTGACTAATACTCAGAAAAGGTTCAAGTTGCTCCAGGGAAAGTGAGGATAAGATTATCTATTTCAGTTAAAACATATGGAAGAGTAATTAAATATAACAGGAACAGATCAGTGAGTTGTTTTTTGTTTGTCTGTTTGTTTGTTTTTAAAAATCATAAGAGACTTTCAGTTTTTTTTTTTTTTAAGATTTTATTTATTCATTTGACAGAGAGAGAGACTCAGAGAGAGGGAACACAAGCAGGGGGAGTGGGAGACGGAGAAGCAGGCTTCCCGCTGAGCAAGGAGCCCGAAGCAGCTGGATCCCAGGACCCTGGGATCATGACCTGAGCTGAGGGCAGATGCTTAATGACAGAGCCACACAGGCTCACCAATTAGTTGTTTTTAACTCAACATCTAATACAGCTTGTTTCACTTTTGATTTAGCTAATAAGCCTAGAGCAAATTAGCCTGGCCATGATTCAGTCTTCTAACACTGTTTTAAAAAACATAGCTAAAACAATTTAAATGTTAGGAATTTGTAATTAATTCTATACATTTAAAATGTAATAATACTGAACATTGCTCATTTCCTTGTTTATCACTAACCCTCTATTAAAAATCAAGCACAGCAAAAGAAATGGTCAACAAAACCAAAAGACAACTGACAGAATGGGAGAAGATATTTGCAAATGACATATCAGATAAAGGGCTAGTATCCAAAATCTATAAAGAACTGATCAAACTCAACACCCAAAGAACAAATGATCCAATCAAGAAATGGGCAGAAGACATGAACAGACATTTTTCCAAAGAAGATATCCAAATGGCCAACAGACACATGAAAAAGTGCTCAACATCGCTCGGCATCAGGGAAATCCAAATCAAAACCTGAATGAGATACCACCTCACACCAGTCAGAATGGCTAAAATTAACAAGTCAGGAAATGACAGATGTTAGTGGGGATGCGGAGAAAGGGGAACCCTCCTACGCTGTTGGTGGGAATGCAAGCTGGTGCAGCCACTCTGGAAAACAGTATGGAGGTTCCTCAAAAAGCTGAAAATAGAGCTACCCTACGACCCAGCAATTGCACTACTGGGTATTTACCCCAAAGATACAAATGTAGGGATCCGAAGGGGTATGTGCACCCTGATGTTTATAGCAGCAATGTCCACAATAGCCAAACTATGGAAAGAGCCAAGATGTCCATCGACAGATGAATGGATAAAGAAGATGTGGTATACACACACACACACTCACACACACACACACACACACACACACACACACACACACACACTGGAATATTATGCAGCCATCAAAAGGAATGAAATCTTGCCATTTGCAATGACGTGGATGGAACTGGAGGGTATTATGCTGAGCGAAATAAGTCAATCAGAGAAAGACCTGTATCATATGACCTCACTGATATGAGGAATTCTTAATCTCAGGAAACAAACTGAGGGTTGCTGGAGTGGTGGGGGGTGGGAGGGATGGGGTGACTGGGTGATAGACATTGGGGAGGGTATGTGCTATGGTGAGCACTGTGTATTGTGTAAGACTGCTGAATTACAGATCTGTACCTCTGAAACAAATAATATATTATATGTTAAAAAAAAAAAAAGAAGAAGAAGAAGATAGCAGGAAGGGAAAAATGAAGGGAGGGAAACCGGAAGGGGAGATGAACCATGAGAGACTATGGACTCTGAGAAACAAACTGAGGGTTCCAGAGGGGAGGGAGGTGGGGGTATGGGTTAGCCTGGTGATGGGTATTAAAGAGGGCATGTACTGAATGGAGCACTGGGTGTTATATGCAAACAATGAATCATGGAACACTACATCAAAAAGTAATGATGTAATGTATGGTGATTAACATAATAAAAAAAATCAAGTCAAAATTGGAGAGTATCTATGCTGTTGTTTGCATTATTACACATATTTTAGAAATACATTAAGACATGCAGCAGAATGAGTTGTTGAATGGGGCTTCTTTACTTATCTGAACTAATATATATTTTTTTAAATAAACATCTAAAGAAGAATTTATGGGGCACATGGGTGGCTCAGTCAGTTAAGCATCTGACTCTTGATTTCGGCTCAGGTCATGATCTCAGGGTCCTGGGATCCAGCCCCACGTTGGGCTACACACTCATCGGGGAGTCTGTTTGAAGATTCTCTCTCTCCCTTTCCCTCCTCCCCTCCCCCAACTCTCTCTTTCTCTCAAATAAATAATCTTTAAAAAAATAAGAAAGATAAAAAGAATTTATGACTAAATGGAAACTAAGAGATTCTAAATTGCAAATCATTTTGATTTCATAACTTCGTGTCCTCATAATCAAAAATACGTATTTTTCAAATATCTCCAAATTATTGTTGTCATTTTGAAGCAGGCAAATAACATCTAAAGAGTACTCAAAGTAACAAAACAAATAAAAATCCCTAAGGACTCTTCTCATGTTTCAATTATAAAAACGTATATGGGCATTTATCGGAGTTTCAGAGTTAAACAATCAAGAGGAAATGAGTCACAACCACAATGGGTCCTCTTTGTTAAAAGCTTTGACTGGAATATCTGATTCTGTCACAGGAAAAGAGAGCTTGAAATTGCTTGAAATGGGTAATCCTATAGTACTCAGGTATGTTTAAGAGCAGACTGTGCTGTGCAGTGCAGCTCACGCTTGATTTACTCACACACACACACACACACACACACACACACACACAATGGTTGGATTTTCTACTTGCGCTCCAAGCAACAGTGCTCCCCTCTGACAGAAAGGCCCACAGGTGGCACTGGTAAGTAGATCGCAGTCATCAAGCTCAACATCTCACATACACTGTCACTGTTCTTCCTGCTTTGCTTCCAAGTCATGTTTCATTTAGCAAATGCAAAAAGATGTTTCAATCACTGAGCCAGAAGAGAAAAATGGAAGTTTTCCTCTTTACTTTTGTTTCAAATACCATTTTATTACTCTTTCCTGTTAAGTAAAAAAAAAAATTAATAATACGTTCATTTTCTTTTCTTTTATCAATAATGCTAACACCGGGTCAGGGAATTTAATGATTTTTTCTTTCCTAAGAGTCCAAGCAAGTGTCATAAAACTTAAGTAAATAATAAAAAAAAAAAAAAAATAGAATGAAGAAGGAAATAAAACACTTCTATTTTGAGAGTCCTTTAAAAATGTTTTATATATAACAAAATTATAATACAAAATTGAGTCACATATATTTTCTACCTAATTTCTATTTAATATTATATTATTAAAGCTGATTTTGTTCTATGATATTACTGAAAATAGCAAGCAAATATTTTGTTCACTTTGGATATGTCCCAAAGTTCAATCCTTCAAACAGTGAATTCCTGCCCTCAAAGAAACCAATGATGTGTAAACTTGTAGTCATGGCTGTTAACACTAAAGGAAGTGATTTAGAGAACACATACAGTATTGCAGTAATTTATTGTTTTGAAAAGGAAATTGTAAAAACTTTGTGCTAAGATAAAATGGATTGGCAGGGGATTTATGTCCCTCAATAGAGAGTGTAAGAGTTTTCAGAGACTATTGTAGCCATTAATGTTGCTCTACCTTACAGTGGACATCTAGCAGTCCCAGTTAAAAGAACAATGGCCTAGTGTGATAAAGATTAATTTACTTTCAGAGTGTTGGAAACTTAAATTTAAATTTCAAATTTAAATTCAAATTGACCATTCTTTTAAACTTTCTCTTGATTTTTTTATTCAAGTATAATTAATATACAGTGTTATATTAGTTTCATTTGTACAATGTAATGACTCAACAATTTTAT
Source organism: Phoca vitulina (assembly GCF_004348235.1). Taxonomy (NCBI): domain Eukaryota; kingdom Metazoa; phylum Chordata; class Mammalia; order Carnivora; family Phocidae; genus Phoca; species Phoca vitulina. The sequence goes on from NW_022589717.1 coordinate 35,801,476, forward strand.
GCATTACTCAGTGCCCACCACAATAAGTATACTCTTATCTCCTTTATCTATGGAGAAATGTAAACTTATCATTTTTCAAAGACTATTAAAAAGTCAAGTTTTTTAAGAAAAATATTTTACAAATTACCTTCTACAAAACCAAAAAGGTGTTGCCACATTTTACTTCATCTTAAAACTTAGCTTTTTCCATAATATGTCATCATTGAGAAAAATGAGTTAGATAAAAGATTTTATGAGATATGTAACAATGTTAAAAAGTAGCCCTTATGCTATTTGAGATGATTGGGTATGCACGCAGATATATAAATTCCAAAAGTAAACATCTAGAAAATTTTGAATTTTATGATGATTTCTCTTTGTTTGAAGAACAGATTGAATCTGTGGTGTATATTGATGTGTTCACGGTTGTCACTGTAATAGAGAGAGGCACACAGGGGATACGTGTGCCACATGATTAGACACGAGTAATGGATAAAGATTCAGAGTGCAGCTTTGGAGACAGACTGCTTGCAATCAAATCTTAACACTTATTGACTATATGCTAGTGGGCAAATTACATCCTTTATATTTTTCAGTTTCTTCAACCATAAGTAAGGCTTTAAAGGGCTTCTTTATAGCTGACTACTGTGTAAAGCCTAATTCATACTAAACTCTCAATAGATGTTAGATATTTATATCATCAATGTGGTGTTTTGGGGGGCATCAAATAATCTTATCCCAATAATACGTTACTGAGAATATTCTAGGATTTGGTGTCCCGGTGTATAGAGATTTATACAGAATGGATCACATAATTAATAGGAATTCAGGTAACATGGAAACAATACCTTGTCTTTTCAAGTGCCTTCTCAACATATTAACCATTAATTATATCATTAAAGACTTCAAATACTGATAAGATGAGAACTGAAACAAGAAGGGGAAAAATGTAGTAAGGGATGATCAAAGAAAAAATAACTTTTTGGCTTATTAAATGTGGTAGCTTCCTTGAAGGATTTAAAATAGAAGAAGGAAGGTTATGGTAAGAAAATGTAGCCTTTAAAGTTAATGTCAAGCTTCCCAGTTTGAACAGGCAGAAGTCATGAGACAAATCTTAATTAAGGAAGCCCATCCTTCTCAAAACTGAGGCCGACAGCAATAAATCTATCTTTATCATGTGGTATTGAAACAATATTGTTAGATCCCATTAAAAAGGTTAATCTTTACTGTTCCTCCCTAATTTTATTTTCCATGAAGTATTTTGAAAGACAAGAGATTGGGGGCGCCTGGGTGGCTCAGTTGTTAAGCATCTGCCTTCGGCTCGGGTCATGATCCCGGGGTCCTGGGATCGAGCCCCACATCAGGCTCCCTGCTCGGCAGGAAGCCTGCTTCTCCCTCTCCCACTCCCCCTGCTTGTGTTCCTTCTCTCGCTTTGTCTCTCTCTGTCAAATAAATAAATAAAATCTTAAAAAAAAAAAAAAAAAGAAAGAAAGAAAGACAAGAGATTGCAAACTTATGTTCCAGTTTTTACATTTTTTTTTTTTTGCATTATGCAGGGCCTGATAGTTACAGACTATTACATTAATGAGTTAGTTTTATCTACCAAATATTTTTGAAATTTCATATCTGTGTCTAGTTTGTTTTTTCCGCCCAAATTAGTTATTTGAAATAAAAAGGTAAATCTAATATGAACACAGGTTGTCTAACGTAATGAAAAAGGCATGGTCAGAAATGCAGGTATTTTGTCCTGTGCTTTAAATCCCTTTTACCTTTGCAAAAGTGGGGGGTGGGGTGGGAGGGATGGGGTGACTGGGTGATGGACACTGGGGAGGGTATGTGTTCTGGTAAGCGCTGTGAATTGTGCAAGACTGTTGAATCTCAGATCTGTACCTCTGAAACAAATAATGCAATATATGTTAAGAAAGAAAAGAAGAAGAAGAAGAATGTAGCAGGAGGGGAAGAATGAAGGGGGGGAAATCGGAGGGGGAGAAGAACCATGAGAGACGATGGACTCTGAAAAACAAACTGAGGGTTCTAGAGGGGAGGGGGTTGGGAGGATGGGTTAGCCTGGTGATGGGTATTGAGGAGGGCACGTTCTGCATGGAGCACTGGGTGTTATGCACAAACAATGAATCATGGAACACTATATCTAAAACTAATGATGTAATGTATGGGGATTAACATAACAATAAAAAAATTTAAAAAACAACCAAACAAACAAAAAAACAATAAATCCCTTTTACCTGAGTACAAATTTTGCTGCTGGTAGATAGGGGATAGCTTTGTGGTTGTGGAAATTGTTGAGAAGGAAAGAATTCATTTAACAACAGCAGTATAAACTTTTAGAAACAAATTTATTCTAAATTAAAATAATGTTTGCACTGCCTAATAATTGGTTTCCTGATTGGAGAGTCAACCTCTATTCTTATTATGCATAAGGTGAGGCAGGGAGATTAGACAGACAATATTTCCATTTTCTTTATGTGACTTCTGGAATTTGATCAAGGTTGACAAGTGAATAAAAATAAACTTTTAAATTAATACTGTAATTCTTTATTAGGCTTGTTAATGATTACTGGACCTTCTAATTTTGACAAGAGGTATAATTTTTATTGGTCTAGTTGGCTAATAGACCTTTGCCTATGGTGATGTTCTTGTCACACTCTTTTACATGCTTCCTAGAAAATAACAATTAAACTTAATAGGGTATTGATCATTATTTCAAAACTGTAACCTTTTTTTTTTCCAATCTACAGCTGCTAAGATCTGAATGCAACATTTGCATTTAAATTAATCTTAGAGGGATTAAATGGCAGTTTGTAAAGCACAATGAAATAAGTATAGAGATATACCTGAATTAATAAAATAGCTATTATTTAGTTAGTCCTTTAGGTATTCCAAGCCCGTTAATATTGTCTTAGCTTTAATCTTTACAACAAGGGAAATATTTAACTCAATTTAGAAATTAAGAAACTGAATTCAGGGAAGTTACATATACACAGAACAATATGACATTGCCATTTTTGACTTTTGTTTTTAACCTAGCCAAGTTCACATGGCTTAACTGGTAAGGGACTGAGCTCTCCTTAACACTTACAACTTGTCATAAACATGATACTTTTCACTCTGTCGCTTTCTCACGTTACCTGGCAATGTCTCCAGTGAAGACAGAAAATTTTCTAATGAGATATTAGTTTAAATTTACTAAGAAAGCAAGATCTCAACAATATGAAGGGAATTATATTATTATTACTATTATTATTATGAAAGCATAGACATGCTGTAAGAGAATTTAAATTCAGCTTTAAGTTGTAACCTTTTTGGAGGTTTGGCTTTAAGCTGCCTGATCCATCTCTTACATAAATTTCTATTTTTATAATGCTATTGGGTTTTAAAATATACACTTTAGAAAGGAAACACAAGAAATCTATACTAACTGATTAAATTATATGATTCTATATGTTAGAGAGTTCAATAGAAGAGACATTATATTTCTGACTCCTGCTTAGAGGCAGCTGTTCAGATATGAGACAATTAAATTATCCAGGGTGGAGAGAAACATAGAAGAAAAAAATGAAAAGTTATATATGACTTCGGTTTAGTAATTCATTATTACTATTATGTATCTAACAATTCTGAAAAAGTAAATGAAGAATTAAGATGTGCTAGATAACTTCTAAAGTTTCACCTAACTCAAACGTGGTAATAATATTTAACTCAACAACAATTTAATAATTAGCTCCTATGTGTCCTCTACAGTGGCCCAGTCATTGTGGAATCATGTAAAAATGAGGACAAGGTTCCAATACCCATGGGTTTCAATTATTATGATATCATGGAAAAGTGAGGGCTGCTTTATATTAAAAATATTTGGGATAAAATGGCCATCCATGCTGATATATATCTTTTCACTAGGCAATTATCCTTAAATGTTCAAGAGGCTTCCAAAATCTTTCTTGGTAGTGTACACAAACAGTTTTGCATAAGTTTTATGAACATTCTGAACACTAATAATGACAATAATTGGTGGACTAGCTTAAACTATGTTGATTTCATCATTATCATGGAAACATTCTATAACCTCAACATGCATCATTTTATTTAATTTTTACAGAACTTTTAGAAGTAGTAACTTTTAGTATGCCCACTATACAGTCAAAGGAAAAAGTTTTACTTGCACATGTTCAAAGTCTTAGTTGCTGGCAAAATAGACACTTGAAATCACATCTCACTTCAAAAGCTAAGTGTCTGAGCCTCATGACTTATTGCCTCTTTATACAGTTACCATGATTTCATCTCTGTGGGAATTGCCATGGAAAGCATACAGCATGAATTTTTAAATCACTTTGTCCTACACTGAATCCCACATTTGCAATTTGTAAGCCAATTTAAAAAAAAATCAGTTAAGCCTTTTGAGACAACTGTTCATCCTAAGGATTCTCTAGAAGTTTCCACTATAATGCATATTGTGGTCTAACTATAAATAACCACTTTTTGCCCCTCTTAATCCATAATGAAAAGAAATGAATTTTTGAGAATGCCTATGGAAATAACAGATTGAAATCTCCGTAATTCAGAAGTGTGTGGGAAGTAATTATTGCATTAACAAAAAATTTTAAGAAAATGCATTTGCATTAGTTTGAATATATACTATAATTTAAGCTAGGCAGCAAATAGATGTCCTGGTAGGAATTTTTTAGATATGCTATAAAATCAGCACAATATCTATATATAGATATATCATTCACAGGTATTGAATAACACTTGGATTTAAGTTATATAGTGGAGATGATTAATATTATACATATATTATGCAGTGGTTTTACAATATAATGTTCTTCAACAGTCTACAGATAAAGCATATCTAAGTTCTTTAAATATTTTTAAAAGTAGATGAAATTACAGGACATTAATTTTGTTGTAAAAAATATAGTGTTGACCCACATATCCTCAATTCATCAATCCTTCTACGTGCTAAATTATGGACAAGATACAGAAAATATAAATGTTTTTGTGCTAGAAGCATTTTATAATTATGGTGTAGAAATTAGTCTTTTGTTAATCAAGTAATTCTGCTTGGTTCCAAAGATCATTACTGAATGGCTTTGAATCTCTGGGAATATCACAACAAATTTGAATAGGTCTCCATATGTCAGATACTAAGTGAGGGGAAAATGGTCAGTTTTGTGAGAGAAACAGGTATTTTCAATAAAATGTGGTAGATTTATGAGAGTTACGATGGCAAAGAGAATGTATTAAAACCCAGAAGAGAGTCATTGCCTTCAGGAATGTCACATCATCAAGGAGGGTTATGTTGTGTTTTAAGCCAAAGACCATATAGTCAAGGGGTTCCACCCAGAATTAGATAGCCGCATTGTTGGTGAAGCCTGATTAGAGCTCTTAGAGTATGAAACAAAAGTAAATATTTGAAAACAATATTTACATTATATTAAGTGAACTAAACTAACTCCACAAATGCAGTGGTTATCTCTGGAAGTTATGGCCTGTCACGGCCTCCCACTGTCTAACATTTACATGTTTTCTCCCTTGCACTTTTCTTTTTAAAAATTTTTCTTCACTCTATGCTGCAAGTATACTCCCTTCTTCCTTTAGATTGTATCCTAAGTCCTGCGAGGTGTAGCCTTTCTCTTCTTTCTAGATTCCATTTTATCCTTCTCCCTATTTTCCATTTCTGACTCCCTATGTCCACTGGCCTTGCTTTGGTCTAGGCATAATGATATGATAATTTATTTCAATAGTTTCTTTTCTAATCTTCCAGTTTCCATTCTAAGCGCTTTTAATATCATCTTTTTTTTTTCAAAAATGTAAATCTAATCACATCATGTCTCATTAAAATTGTTCAATAGCTCATTGGGGCTTTCAGGGTACAGGTCAAACTTTTTGTTTTGTTTTGTTTAATTCCAAACATCCTATGTGACAGATTCCTATTTTACTCCTCTTTATTTATGTATTCTATTTTGCTCAATCACTTGTGGACAAAACTGGCTACTTACACTTCCCTCAATAAATGCACTTTTATGCCTGTATGATTTCCTTCATGTTATTTTTTTATGCCTGGAATGACCTCAATCACCTTACTTTCATTATTCACTTGGATACTTTCTCTTTCAATCTATATCTCAAGTATCTCTTTTTTTCTAGGAAAGCTTTATGATCCCAAGTCTTATGTGGATGCTTCACACCAATCTTTGTTATCAGATGTATCAAGCACTGCTGTGAAAAAGAATACCCACACATTACTAAAAGATAGGAGACATGTGAACTTCTTTATTTTTTAAAAAGATGTTATTTATTTATTTGATAGAGAGAGAGAAAGAGAGAACACAAGCAGGGGGAGCAGCAGGCAGAGGGAGAAGCAGGCTCCCCACTGAGCAGGGACCCTAACGTAGGACTCAATCCCAGGGTCCTGGGATCCTGACCTGAGCCAAAGGCAGACACTTAACCAATTGAGCCATCCAGGCGCCCCCAACTTCTTTATTTTTAATTAATCATTTTACTCTGAAATAACTGAAGATCCATATGCGGTTGTAAAAATTAGTATGGAGAGACCATGTACATGTTTTCCAAATACCTTTAATGATAAATTCTTGCAAACGATAAGAGAGGGAAACAACTAGGATATTGACTTTGATCTTGTTCAGATTTCTGCAATTTTACATGTACTTTTCTGAGGGTGTGTACACATGGACATATGTGTGTATTTAATTCTGAGTAATTTTATCACATCTGTACATTTGTGTACCCACCACCACAGAAAAAAATATAGAACAATTTCATCACCATATAGATCCTTCATGTTGCCTTTTCATCAGTGCACCCACTTCCTCCCCCACTCCTAGCTCCAGCACTGGTGATTGAAAACAACTAATCAGTTTTACATTTCTACATATATTTTTCTCATTTCAAAAAATTTACATAATAAAATGATAAACAAAATGTGGTATGTACATGCACTGGAATATTACCCTCAAAAATGAGTGAAATTCAGACACGTAATGCAAAATGATGATATTATGCTAAGTGAATTAATTCAGTCACACAAAGACAAGTGTTATATAATTACATTTATATAAATTACCTAGAGTAGACAAATTCAGAGACAGAGAGTAAAATGATGGTTGCTAGGGTTTAGGGAGACGTGAGAGTGTGAAGTTAATGTGTAATAGATACACCATTTCAGTTAGAGAGGATGAAAAAGTCCTAGAGATCTATGATGATCATGGTTGCACAATAATGGAAATGAACTTAAAGGCATAGACTTAGTAATGTTTCCAATGGTAAATTTTATGTTATGTATATTTAACCACAATAAAAAATGTCACATAAATGGAGTCCTACAGTATGTCAACTTTTGATGATGGATTTTTTTACTCAGCATAATTCTGTGGAGATTCACCCAAGTTATATATATCAATAGTTCACTGCTTTTCATTTGCTGAGTAATAGTCCAAGATATGCATGTACTATGGCTTGCTTATCCATTCACCTATTGAAAGGCCTTTGGGTGGATGCCAGTTTTGGGATATAAAAAATGAAGTTCATATTAAAATGTGTTCACAAAGCTTTTGTGTAGACATTAGTTTTTATTTCTCAAGGATAATTGCCCAATTGTGAAATTTCTGGGTTGTACAGAAATTGTGTGTTTAGTGTTTGGAGAAACTGCCAAACTCTTTCCTAGAGTGGCTGTACCATTTCACATTCCTAGCAGTGTGGAATGAGTGATAGGGTTTCTTGGCATCCTCTCCAGCATTTTGTGTGATCATTATTTTTTATTTTAGCCATTCTGATAGCTGTGTAGTGATATCTCATTGTGGTTTTAAGTTGAATTTTCCTAATACCTAATGAAGTTGAATGTCTTTTCATGTGCTTTTATAAAATCAGTATATACTTTTTGGTGAAATACTTGTTCATGTATTTTAACAATTTTCTAAGTGGATTTTTAAAAATTTACTCTTGAGTTTTGAGTACTTTCTATATTTGAAGCAATAGTTTGTATTGTATATGTGATATGTAAACAGATTCTCCCATTAAGTACTCTGGCTTTTCATTCTCTTCTCAAATGGAGGCCTTTTGCAGAGCAATATATATTTGTGTGTGTGTATGTGTGTGTGTATACATATATATATTTAACATTGTGAGGTCCGATTTCTCAAGTTTTGGTTTTATGGGTCATGTTTTTTTTTTGTTTTTGCCAAGTTGAAGTCTTAGCCTAGCCGCAGATCCCAAATATATGCTATATATTTTATGTTTTTATTTTTATTCATTTTTTATTATGTTCAGTTAGCCAACATATAGTACATCATTAGTTTTTGATGTAGAGTTCAACAATTCATTAGTTGCCTATAACACCCAGTGCTCATCACATCACGTGCCCTCCTTAATACCCATCACCTGGTTACCCCATCTTCCCAAACCCTTCCTTCTGTAACCCTCAGATTGTTTCCCGGAGTCCAGAGTTTCTCATAGTTTGTCTCCCTCTCTGATTTCTTCCCATTCAGTTTTCCCTCCCTTCCGCTGTGGTCCTCCGTGCTATTCCTTATGTTCCAAGATAATTGTTTTAATTAACAGACTATATGTTTGAACCAGTTTAAATTAAAAAAAAAAAATTGAGCCTAAATTTAAGCTCCCATAAGGTCCCTCACCCTCTTTTCACAGTTTTCCCTATTATTAACATCTTGCTTTGGTGTGGTACATTTGTTATAATTGCTAAGCCAATATTGATACATTACTACTTACTAAAGTCCTTAGGTTATATTAGGGTTCACACTTTGTTTTGTGCATTTTGGATTTTGACAAAGGTATGTGTCCACTACTACATTTATCATATGGGATGGTTTCATTGCCCCAAAACTCTCCTATGCTCCCTCTTCCTGACTGCCTGGCAACCATTGAGCTTCTTACTGTCTCTGCCGATTTTCTTTTTCCAGTATTTCATCCAGTTGGAATAATACAGTATGTAGCCTTTTCAGATTGGCTTTTTCACCTAGAAATATGTATTAAAAGTTTTTTCATGTGTTTTTGTGGCTTGATAGCTAATACATTTTTATCATTGAATAATATTCTATTTTATGAATGTACCACAGTTTATCTATTCACCAATTTAAGGATATCTTTGTTGCTTCTAAGTCTTGGGAATTATGAGTAAAACTGCTAAAACATTGTGTGCAAGTTTTTGTATGGATTTAAGTTGTCAACTTACTTGGTTAAATACCAAGGAGTGAAATTACTGGGTAATATGATAAGAGTATGTTTGGTTTTGTAAGAAAGTGGCATATGTGTCCCAAAGTGGCTATACCATTTTGCATTTCCATCAACGATGAGAATTCCTGTTTTTCCACATCCTCATCTGCATTTGGTGGCGTCAGCATTTTGGATTTTACTCATTCCAATAAGTATGTGGCCATATATCATCATTATTTAAATTTGCAATTCCCTAATGGCATTTGATGTTGAACAACTCATATGCATAAACATCTGTGTATCTTTTTTGGTGATGTGTCTATTTAGATCTTCTGCTCAGTTTAAGTGAGGTTTTCTGTTTTCTTTTGTGGAATTTTAAAAGTTCTCTGTATATTTCAGATACCAGTCCTTTATCAAGTATGTATTTTGCAAAGATTTTTCTACAATTCTCTCACAAGGCTACGATTAAGGTGTTTTGTTAAGATTTTTCTACTACACTGTGGCTTGTCTTTTCATTGTCTTAAAAGCGATTTTGCAGAGCAGATGTTCTTAATTTTAATTAAGTCAAATGTATCTCTTTTTCTTTCATATGGTGCTTTTACTTTTGGTGTTGTATCTAAGAAAAGTCATTGCCAAACACAAGATCATCTAGACTTTCTCCTATGTTGTTTTCTTGGAATTTTATATTTTGTGTTTTACATTTAGTCTGTGATCCACATTGAGTTAACTTTTGTGAAAGGTTGTGATTTTGTCTAGATTTATTTTTTTTTGCAAGATGTTAATGAAAAATTTGCCTTTTATTCCAGCATCATTCGTTGAAAAGACTATGGTTTCTCTATTTAATTGTCTTTGCTCATTTGTCATAGATAAGTTGACGACATTTGTGTGGGTCAATTTGTAGACTATTCTTTTCCATTGATCTATTTGTCTTTTCTTTCACCTGTACCACCTTGTCTTGATTGTTGTATTAAGTCTTGAAGTTGGGTAATGTCAGCCCTCTGACTTTTTTTTTTATATTGGCTCTTCTAGATCTCCATATAAATTTTATTTTATTTATTTTTTTTAAAGATTTTATTTATTTATTTGAGAGAGAGAATGAGAGACAGAGAGCATGAGAGGGAGGAGGGTCAGAGGGAGAAGCAGACTCCCCGCCGAGCAGGGAGCCCGATGCGGGACTCGATCCCGGGACTCCAGGATCATGACCTGAGCCGAAGGCAGTCGCTTAACCAACTGAGCCACCCAGGCGCCCTCCATATAAATTTTAGAATCAGTTTGTTAGTATCCACAAAATAACATGCTGGGATTTTGAAGGCAATTGCATTGAATCTATAAATCAAGGTAGAAAGAGCTTACAGCTTAGTGATATAGAATCTTTTTATCCATGAATGTGGAAAAGCTCTCCATTTATTTAGATATCTCTAATTTTTTTTCATTGGAGTTTTATAATTTTTCTCAAATAAACCTTGCACCACTTTTTCTAAATGTTTTAAATTTCCATATAAGTCTACAATCCATTTTGAATTATTTTATTCATTTATTTTTAAAAGATTTATTATTTATTTATTTATTTAGAGGAGAAGGAGAGAGAGCAGAGGGAGGGGCAGAAGGAGAGAGAGGCAGAGAAGCAGACTCCACACTGAATGCAGAGCCCTATGTATTCCAACTTGTTTATTTTTGCTTTTGGTGTCAAATTTTAAAAAATCAGGACCAACAACAATCTTAAGTATGTTACTGTCTATGTTTTCTTGTAGGAGTATTATGTTTTCAGGTCTTACATTCAAGTCTTTAATTCATTTTGAATTATTTTTGTGTGTGGTGTAAGATAGTGGTCCAGTTTCATTCTTTTGCATATTGATAGCCAGTTTTTCCAACCCATTTATTGAAGAAACTGTCCTTTCCCCATTGCATATTTTCCATTCCTTTGTCATAAATTAATTGACCATATGTGTGCAGGTTTATTTCTGGGCTCTCTATTCCATTCTATTGATCTATGTGTCTGTTTTTATACCAGTGCCATATTGTTTTGATTACTACAGCTATTTATTTATTTATTTATTTATTTATTTATTTATTTAATCTTACTACAGCTCTTTAATATAGTTTGAAATCATGCAGAGAGGCTTCTCTTCTACTACCTTTTCTGGTACAATGTAGTGGATTGGTCTGCCCAGTTCCTGCTGTTGCCATTTCCATGGGAAGATTGGGTCACTGTGACCAGAAGTTGTGGAACAAAGAATGATTTTGTCCCCTGAGCCCTGCTGATCACATTGCTGCAGGTCGGTTGGATCTGCTGTTGACATGAATGTGGGTCTTCTCCCTATGTTCAGCTGAGATGTACCTTTCCTAATTCTCTAGCCAGATAAAATATACTCTTCTTTTCTTTTCTTTCCGTGTGTGTGTGTGTGTGTGTGTGTATACCTGTTGGCATTTCTAAGTTGTCTAACAAACTGCTACCCAGTCTAGAAGTCATCCATGTATTTCTCTTTAAGTCTTAATGTCCCTGGCTAGTTTGTCTTCTTCTTTTCAAGCTTCAGAGTCTTTTTATGATTGTGTTGAATTATTAGTGCTTTTAATTGTATATAGAGGAGAAGAACAAGTTAAAAATGAATGTATGCCTTATTAACTTAGAATTAAAAGTAATTTAATCAGCTTGAAATAATAAAGGGCTATTTATTTTTCAAAGGAATTGGCTTCTGGACTATCATAAGAAAAACTAGTCAACAGGTCTTCATGCATCTTTACTTTAGATTCTCACCTGGTTAAAAAAAAGAAGTCTGGGGAAAACAAGCCATATAGGACTTAATAGTTAAGATAAATTTTGAAGCATTTAATTGTTTTTCTGTTTGAAGTTGCAGAATTTTGACAAGTGAAATAATTTAGATAGTTGCAGATTGCAAAGCAACATAGAACTAGAAAAATATGAGACAAGCTCTGTGAATTGTCCTTGTTTCAAAAGTAACCAAAATTGAACAAACATACATAAACATTGATTGTAGATGAACACAGAAGTGGGAAATATGTTTCTCATGGTAAAGGATTCACCCATTCTGTGGCAACCACTGACATTTTGAGAGGGGGGGATTATATGATTGAGTTTGTATCTTCTTGTAAGTGTGATAATCCATTTTGTATCAACTAGGCAACTGGTGGGCTATCTTATACAAAATAGAACAATCAATAAATATTTGGTGACATGCAGAGGTTATGGAAGAAGTAAAGAATATAACAGAGAATTCAGAGAATAGAAAGTTGTAGTGATCAATATATGCTATGACATTCCTTTATTACCAAAAATACGTTTCTGTATTCATATTTCTCCCTATAATTAAACATAGCATTAACAAGTATTTATTCTTGACAGAATTTAAGCTGAAGGAAGAATGTATTTATTTAGGTAGCGTTGTGAATAGTGGCCTGGGTAACATTTTCAGTTTTATTTGTTGTCATTTTTGTCCTCTATTTATGTGAAGTTTTTCATCTTTTCTTGGAGACTTTTTTCTTAAATTGTGAGCCAAGTTTTTTTTTTTTTTTTTTTTTTAAAGATTTTTTTTTTATTTGACAGAGAGAGACACAGTGAGAGAGGGAACACAAGCAGGTGGAGTGGGAGAGGGAGAAGCAGGCTCCCCGCTGAGCAGGGAGCCCGATGCGGGGCTCGATCCCAGGACCCTGGGATCATGACCTGAGCTGAAGGCAGACGCTTAACGACTGAGCCACCCAGGCACCCCGTGAGCCAAGTTTTATTGTTCTGGATATATTCTTTATTTCATTCAATTTCACTTCTTTATGTCTTTCATGCAGACCTCATGGAAATTAGTAAAGAAATGCAACAGAAAAATATTCCTTTGACATACCCAAAGTCTTCTGAAGGACAGTGAAAATTTGAACTTTAAAGAAAATGAAAATAAGATAAATAAGCACAGACAAAATCTAATAAAACTTCCATCAACTAAATTCAATTAAAAATCCTGTTTGCAATGCATTTTGACTTAACCCAACTAAAATGTGCTTCCTTCTGACTAGTGTAATAGTAAGTATTATGGATAAAGTCTATACTGTATGATTTTAAATAAATATACTCTTCCATTTTTTTTCTTCAAATAGGTCTTTTTTTTTCCTATGTTCTTTTTTATGCTCCTTTTTTTTTGAAGGAATTTTATTGCATTATTTTTACTGGATAAGTAATTAATAGTATTAACAATAATTTCAGAAACTTCAGAAATCAACCTAATATTTATATCTGTTAAGATATTTGTTTTAAAAATGCTACAGATTTTGTATACAGTATCTATATAAAATATAGCATATAGCTAAAAAAATTATTGACATATTCCCTAATCTATGCCCTCTATGCCCTGGTCGATGCCCTCAAAGCTTCTCACCCTTGCTGCTGTGTACTAGGTTTTTGTGGAGTTGCCAGCTGGGAAATTTTATCATTCTTCCCAGCCAGAGGTGTAAAGGTCTCACCAAATCTGAGACTAGTCACCTCTACCAAAGTTAACAACTTTTCCTCTTCCAGTTCATAAACCATCTGATTCAATCATTCTAGACATTTCAAATAAAAGCAGGTCTTGCTGCCAAAGATAGGCAAAGATGTATGCAGGACTGCGTACCCCCCTTATAAGCCTAAACCACAAAAGCTGATCGTTACACAAGAACATAATGTTTTGATTGAATTCATATTATAGTCACCTAAAATATACCTTCAGTCTTCCCACCTGCTCTATTTCCTAATATATTCCAACTCATTTAGGTCTGGATATAAGTTCTGCTCTATCACTCAATGCTTACATTCTTTTAATCTATTTTTTAATGTTATGCAGCTAGTTACTAGATTTTTTGAGAATATAATACAATTGAATAGCTTATAAGTTTACTTCCAGTATCAAGACTGCTTTTTTGTGTTTCTCATTTGAATTAGCTAGAGTCTACCGGACTACATTGCTATACTGTGTGTAATGCATTTAATACTGTTTTTGTGCAAGCATCAATTATGAAACTAAATTACTTTTGTCTTTAATTTGGTTTTCAAACAACAGAATATCAATATGTAGATCATAAAATCCTTATTATCCTTTGATTTTAGATGCTTATAATATATTTATGATAATTAAATTTATAATACCCCAATGATATCAAAGCAGACTTTGTTGAAAACAAAATTTAGATAAATATCTTGTAGAAAGAGAAAGTAACCAATTATACAAAGCAATTTGGATCTATGAATGAAATGTATACTCCCAGGAATCCTCAGAACATCTCCACAATAAAATAAGCAGATTATAGCCAAAATATATGTACATTGATTCTGGACCAAATGACCAATTAAAATAAATGAAAGTGGGAGGAAATATTTTATTTTTTCTTGTAAGCAAACTGTTTGACATTGTTTCCAAAAACCAAGCTGAGATATATTCCATCATAACATGTTACTACTAATAGCTATAAACCAATAAAATAATATTATTTCAAGATTTGAGGATCAAATATAATTTATACAAATATAGTAGTGACTAAAATTAGTATTAATAAGAACAAATTTATAGTAAGTTAACTTTTAATGCATATTTTGCCAAATAGTTATTAATTATCATTACCTCATAACAAATTATCTCATAACTTTGTGGCTTAAAACAATATACACTTATTATCTCAAAGATTCTGTGGACCCATAAATTGAGCATAGTTTACTTAGATGCCTCTAACTCAGAGTCTCTAGCATTCACCAAGAGAGACTGGGAGAGACATAAAAACAGACACAGAAACAGGGACAGAGAGGGGGCAAACAAGATGAAGGTTGCAGTCTTTTTGTAATCTCAGCTCAACGGTGACATTCAATCACTTTTTCCATATTTAATTCCTTAGAAGAGAGACTCTAGCTCACGGTCTAGGGGAAGAAAATACACAAGGGTGTGAATACCAGGAAGCAGAGACCATTAGGGACCATCTTAGATGCCATCTACCACAACTTATTTGTATATTTACATATGCATAATTTTGTGTATCATTAAAAGTAAATATTGAAAATTTCTCCTTAAAGCCACATGGATTAAATTAAAAAAATTAAAAAAAACAAAAATTAAAAAACTCCACAACATTAACCAAAAAAGCATCTGAATTGAAAAAAAAATATTAGAAACAAAATGCTCTAAGATCCTTATTTTACAGAATGTGAATAAATATTTTTAAATTTATGCTTTGATAATATATATATTTTAAGATTCTCATGATAATCACTGAAAGTGTTTGACATCCTAAATAATAAATAAAAAAAAAGAAAGTGAAGAAAACATTAATTTATATGAAGACAAGGAAAAAATTAAAAGAAAAAGTTTTTAAGTTAAGACAAATAGCAGAAATATGCCAGTAGATTCAGTCCAAATAATGTCTGTATTTAGGTTCAATGTTAGAAAATAAATTTGCCAGCTAAAAGACAGAGGATGCCAAACTAGATTAAAAGTGAACTGTAAACTTTCAAAAAAAGCCACAAGAAATATTGTAGGAACACTGATAGACTGAAAATCAAAGGTGAAAAATATCCCAGTCAACTAGTAATCAAAACAGCTAATATCAGACGAAATAATATCAAACAAGAAGAAAGTATCCATATTAGTTTCCTGTGGCTCCTCTAAAAAATTACCACAAATTTAGTGTCTTAAAATGATAGAAATTCATTCCTTCACAGCTCTGGAGGCCAGAAGTCTGAAACCAGTTTGGGCTGAAATTAAGGTGACAACAGGGCCCTCCTCCTGGAAGCTCTAACGAAGCATCCATTCCTGGCCAACACCAGCTCTGGTGGCTGTCACTGTGCTTTGGCTTGGGTCCCATCACTCCACTCCTCAAGGCCAACATCTTCAAATCTCTCTCTTCTTTGTCTTCACATCATGATTTCCTCTGAAACTAGTCAAATCATCCTCTCCCTCCTTCCTATAAAGATCCATATAATTATATTTATGGCTCGTAAAGATAATCTAGGATAATAGCCCCATCTCAATATCCTTATCTTTATTGCATTTACAAAGATCTTTGTTTTGTTTTTGTTAACATTTGTTTTGTTTTCCATATAAGGCAACGTTCATAGTTTCCACGGATTAGGACATGGATATTTTTAGGGAATGTTAGAAGCATTTTTCAGAGTAACACAGTATCAGTATTTATGAAAAATTAATGCACTTAAAATATAAATAGTCCAAACTTGTTTACAAATGATTAGGTAGCTTCAAAATATATAAAAGTGCATTTGACAGAATTACAAAAAGGTGAAAAATTCCTATCATAAATCTTTATTTCAATACATTGTTCTCAGTAACTGATGACCTAGAATTCAAAACAAATAAGAAAGTATATACAAGTTTTAATAGCATAATTAACATGCTTGATTTTATAGAGATAAAGTTTATGGAGATAAACAATAGGAAAGTAAACAATATCTTTAAAAAGAAAATGGAACATTAACCCAGACTTACCATGCACCATGCATAAACCAAAGAGCGCATCTTCTGTCTGTAATAAATTTAAGTGAGATATAAATAACAAAAGAACTTTAAAAAATTTTGTAGAGATTGAAAAAATTTTATTAACAAAATTTGTTAAGATGTTTAAAAATATTTAATTTGATAAATAAAAATACCGCATTTCAAACGTGGAGGCAATTACAGGAACACAACAGATTTTTGTTTCTTTATATGATTTTACTTTTCTAAGATTTATTAATATATATATATAGTAAAGCAGTATATAGTTCTATGAGTTTTGACAAATGTATGCAATCATATAATCACCACCAAAATCAAGATATAGAAAATTCCCAGCATTCCAAAATACCCACTCTGGCTCTTTGTAGTCAAGCACACTCCCCCAACCCCAGCCACTGATTTATTTTCTGCCCCTATTGTTTTGCTTTTTATTTTTAATTTTTAATTTTTTTTTGTTTTAAAGATTTTATTTATTTATTTGACAGAGAGATAGAGAAAGAGCACAAGTAGGCAGAGCAGCAGGGAGAGGGAGAAGCAGGCTCTCAGCTGAGCAAGGAGCCTGATGTGGGGCTTGATCCCAGGACCCTGGGATCATGACCTGAGCTGAAGGCAGATGCTTAACCATCTGAGCCACCCAGGCACCCCTGTTGTTTTGCTTTTTAGATCTGTTTTATCCTTGATGATTCTGAACTCCACACTGAAATCATCCAGAGTGCACATCTCATTTATTAGATCCAGTTTACTATTTACAATTTAGTCTATAACTGTCATAATACTTTGCGTGTTTATTAAAAAGTAATTACTGAAATGGGAGAGATTTATAAACTACACTTGAGTCAGAAATATTATCTTGTGACTTATGTTAACCCCTATTTATGAATATTTTATTCACTGTGTTATTTTTGTTTCCTTCCATGATCATTAATCAATTAATCATTAATCATTCACTCAACAAATCTATGCACAGCTCTTAGGGACATGGTTAACTTAACAACCAAAGGAAATTGCCATCATATAATTAACAGGTTTGTGGGAGGGGCTGTGTAATTTTTAAATTACAATAGAAATGAATGCATCAAATGAGATGTACAGAGTTCTTTGAATGTGTACACCATGGGAAGCAAGACTACCGTTGTCTGCCTATTCATCCGGCTTGGGTTTTGATGAGCTACTTGCCTCTGTGAGTTGTTTTTTATTAAACTTAGAAAATTTGGGACCTTTTTCTTTCCCCCCAAAATTTTCCTATACATACTCTCTTGGGAGTCCAATTACATATATCTTAGACTGTTTGTTATTACCCTTTGAATCTTTCATGCTTATTTTTGCTTACCTCCTTTTAATCCCTCTGCTGTTAAGCTTCATTATGAGTCATGAGATGAACCCCTTCTTGCATTTGAGGTATTTGGTGTGATTTGGAGCACATGCCTGAGAATTATTTTTTTAGCAAGTCCCAAATGATTTTGTAAGTTATCAAAAACTCTGAAATAATCCATCTTAAATTTACACTATCTATAACAGATTCAGTTTTTCTGGAGCTGAATGCTGACCAATATATAAAAGCGACTGAACCATAATATGTATGTGTGTGTGTGTGTGTGTGTGACTATTCTGGTGATCTGACATTTGGCTTAAGTTAAATACAAAATGCTTTAATGAGTTAAATAATTTGTAGGTTGTATGCTTAAAATATGTTCTTCTTTAAAAAAATAGGTGATGTTCATAGTGATCATTTATAAAACCTGATCAGGCATCATAATATCCATTAATTAAACTTAATTAAAATCATTTCTATATGCTCTCAAAAGGGAATCATCACAACAGAAAAAATGTGCCAATGTTTTTTATAAATATCAATTATTTTAAAAAATTATGCCTATAATGAAAACATATTACTTTGAAAGTCAAATATCAATTTTATCAGGTTGGATTCTATTTTAAACCCTTCTTAATTAAACAGAGTCTTACTGATAATTCATTAAGAGTCAGACAAATGTGCAATCTCAACCTTTGAAGTTTAAATATGTGCAAAAATATGATATCATTGATAATACAGTAACATCATGTTTCCATAGTCTTTAGAAGTAAAAATAAATGGTATTTTTAAAACTTTCATCAAGCAATCTTTGGTATAATGGAAACACCGTCTTCATTTTGGAGTGTCTCACTCTTCTCAATAGATAGATGATAGATAAGTTTACGGGTAGAGAGATGATAATGATAGATGAAAGATTAGATGGATTGTTGATAAGTAGATGATAGGTAGATGATAGATAGATAGATGATGATAGATGATAGATAGTTGATAGATAGAAGATAGTAGATACATAAATAGATCATTAGATGGAACATGGTAAAATATTAAAATTGGAGTTAATACTGAATTTAGAATCATACACACTGTTGTAATGTTTAGTGTGTTTGTTTTCCATAGTATTCGTGATGGAATTAGTATAAAACAGAAAGAAATCATGCAGTCTTTAACATCACTAAATAATGGGACCAATTCCACTCATATAACCATAAAATAAAGATTTTTTAAGTGATGAATCACTGAATTCTACTCTAGAAACCAATATTGCACTGTATGTTAACTAAGTAAAATTTAAATTAAAAAAATATTAAAAAAAATAAGCATAACTAATCTATGCATATATTCCTGAAAAGAGTAATCAAATATATGTGTATTATCTATATAACTATTAAATAATCTTAAATAATATTTAAGAAATAATATAAACTTGGGGGCGCCTGGGTGGCTCAGTTGGTTAAGCGACTGCCTTCGGCTCAGGTCATGATCCTGGAGTCCCTGGATCGAGTCCCGCATCGGGCTCCCTGCTCGGCAGGGAGTCTGCTTCTGCCTCTGACCCTCCCCCCTCTCATGTGTTCTCTCTCATTCTCTCTGTCTCAAATAAATAAATAAAATCTTTAAAAAATATATATATATATAAACTTGGGTTTATTTTGTAGAATATATAGCCTTTGAAACAATTTAAAATGATTGACATTGATTTATATATTTATAAGTTACCCTGCTTTGTTACTCTCAAATAATAAGAAAGCTAAGCATCAGAAATACTCCAATACAAACAAAAACACAGTTTTTACAATAAAAATCTGACCTACTACTGCCTGTATGAAAGGTTCAAGTGAAGTAAACAAGGGATAGTCTAAATGGGCTAATTAATATCACATCCAGCAGGAGAAAACCTAAATAATGCATTTACCCCCAAGAACAGGGTTAGAGAATAAAGGAGGGGGACACATTCATGCAACTATTTCTTTCTTCTCTCTCTGTTTACTAGTTTCAATAAATAAGCCTATTTGCTATATATCCACATCTTCAGCAAGTGATCTCAGGTTTTCATTTTGGAACTATTATGTTTTCTTTACTTCTTATTTCTGACATTTTAAACTTTAATATACAATCAATATACCTCAAAATTGTTCTTTTAAATATGTATTTATTTATTTTAGAGAGAGACAGAGAGAGAGTGACTGAGCAGGGGGAGGGGTATAGGGAGATGGAGGGATTCAGAGAGAAGCAGACTCCCCACTGAGTACAGAGCCTTATGAGGGGCTCAATTCCAGGACCCTGAGACATGACCTGAGGTAAAACCAAGAGTTGGAGGCTTAACCGATTGAGCCATCCAGAAGCCCAATATACCTTAAAATCCTTAAGTGGTCCTTGCTGAAATATAGGTCAAGAATATGAGATGGCTCCATTTTAGATTTTTTTTTTTTTGCATTTTCAAATTTTTTATATTAAATTAACAAAAAGCATGTACCTTTTTTGTTATTAAAATAACATCTTAACATATTTAACATTCACCATTGATATAATTAATTTTATATGCATAAAATTTGTTATATTTTAACATTAAACATGAATTTTCATTTCATTTTATAAATAATTATTCATGGAGTGACTTTGATTAAAGGAAACAGTTTGAATCAATTTCTAAATCTCCTCTGAGATTATTGTCTTCCTGAATATACCTAGACTCCTCAAGACAAGTATTTTTTTTTCCCGAGTTTTTATTTAAATTCCAACTAGTTAACATACAGTGTAATATTAGTTTCTGGCATAGAATGTAGTGATTCATCACTTACATCTAACACCCAGTGTCCACAACAAGTGCCCTCCTTAATACCCATCACCTGTTTAACCCATTCCCCCTGCCCACCTCCCCTCCAAAAACCATCAGTTTGTTCTCTATAGTTAAGAGTCTGTTTCAAGACAAGTATTTTAATCAAAGCTATGTAATGTGAATAAATACCAGTGGGCATTTTACAACCATCCACATAGTAACTGACCAAACCCACCATTTTATGATCCAAGTTTTATTTTTTCCAACACATTTCAAAAAAAATAATCTCTTTTTATGATCTTTGGATCATTTTATTATATTACATATTGCATCAGTTAGGTGGTAACATTAGTCAATAAAACAATGTTTCTAGATATTCTTAAAAGAGAGCATTTAATAGGGAACCAGTTGAAAAATGTTGGGATACCTAAATGGATAAAAAAGAAATGAAGTCACCCAAAGCTTAGTAAGAGCAGGAAAATCTACTCCCCTTCCTTCTGGCGAGCATTTGTTGCTGCTTTTCTAAGATCATGTGGAATGCTACAGATATTAAGGTGACCAAGGCTGGAACTTGTAGACAGATGCTTCCTAGGACTGATGCAACCACAGAAGAAACATCACATGAATTAGTCTGGAACCCACAGAGACACTTTAATGCCTGGCGCTGGGAAATTGCTTTAAGCTGGGGATGCTAAAACTAACCAAAATCTCCTGGACTCACTTGTGATCTGATGTTGCTGGACAGATATTGCCAAACAATATACTGAAATAAGAACACTATTTCCCCCTCCTCTTACCTTCCAGCACTCCAAGATTCCCTCCCTTTGGCAAAGCTAACCAGAAGTCAACTGGCAAGAGTCTGTGAATAGATTATGAGGGTTCTAGTTTCCATGTATTATGTAACATTAAAAAGAAGAATGAAAATGGGGTTTCTGAGTTCCCAACCATAAGAAATATCTGCTCAAATATTAGACAAAACATTTGGAGAACATGATGTTTTCATAAAAACGTCACAAATAGAATTCTAACTGTATACTTTTCCATTTGCTATTGTTACAGAAATCCAAGGCACTTCATACCATTACTTTTTAAAAGATATAATTTGATTTCTGGCTTATTATTATACTATTCTTGAAAAATGATGTAATTCTGAAAGCTATCACAATGTATTTTCTACGAAAAGTATTTATATATTGATGGGAAATTAGGAAAAAAGCTTTTACAAATATTCTATGAAATACTACTTCATAATCTATAAAATGCTGTTCTATATGATACTTTGTGACAGGATCTATAAAGACATGCTTTTAACTTTAATGCTTCAGACTATTACTACCCAAGAAAAATGTAGTAACATTTACAGTAAAACATATTTTATTCTTTTCTAGTTGCTCATGAAAAAATAAATATGTGTCATTCTTTAAATTATTGATAAAAATAATATTGGATATTGTGTACTAATTCATTTATTTTTGCATTTTTAGAAAAAGAGTACCAAAATGTCAGTTGAAATTGAGCAATATAAATAGAAAAAATAAACCATAAATTCACTTTAATTTATATATTTGTTAACTGGAAGCAATGTTCATGTAAATATATCTTACAGAAATATTGTTTTCAATAATGTTAGTTACATATAGAACATGAATACTCTGACAAACAATGCTTCAGAAGAATATTTGCTTGGAGAATATTTAATGATGCTGCACAATAGGGGACCGTTTTTTCAAATATGACTACAAGCAGGAGGTGACTTTCCACCTACTGAGTTTCCTAATGTTTTCCTCATTGTTCAACATACAAAACACAGAGCAAGTTAGACTAGAAAGAGCCAGAAGGCAGTAGCATCATGAAGCTATAGTCGTTAACCAGTAACATTGGCAGCCAGAATTTCAGAGTGCATGCTGGAGAGAACAATTTCCAATAGAAGTCAATGTGTGAAAATATTGAGCATGAAGCTTCTGTTTGGGATCATAACAAAATATCAGTGACTTCCAGTAGTTAGTAAAAAGAGCCAGGCAGAGAGTTACCAATAAGTATCACTCAAAATAGAAAAAGCCCAAGACTTCACTGTAAGATTTTTTTCTCCTGGGCTACTTGTTCATGTTCTTTAATACAAGAACATAGTAGAAAATACAGATTTCTTTTTTTTTTTTAAGATTTATTTATTTATTTGAGAGAGAGTGCAAGTGGGGGGAGGGGCAGAGGGAGAGGAGAGGGGAAGCAGACTCCCTGCTGAGCACAAAGTCCCAAGCCTGGCTCCACTCCATGACTCAGTGATCCTAACTTGAGTCAAAACCAAGAACACTCCGATGTTTATAACAGCAATGTCCACAATAGCCAAACTATGGAAAGAGCCAAGATGTCCATTGACAGATGAATGGATAAAGAAGATGTGGTACACAATGGAATATTATGCAGCCATCAAAAGGAATGAAATCTTGCCATTTGCAACTATGTGGATGGAACTGGAGGGTATTATGCTGAGCAAAATAAGTCAATCAGAAAAAGACAGGTATCATATGATCTCACTGATATGAGGAATTCTTAATCTCAGGAAATAAACTTAGGGTTGCTGGAGTGGTGGGGGGTGGGAGGGATGGGTTGGCTGGGTGATAGACACTGGGGAGGGTATGTGTTATGGTGAGTGCTGTGAACTGTGTAAGACTGATGAATCACAGACCTGTACCTCTGAAACAAATAATACATTATATGTTAAAAAAAAAGAAGATAGTAGGAAGGGTAAAATGAAGGGGGGGGAAATCGGAGAGGGAGATGAACCATGAGAGACTATGGAGTCTGAGAAACAAACTGAGGGTTCTAGAGGGGAGGGGGGTGGGGGGATGGGTTAGCCTGGTGATGGGTATTAAAGAGGGCACGTACTGCATGGAGCACTGGGTGTTATACGCAAACAATGAATCATGGAACACTACATCAAAAACTAATGATGCAATGTATGGTGATTAACATAACATAATAAAATTAAAACAAAACAAAACAAAACAGAAAACAAAACCAAGTTGGAGCTTACCTGATAGACCCACGCAGGCACCCCAGGACATACAGATTTCTATCAGAAGCCATTATGTTTTATTATATGAACTGATAAAAGTGTATTCATGGTTCTCACAAATGCTATTATTAACTATAATCTCAAGTGAAATAATCTTCTAGCTTTCTTACATATGCAGATCTTACATATTGGCTCTGACATTTGTCTTAACTTGAGCTTATTTCTTTATAAATGTGCCCAATATACAAATAAAATGTTTAACTTAATTTTTTACAGGTATTTACATTTTGTAGAGCTTCATGGCAAATGAGGAAAACAAAATAGTTTTACTTACCAAAGCTTTATTACTAATGCTTAAATTATTCAAGGATCTGCTGTGTTTTGTATCAAGTGTTTTCTTACCATAAAAATTATAAGGTAAAAATTCAACATGTACTAACAGAGGAGAGAGATCACAGATGATTTAAATTAGTATCATCACCTAAATATGATTTCCCTAATCATACCCAGGTCTTTGAGTGAAGTCAAGACAGTATTTATCCCAGGCTCAACCAGATCTAGTTACAAAATATGAGTGAGAAGTTAACTTTTATTGTTCTAAGCTACTGAGAGTCCAGGATTGTTTAATTTTACCTATTCATAAGATTAAATCCAGTAATTTACTTAATTTTACCTATTCATTTAATTTTATGAATTAAATTTACCTATTCATAAGATTAAATCCAGTAATATATTCTTTGCAAAAAATAGACGAAAATACCATTTTTTTTGTTTCAAACTTATATAGGAAATGAGGTAAAATATACCAGGAAATGGGAAGAAATCAGAGAGGGAGACAAACCATGAAACACTCTGGACTCCAAGAAACAAATTGAGGGTTACAGAAGGGTGAGGGTGGGCAGATGGGGTAACCAGGTGATGGGTATTAAGGTGGGCACATGATGTGATAAGCATTGGGTGTTGTATGCAACTAATGAATTGCTGAACACTACATCAAAAACTAATGATGTACTATATGCTGGCTAATTGAACTTAATTAAAAAAAAAGAAAAAATATAAACTGAAAACAAAACAGTAAGTATGGAGATAATAATGTCAGGCAAATGGAAGTTCAAATCAAAAACAATAATAAAAATAGAAAAAATATTTATAGCACATTATGTATACAATGAATATATGATATATACAATGATGAGAAAATGTATGATGAGAATATAATGTCAATAAACAACAATGCACATAAGGTATAAGATAACACAAAAATAATTAGAAATTTAAGGATATCTTGATAAAATATATATTTATGTAAAGTAGGGGATCTCACTATATCTCTCTCAAACTATGTTGAGTTAAAAAATAATGATGGTAAATAATAATAATAATTAGGATAAAAAGTATAAAACATTTAAGAAAGTAGTCAGATGACACAGAGAACTTTACAATATTTGAATTCAGTAAACTTAATATCAAAATGAGACAAAATTTTCACATAAAAGGGAATTTTCTGGCTTTGATATTAAGTTTATACTGGATTCAAATATCTTTACTGAGTTTTGTTGGCTAAAATTTTAAAAATTTTCATTTTTTATTCATGGATGTGATTTACTTTTATACACTAATTTTATTTTTATGTGAAAAAAATTTTTGACTATATACTAAATGTACACTTATGTGATTTCAAATGTTGTAATGTCCTGCATGTCTCTATTTGATTACTCTCAAAAACTTTGTACTTGGTTGAAAAGACAATGTTATAAAAAAATAAGATCTCAGAAAACTTCTATTTATTAAATTAAACTATGATGAGGATCCCCTAAGGGTTATTATTGTTATTTTTATTTTTCTGAATTCTGTAAAATAATCTTAAATTTCCTCTGAAAGAACTAGTCTTTTAGAGTAGTCAAGAAAATAATACTGTGGGTGCCTGTGTGGCTCAGTCGTTAAGCTCCTGCCTTTGGCTCAGGTCATGATCCTAGGGTCCTGGGATCGAGCCCCATGTCGTGCTCTCTGCTCCACGGGAAGCCTGCTTCTCCCACTCCCACTCCCCCTGCTTGTGTTCCTGCTCTCGCTATCTCTCTCTCTCTGTTGAATAAATAAATAGAATCTTAAAAAAAAGGAAAGTATTAAAATATAACAATGATGAGGGAATACCCTTCAGAGGAATGTACTATAGACTCACTGTAATTAAATTAATATAATACTTGAATACTAATAGTCAGGAAATTAAAAACACAGTAGATAACATTATATAGGAAAGTAATTAAAATATAATAAGTTGAAGTGAAATATATTATTTAATGTTTCTAGCATATCTTAGTATCCACTTGAATTTTTAAAAAGAGAAATAGTCATCTCATAGTCCTGAATAAAATTCAGATAGGATTAGTCTTAAAAATATATCAATATGCATACTTTAAGAATATGAATAAAGGGGCACCTGGGTGGCTCAGTCGGTTAAGCAACTGCCTTTGGCTCAGTTCATGATCCCAGGGTCCTGGAATTGAGTCCCACATCAGGCTCCCCACTCAGCGGGAGTCTGCTTCTCCCTCTACTCTGCCCCCACCCTAATCATGCTCTCTCTCTCTCTTGCTCTCTCTCAAATAAATAAATAAAATCTTAAAAAAAAAGATTATGAATAAAATTTATTTATACATTCTAGAAGTAGAGTATACATACCGAATCAAGATTTTAAATTCAGGAACTCTAAAAGAAAAGGCATTTATGTATGAATAGGTACTAAATATTCCATACCTAAATCTAAATATAAAAACTAAATAAAAAATTAATAAAATATTATTTAGCATATGTTAATAAAACATATTTCTAATAGGCAGAGATCTTTTATAATAGGCAAACATGGAAAGAAATCACTTACACTTCAGTAGAAAAATGATTAAAAATTATGGCATATACAAAGCATGTAGAATTTAGTAGACATTAAAAAGTATGACAAAAAGAGGACACCTGGGTGGCTCAGTCGGTGAAGCTCCTGCCTTCAGCTCAGGTCATGATCCCAGGGTCCTGGGATCGAGTCCCGCATCAGGTTGCTTGCTCAGTGGGGAGCCTGCTTCTCCCTCTGTCTGCCGTTCCCCCTGCTTGTGCTCTCTCTCTAAAATAAATAAATAAAATTAAAAAAAAAGAAGTATGACAAAGAGTATTAGCACACAGTATGTAGGGTTTTCCATCTTATGCTGTTGTGTGAGAGTAAAGAAATTCAAGATGCTCAAAATATGCATAATGTATTATTTTTGAAAAGAAATCATAACAGAAATTTCTTTCCTGTATACTCATGCTTGTATACCTATTTACAAGAGTTTGTGTATCTATAGGTGTATATGAACATAAAAATAAAATTACAATTAGAATAGGTGAAATGGGGGCACCTGGGTAGCTCTGTTGGTTGAGTGGCTGGCTCTTGATTTTGGCTCAGGTCATGATCCTCAGGGTCCTGGGATCGAGCCCCTTGTGGGGCTCCGTGCTCAGCAAGGAGTCAGCTTGAGGATTCTCTCTCCCTCTCCCTGCCGCTCCCCCTGCTTGTGCTCTCTCTCTGAAATAAATAAATAAATCTTTAAAAAGAACAGAATAGGTGAAATGTTGTGATATTGAATGTTAATGAGGGTGGAAAGAGGCCAAGAGGAAAAGGATAGTGAGAATGTGGAAATAAAATAAATAAATAGGGGTGCCTGGGTGGCTCAGTCGGTTAAGCGTCTGCCTTCGGCTCAGGTCATGATCCCAGGGTCCTGGGATCAAGCCCCGCATTGGGCTCCCTGCTTGGCGGGAAGCCTGCTTCTCCCTCTCCCACTCCCCCTGCTTGTGTTCCCTCTCTCTCTGTGTCTCTCTCTGTAAAATAAATAAATAAAATCTTTAAAAAAAAAATAAATAAATAAATAAATCATTAAAAAGTAAACTGTTTTTAAGTAAGAATACAATTGCATTTATGTGTTTATATAAAATCATGTATGCATATGTCTTTATGTAAAATGAATCACAATTTAGATAACTGAACAAAATACAAAGAGGCTAGGCCTTAAGACATACATACATATTCACATGATATTGATCTGTTTAACTTTGGCAAAAATCGAGGTTTGTTTGGAAAATGCATGGTAATCATGCTACCAAAATCACTCCTCCATGGTTCCTTGTGGATATTCTCTTCCAGAACAGTGCCCTTGCCTGCTGAATCCAGATGAAGCCCAGAATCTTTCTCTACTTAGAGCTTCAGGTAACCGTTAGCAATCTATAGTTTTCATCCCTCTCAGACTTTTTGGATCAAAGCCACTCTGTCCCAATTGCCTCAGTTCTCTGAAGCAATCTGACATGATGAGTGTCAAAAGATATTTTGGGGCAAAACTTAATTTTACATATAAAATCTATTATTTTTATTATTATTATTATTATTATTATTATTATTAGATTTTGATAAAAATGGTATTTCTAACCTTGGAAGAAATATTCCTCTTCCCGATACTTTGTTGCTCAGGTCTTGTGCCATCACAGTTGCCTTAAAGAAATAAAAGTTAATTATTTGGCATAGAATATCTGCTTATTTATGGCCATTAGCTAAGAGCACACTGTGAATACTCAGTGGGATTCTCATATTTAAGTAGAGATCTATAGTACTTCCTCTCCCTGATCATTTTATTTATGTGACTCTTCACATCATCCTTTTTCCCTCCTAAAAAGCCTATCTGTCTTGTAGCCATTCTACAAAAGTCAGTATATGATCATTACAGCACTTGATTAAAAGTATAGAAACCTCCATTAATCCTACTGAGCCCTATAGAACCATGCAGTGTTCTACATCATTAGAGTTTAGGTCACAATCTCAAATTTTTATGACTCAAGGTAAACTCCAAGCTGTGAGAACCTGATGTGAGCAAGATAGTAAAAATTGAAGCAGCAATATAACAAGGAACATTAAAAGCATTAATGAACAAACATAACCATAGAAACTTTTAAGAACCAGAAATAGATCTCCATAAAACAAAATGAAGAACCATTACAATTAAAGACAAAGAATTTCCAGTGGAGCTAGAATAATATAAGTACCAGTAAACTCCTCTTTAGAAAGATTATGTGAGATTTTTTTTTAGGCCTTAATAACCTCATGACAAAAAGGGAAACTATCTCATTTAGTACCTCTGAAGGTCTGAAGGCTTTTTGTTGTCATTTGTTTAAATTTCAATATATTTCATTTTTGAATCTGGATATCTAGGTACATGTGAAATAACAACACATTTTAATATTTGAATAAGTTGATAGATCAAAAACATAACTGCATTTTTGACTTCTGACTTAATATTTCTTCAACCATAATGCAAATCATGTAAACAGCAGGCAAAGCAAAAAAATACCCAATTATAATCTTACAGCACTAATTAAATCTTGATTTGCTAAATCTAAATTGAAACACAAATAAAATTCAGAAGTCTCAGAGAATTGAACACCTGTAAAACTGGTATTTTATAAAGAAAAATGAAGAAACTAATTAGTCAGCATGACTTACTGAAAAGCTGTTAATTCAAGACATTTGTTATAAGTAAGGTGACCCGGGACACTCTTTTTTTCTTTATTTTTGAAATAATTATTTATTCATCAAAAATGAGTTTTACCAAATTGGTTAACTTTGCTTCCTTTAGAAATGTATCTTTAAAACATCTTCTAAAAGAAAAATGGCATATACCCCTATCATTGAAAGTCAAAACAATATTTGTTTTTAATTTTGATTACCTGAACATTGAAAACAAGTAATGATTTTTAGAACTATTCATTCATATTCATACTTTCCACCTGTTTATGACTTTATTGTCAATAATTGTCTGTCACATAAACATGTCAAAAAAATTTTGACACTATTTCTTGACTACTCTGGTTGACAGCTTTCAACTGATATTTTTTAATGCAAAAATATTAGAAGGCTTATTTACAATATTATTTTAAAACTGTAAAACATTTAGATTTATTTTAAGAAGCTAGAGAATCTTAAGAATTAAAGATTGTAACATTTCTTAATTCAACTGGTATTAGGCAAGAAAGCGAATATGTACTAAATTCTGCTAAAATACTTATAAATATATCCTTTATTCAGCATTAGCTTTAACATAAAAATATTGTGATTCTAATATTTTATAGTATATATATGTGAAAATATTTGTAAACTTTGACCACAGAGATTCTATTTGATTGCTAGATATCACAGTTGAGATGGATTTTAAATGTATATATTTAAAACTAGTTTCAAGAATAGATGTTTTTTCATTTAGTAAGAATATTGTTTATATCATGATGCTGTGCTTCACTGAAATTTGTATTCATATTATAATTACAAGCATAAATAGTTCATCTTCATTTTTTTTAAATGTAGAATTTACTACAATAGTCATCTGATGTATTAAGGAAGTCATGCTGATGTTTCTTCAGAAGATTTGCGTCTTATGATTACCATATTGTCAGTAAAACTAGTATGCCCACACATTGAATGTCAAATGAATAGTTTCTGCAAGTCACACAACCAACTCTCTCACTTAAAAAAGCAGACATTCAATACTCACGTTTCCATTGGCATACAATTGATGTGGATTTTTTTTTTCAGCTCGCAGCTGTGAAAATGTTTCATTTTATTTTTTTTTATTTTATTTTTTTAAGATTTTATTTTTTTATTTGACAGAGAGAGACACAGCGAGAGAGGGAACACAAGCAGGGAGAGTGAGAGAGGGAGAAGCAGGCTTCCCGCCCAGCAAGGAGCCTGATGTGGGGCTCGATCCCAGGACTCTGGGATCATGACCTGAGCCGAAGGCAGACGCTTAATGACTGAGCCACCTGGGCGCCCCTGAAAATGTTTCATTTTAAAATTAAAAAGAATATCAGGAAAGGATAAAAATACATTGGTATAAATTTATGAGATGCAAGAAATTATGCTAGTACCATAACAAGAGTATTCAGACCACTCTATACAATCTAAGCTAAAACAATTCAGCTTCTATTTCCCACACGTGTTTTCTATATACTGAGCTTGTAATCTCACATATTTCCCTATATCTGCTGGCCCGGCTTTGTATATGGTATGGGTTGTCCTGTGGCATGAGCTCTAAGACAAAATGGCTGATAGAGCATGTGGCCGTCACCAGAGCAGCATTAAATACTTCCTTGAAAGGGAGGTGTTCATTATGTCGCATCTCAAAGAATAGAATTAACTATATGCTGAAGTGAAAATGCTGCTCACAAAATGTGCATCTCATTCACTGCTAAAGAAGAGTATGACAGAACCTAAAGTGGAATCTTAACAAGCCTGTTCTGGCTTTATTCAAGCAAGTAAAAAAAACAATGACAGAGACAAGACGAAAAATCTGGGGCCAAATATAAAAGAAATGGAATTTAAGGACAACACATGTAAAACATAATTTTCCCAGACTGATAAGAACATGTAATCACCCTAATTATAAACTACATGCTGATATACACACAAAACAAAAAGTATATTTTCCAACTCTCAGAAGTATATAACCTAATTTTGGAAACAGCACACTATACAAAATCACTAAAACACGCACAAAACATGTAGCAAACAATTAGAATTAAGAATGCAATTAATAGGGGCGCCTGGGTGGCTCAGTCGTTAAGCGTCTGCCTTCGGCTCAGGTCATGATCCCAGGGTCCTGGGATTGAGCCCCACATCGGGCTCCTTGCTAGGCGGGAGGCCTGCTTCTCCCTCTCCCACTCCCCCTGCTGTGTTCCCTCTCTCACTGTCTCTCTCTGTCAAATAAATAAATAAAATCTTAAAAAAAAATAAATAAAAGAATGCAATTAATAACACACATTTAAAAGAATGCAATAGAGTGCAAATCAACGGAGTTAGAAATTTTAGTATATTAAAATTACTTTTAAAACTATCTCATAATTAATGAAAATTTAATAGTTCCATTAGCAAAGAGTACGTATAATGTCATGCATATTATCAGTGAGATTTTTACAATTTCACATGTATTTCTAGGCACAAAAGAACTGTGTCCTCATCAATGTATTGTAAGTATTACTGACAAGATAGAGTGGGAATCTAAGTTGCAGCCAGAAAATCAATATCATTTTTATATAGAAAGCTAAATGAGAAAAAAATGTGTCTTTAAAATAAAGTGAAAGCAAATATTAAACCATAATTGGATTTTCATCTAAATATTTTCCCTTTCTTTTTGAGCATGAAAGAATTGAACAGGCTCTCTGAGAAGAGAACCTTATACATTTCAGTGATCATCAATCCTTCTTCCCTTTAGAGGAATTTTAAGTTCAAGAGTTGAAAACTAGACTTAAAGAAAAACCCTATCTATGTATCATTTTGTCACTTTTACATTTCCTTTATGTAATTATTTTATTTATATAAAACCAAACTCTTCTTACAGTCAGATTTCCAAGCTATAATGAGGAGAGTACATTCATTTGCATAAAGTATACCAACTGGGTCTTTGAGATCAAATCTTTAATGCACAATAAATATAGGTGTTTACAATTTTGTTCGGAATGATATTTTCTAATTGAAACTTAATGAATGAAGGAATTCTTACTTTACAATTGCACATTGGCAGTCTTACCCAGTGAAACCATTTAATTGTAAAAAAATATATGTTGATATTATATGCTTTTAGTCTACGGCCATACCACCTTGAACGCGCCCGCTCTCGTCTGATCTCGGAAGCTAAGTAGGGTCGGGCCTGGTTAGTACTTGGATGGGAGATTATATGCTTTTAAAGGAATCACACTCTGGCAATTCTCAGTGAGATACTTAATAGGGAAGAAAGGTTTATATGCACTAAACAGTCAAGAAAATATGTAATAAAAATATTTTGTAGAGGTTGGAAGTGATGGGTAAAGACAAATTAAGAATAAGATAAAAATATTAATTTCTTTTTATTCATTAATTATAGTTTACTTAACCTGCTTATAACTTCTAGAAATCTTGCTATTGGGGGAAGAAAAGACTTGTTTTAAATCACATCCATATAACTCAATTGTCTTCATTTCAAAGCTCTTTGAAAAAGATATAATCTTCTCATTACAGGATAACATCAGTTTTTGATGTCAGCTAGACTCCGTATCTCCTCCCATATACATTTTAAGTTAAATTCTCTAAGAAACCATAATATGCTACATAAAACAGAATATAGGGTAATATATTATAGTCCCTGTAATCTGATAAGAGATCTTTAAAAACTGCATGAATCCTAAAGTAATATTTAATTTAAAAATAGTATAAATTATTGAGAAAATAAATTATAAGATAATTTTAAAATTAATAGTTTATTCATTTTAATATTCTCAGAGTATTTTATTTGATTTTGCACAATAAAAATGAAGACTTCAAAGATTAATTTGACACGATATCTATTTTGTTAAGTAAAGGTGTTGCCACAACTCAATTTTAACTCTTTATTGTGAAAAAATATAAATAGTAGAAAAGATAATAGTTTTTTGAAACTCATATACCCATAACCAAGCTTTTATAGTAATGAACTCATGGATAATTATACTTCATCTTCATTCCTACACATTCCTTCTTTGGATTATTTTGAAGCCTATTCCAGACATCATATTATTTTATACATAAATAATTTAATATATATCCCTAAAATACAATGGTTCATGTAAAGCATAAACATACAGCTTTTGTTAAATCTATAAAAATCTGTAATGAAACCCCTTAATTATCAAATTATCAAATATATACCTGTTCCAAATTTCCCTGATTGATCCTAATTTCTATTTCTGTTCATTTGCATGAATTATGATCCGAGCAAAATTTACAAATGGCACTCTTAAGTCACTTAATCTCCTCTACTGTTTTTATTACCCTTTCAACTTAGTTGTTGAAGAAATCGGGTCATTTGTCCTATAACTCTCACAATCTGTATTTTACTGATGGCAACATTTAACATTTCCCTTGATTTCCTATACTTTAGAAAGATTGTTATTTATATCTAGAGGCTTAATCAGGTAAGGTCGGATTTATCGACTCTACTATAGATGCTGAGTAATATCTAAGTATCTCTGTGTATGATGTTAACCACTATTTATGAGCATTCTATAGATACATTATTTCATCAGGGATTTGCAAATTCTGTTTGCTTGTTTTTTTTTCTCATTAACCTGGATACTTCTATAAGAAACTTTCCCTCCTTTTATTATTTGGTTATGCTGTGGTACAGTTTTTTAAAAAAAAGGGAGGGAGGGAAATCCTGAATGTTTTCCTGTTGAATATTCAACCAATATTCAGCCAAAGTGAATTGGTTCCCTACAACCCTCCAAAGATGTTTTAAAATTATCATTATTATTGACATTTTGTTTATCTTAACATATTCGATGTGTATTGATCCATTAAGGTTATTGATTCTTGATGATGATCAAATATTTCTTCAAGTTCACTCCTGGATCATTATGATACAACACCAGCAATCATTGACAGATTTCTTGCTTTTGCATAGGAAAGAATATTCCAAGCTCATTTTGCACCAAACCAAGAATAGGCCATTTCTTCTGGTTCCTCTTAGTGAGAGTTTATTTAGAAACAATGATTGGGATACTGGAATTACTCAATGTTGCTGGATTGTTCATTTTTCTATATTGTGTTTTAGTAGAGAGAAGTAGAAAATACACACTTACAAGAGACTCCAGCAATCATACTCCTTGGAATTTACCCAAATTCCAACTACATAACATTCTGTATATTTATATATATATATTTATATATAATATATTATGTATAATAACTGTATAATTCCAACTACATAACATTCGACCTTACCTGATTAAGCCTCTAGATATAAATAACAACTGTATATTTATATATATATATTTATATATAATATATTATGTATAATAACTGTATAATTCCAACTACATAACATTCTGGAAAGGCAAAGCTATGGACACAGTAAAAAGATTAGGGGTTGTCAATGATTTAAGGGGAAAGAGGGATGAATAGATGAAGAACAGAGTATTTTTAGAGCACTGAAACTATTCTGTATTTTATTCTAATGGTAGCTACATGTCATTATACATTTGCCAAAGTCATAAAATGTGCAACACAAAGAGTGAACCTTACTATAAACTATCAATGCAAAATGTTAGCAGGGGACCTGGGGTGGGGTGGAGAACAGGCATGTGGGAATTCTCTGTATTGTCTGCTGAATTTTTCTGTAAACCTAAAACTAAAAAAATAGTGTATTAATTTAAAATATGTGAATATATGTACACATATATTTAATTTTTGTATATTCTGTGAAAAGATTTGAATTAGTGGGCTGCCATTACCCCAGGATACTTGGAAGTCCTGCTTTTTAATATAAATGGAAACTGTATTGGGGCCATCAAAATTGGTCCTCATCAATAAAATGGTCATATGTAAAGGATGATATTAACTACTAAGTATCTTTTAAAGCATAATGTTAGAGAAAGTCTATATGACGGCATAGGTCTGTTTTTGTTTTAAAAATAGACCTAAAAAACGGGGCGCCTGGGTGGCTCAGTTGGTTAAGCGACTGCCTTCGGCTCAGGTCATGATCCTGGAGTCCCTGGATCGAGTCCCGCATCGGGCTCCCTGCTCGGCAGGGAGTCTGCTTCTCCCTCTGACCCTCCTCCCTCTTATGCTCTCTGTCTCTCATTCTCTCTCTCAAATAAATAAATAAAAAATCTTTAAAAAAAAAAAAAAAATAGACCTAAAAGACCTTACTATTCCACAAACTAAAGACCTCATAAGTTGAGGCCCATGAAAACTAAATAAATTTTTCATCATTTAACATCACTATGCCGTTTTAAAATTGCAATTAAAGCTATGTCTTTGGATTCCAGATCTAATAAAACTTTTCGAAATATCTTAATAGCACTTCACTGAAATTCTGTCAGTCCATGTGTAAAATCTTACATCAATTCTGCTGTATCACTAATGGAATATAGTCTCTAGACTCAGATGTCATTGTTCTCCATCAGTTCTTCTTACTGATCATGTAGATAATGGGAAGAGTGGTTCTGAAGACTGCTACAGATTGTAACCATCTGGGGACTTAAAGAAATACATTTTCTGTATCCCATCCTCAGTGATACTGACTTCTTCATCCAAGGGAGAGCAAAGTCCAGCAGTAGGAATCAGTAAATATAAAAATACATCATAGAAATCACAGGAAGCACATGCAAATAGGAATAAAGATTTAAAATATAATAAAAGATGGAGCACCCAGGTGGCTCAGTAGTTAAGTGTCTGCCTTCGGCTCAGGTCATGATCCCAGAGTCCTGGGATCGAGCCCCGCATCAGGTTCCTTGCTCGGCAAGGAGCCTGCTTCTCCCTCTCCCACTCCCCCTACTTGTGTTCCCTCTCTAGCTGTCTCTCTCTCTCTGTGTAAAATAAATAAAATCTTTAAAAATAAATAAATAAAATATAGTAAAAGAAATAAAAAACAGAGAATATAGCTTACAAGATCTGTGAGAGTACCTCAAATGGTGTAACATACACATAATTAGAATTCGTAAGAAGATTCTATATAGATATGATAAATATTTGAACCTGTAAATAACAAATGAGAAATTTTCAGAACTGAAGACAGACACCAAATCACAAATCCAAGAAGCCCAGAAAATAGCAGAGTATAAATACTAAAATAAATTAAGAAAACAATCATATCCTATTACACTGCTAAAACCAAAATCAAATACAAAAAGAAAATCTATTGGAAAATAAATCAAAATAAACAAAACACTATACCTACCATGGAACAAAGACAAAATTACCAGAAACCATGTGAACAAAAAAACATTGGATAACGTCTTAAAAGTCTTGAAGTGGGAAGGGGGGTTAACTCAGAATTCTATATCCTATAATAATATCCTCTAAAAACGAAGAAGAAATAATATCTGCTCAGAAGAACAAAAACTCAGGGTCCACACAATATGATTCTATACAATAATAAATACAAGCCTAATTCTGTTACGTATAAAAACATGGGTCAATGGTACAGATACTGAGTGATAGAATCCAACAGAAAATAATACTACTTTGATTCCTTTCACAGAAAGCTCAAAAAAGAAAAAGCCAATCTATGTGTTAAAAGTCACAACAGAAGAGGAGCTTAATGACTGGCAGAGTGCACAGGATAGGTTCCTAGGGTGCTGGTCACATTACATTTCTTGAAGTGCCTTAATTACCCATCAAATGCATGCATGTCCCATACTCTTATTTAATACAGTAAACATATATTATTTTAATATTTTTAAAATTTTTTAATGTTTTAAACTTTTTTTTAAAGGTTTTATTTTATTTATTTGACAGAGAGAGACACAGCGAGAGAGGGAACACAAGCAGGGGGAGTGGGAGAGGGAGAAGCAGGCTTCCCGCGGAGCAAGGAGCCCGATGAGGGGCCCATCCCAAGACCCTGGGGTCATGACATGAGCCGAAGGCAGATGCTTAACAATTGAGCCACCCAGGCACCCCCTAATATTTTTTAATTTTTAATAAAATTTTCAACATTTTTTTTTAGTTTCTGTAATCAACATTACTTTGTAGTATACCATGACTTTCCTTACAGGTATGTGCATGTGTGTTTTGAATTATATTTCTCCATCAATATTTCATATGGGTTTTTTCAATTGTAAAATATTTAGCTGTTGGGCATATCAGGAAAAAGTGATTTATTGTTCTTGAATGGATATTCCTCTGTGCATAAAATAGAATGTTGACTGTCATTTCTTTCTTCACAGTAGTTTGAAGTCCTTATTACGTTCACTTCTGTCTCCTGCAGTTACTAATGAACAATATAATGATAATTGAATTTTCATTCCTTTGAAGGTTACCTGTCTTTTCAATCTGGTAGCTTTTAAATTACTTTGTACTCTTATTTTTGATGTGCTGCAGTTACATTTTAATTTGTTCTGAAATGGAAATAGATATCTTAAAAAATAATCCTAACTTTTACTTTCTAGGCGAATTGGTTAATTTCTCCTTAATTCAGCTTTTAAAACTAGTATTTATTTCATATTGTTGTATTTTAAAATTTCACTTACTATATATTTAAATATTTCAGATGGTTTTCTTTAATATCTCACGTTTGTTTTCATTATTTCAAAATTCCTCGGTGTTTATAATTATTAGATGTTTTATTTTTTTTTAAATCACATCTGTCTGTTTATGTGAATTTTTATTGGCAGACTCATTTTCTATAGGATGCTTGTCCCCTCCTTTTTAAAAAAATTTCTCTTTTGGACCATTACATTTGCTCATATACACACATATCCTTGTTCTCTGTGTGTGTGTATGCGTGTGCATGCGCGCGCGTGTGTGTGTATGTATGTGTGTGTGTTTTGCCTCACTTGTCAGGCACATAGTCTAGACCAACTATTAGGGAAATTTGGAGCTTCCATCTCATGAATACTTTGGGATAACATAGAATCAGATATATCATTAGCGATTGGCTTGACTGAGTTCCTCATCATTATTCAGAATGTATATATATTCTTCCAACTCATTGGATAATCAGTTTTTATAAAATACACTTTTGGGCAGAAACTTTCACTGTTTTTCTTCACCTCCTTTCTTTGAAAGGAAAGCCCCAGCCCCTCTTGGTTCTAGTTGTCAGACTGGTGCCCCCATGTTCAGTTTAAAAGTTTAATTCCTATGACTGTTGAAGTCACCTGATCCTACCATTTTCTGTTCTCATACCTATAACACCAAAGTGGCTTCAACTTGCTTATAATTTGGTATTTTAGTTTAGTATTCTTGAGCATATATATATATATTTTTAATTTTCAGTGGAATTCATATACAGCATTTCGTACAATGAAACACATTGTATGTATACACTGATCTTCCAATCTTTACTATTCTAGGCCCCTGGCCAACCCGCAATACTGTTCTCCACTGCTCCTGAATCTGAATATATTCTCCCTTGGGTGCTTCTATTTCCAAGCAAGTTGGACAACTAGATGCCCTGCTCGAAGCTCTGCTCAGTGTGAGGATTTCTTCTACTCACTGCCATTTAGAAATACCCAGTATTAGCAAGCATCAAGTCAATCCATCATAGAAGAGTCTCTGCCTTATTGTTCATTCCCTAGCTTATCAAAAGAGACACCTGTGTGGTCAAAAGTAAAGTTGAGGGAGAAGTGACAATGGAGTTGATAGACCTAGCAACACTGGTATCCCTGTGCCTGCTTGTGTGTTAATTTGGAAGTATCATTTCCAAATTACAATAGATTGCCACTGGATGTACCTCCAATCATGACTTCGTGAGTCAGATTGAAATCAACACTTGATGGACAGTTTGGACTGCATGATCACTTAATATCTTAAGGTCAAATGCTTCATTTCTGCTAAGAACCAATAGTACCAACAGAATTATTTGTCGAATGGTAAGTAATTCACTATTGTAGAAATCGAAGACTTGCTCCGGTTTTTTAATGAGCCTATATTTTTATTCTCCTTGGGAGCTTGGCATACATTTCTCATAATATTCTGTACCATCAAGATACTATTAATCCATTACAACTGTAAGAAATACAGCTCAAATAGCAGATCTGCTTGCTCACAAACAGGAACACTTTTGTACTCTTGGCTTATTTCAAAATCTAAACCTTTCTACATCACTTGGTAAATGGTAAGGTTGTCTTAAAAAATTAGCAATATGCTATCTCTACCAATGACAGTGGCAAGACCAAAACTAGGAGGAAGCCAGAGAGGTGGACCAGAGAGCAGGGGAATAGTGTGCTAGCTAGCAAAGCAGATGCCAGTACTGTTTCTTAGTAAAAGAAGGGCACCAGCCTTCAACAGAAGGAAGGGGGCATTTTTTTTAGGCCAAGGACTATTTCAAGAAAATCTGAAATTTCAAAGCTTTTAAAGTTATCCACCCAGATGATTCTGTCTGGATTCTACTCCTCCCCAGTCACAACCGTGTCCTTGGTATAGCAGAATTACTAAGGTTGGAATTAAACCTTACATGAAATTCATCTACTCTTGATTGATTTTAGTTCCTGCTCCTGGACTCTGCAGGTTTTTGTGCTCTCTGCTCCAGATGAAAATCACTTTATATGTTGTGAAGGCAATCTCTGGTTTTCTCATCTAGCCTCAAGTGGCTGATTAATCACTGCCTGACTTTATTGTCTTTCTTGAACCCATCAATTGCTCCCAGTAAGGACTATGCAATCCCAGAGTCCTTTTTAATTAATTTCTGCTATGACCAGAAAACATACTTGGTATAATTTCATATGTTTAACTAAATCATAGAATACCCAAAGTAAAATAATCAGCAGATATGCTTTTGGCAAGCTGGATACTACAAAATAAAAGATGGTTGAATTTGAAACCAAGGTAATAGAAACCATATCAGCTAAAGCATGGAGAAAAAGAACACAGGAGGAAAAGGCGGACCAAATGACAGTAACTTGTAGAACAATTACAAGAAGTTTCATAAACGTTGAAATTGAATTAGAAAGGGAGAAGCAAGAGTAATAAATGCAGAAAGAAATACTTGTAGAAAATAAGAAGAATCATATTGCAAGTTAAAATAAACATATAAAGCTACAGATTCAAGAATCACATAATTATTTATTTTAGAGAAAGAGCATGAGCGTGAGGGGCAGAAGGAGAGGGAGAGAAAGAATCTCAAATAGACTGTGCTGCGCGCAGAGCCCGATGTGGGGCTCCATCTCACGATCCTGATATCATGACCGGAGCTGAAACCAGGAGCTGAACGGTTAACCACTGTGCCACCCAGGTGCCTCCATAGTAATTCTAATCACAGAACATGCAATGATATCAAAACTGTAATGTATTTATAAGTCCTTGCGTACTAATTCCAATGTATGTGTCAAATCTAGGTCTGTTTATAGTGACATGCACTTATCCCCCATATAAGTCACATTTTCCTGCTTTTCATATGCCTGACAGTTTTTGTTTGTTTGGAGACTTTTGGTGCAAGGTTGTTGAAAGATTAGATTATATATTTGAGTTTCTGGATTATGTTGGCTTTTTTAAAAGTGTTATGCTATGTTTTAACAGACAGTTAATTTACTGGCTTTTTATTTTTATCCTGTCAAGCCTTAGTTTTACAATTCACAAGCATGGGCTTGATTCTATGGCTAGTGAAGTTCTACTTCTAAGAGTTGACCTTACAGTAGTTTTAACTGAGTTTGATTCTGTCCAGTCCAAATAGTCAGAAAGCTAACTGTGTAATCTGAGAAGTTGCTATTCAATACATAGCTTAGGTTAAGGGCAAATGCTCAAGGAACACCTATCCTTATTTCTTTGACTTTGGTTTTCTTATCTTAATTGAGTTTAAGTTTAAAGGCATTTTATTCAATGTTTACTAAGCCTGGATTTTAATATCATGTAATTGCTTTTAATTGCACTGTTATATCTCGGTGAATAGAGATATCTTCTGAGAGCCCAAATTATAATCGGTAGAACACAGCTATATTTTATTTTCTAGTTATCCCCAATGTGAACCACATTTCTGCATAAAAGTAATGTGGTACGTGTTCTGTGATGTGGGTTCAAACATTCAGATGCTGTGATAGACTTAAAAATGGTCCCCTAAAAATTTTAGTCCCTAATCCCTAGACTTGTAATTATTACCTAATATGGCAGAGATATTGCAGATGTGATTAAGTTAGATCTTGAGATGGCAAAATTCTCTTGAATTATTTGTGCTCTAAATGCCATTAAAAAAAATGTCCTTTTAAGAGAGAGACAGAGGGATGTTTGACACAGAACAGGAAGAGGCGATAGGAACACGGACACAGAGATTGGAGCGATGGATCCACAAGTCAAGGATTGACAGCAGCCAACAGAAGTTGGAAGAGGCAAGAAACATAATATTCCCTGGAGCCTCTGGAGGGAGCACAACTCTGCTTACACTTTGATTTTGGCCCAGTGATACTGATTTCTGACTTCTGACCGTCAGAACTCTGACAGAATAAATTTCTGTTGTTTTAAGTCATGAAACTCATACTAATTTGTTAGAGCATGACTAGTGCTCTCTTTCTAGAGAGCTTTCTTTCTAGAAAGAAACTAGTACAGTTTCTTTCATTTTACACTTTACTCAACATTTGGTGACCCAAAGAAATATCGGTATACTGGTAGTGGTCTCAGAATCAAAGGGACCGCTAGTTTTCAAGAACTGCAGAAGCAGAATGGGAGCAAAGGTGTATAAAAATCATTCACATCAGTATTTGTATCTCCCTAGGATCCATTCTTAGTAAAGTTTTACATATGTTTTTGATTCCAACCTGCACTACATTTTTTTAACTGTATCCCAGCCTGTTTTCCCCCTAACATTTCTATTACTTTTGTGAACTCCCCAGATTATTTAATTAAAATTTCTATTGTTTCATTAGCCAATATCAATTTTTGTTGGCAGGAATAGAGACCTACTCACCTCATGGCCACCCAAGACAAGCCTCGTTTGCAAGTTCCATTGCTTATTAAACCCGCCACCTACCAATTTGGAGTGTCCTGCCTCTTTCTTTGGTCTCTTATTGCTCTTGTCATAAGGGGTCCAGTTTCAGATTATACCTGAGAAGTTCCCAAGGAATTTGCAAACCAATAATGGGGGAAGTAAAAAAAAACACAACATTCAAGAACTGTGGGACTGATGCAAAAGATAAAACAAATGAAGCACAAGAAATTTTTTAGGCTGGTGAAATTGTTCTGTGGGATATGTTATGGTGGATTCAGGAGACTGCATTTGCAAAACAGATGGAAATTCATTGCGTAAAGAGTGATCCCTAATGTTCCCAACTTTAAAAATCCTTTAGAAAGTTGAGGGATCCAGGGATGAATGCAAACTGTGACAAGAGAATCTAACTTAATTACAATGTATAAAATAACCTCACTAAAGTGGGTGGAGGAAACATGTGTGGACCTAAGTAACTTTGACAATGAATGGTGATCATAAGACTAAAGCAGAAGAACTGAACCTAAGCACCACACTCTTGATAATTTTTCCCCCCATGGAGTTATATATATATATAAACAAATGAGACTGGTAGAATATTACATGTTTTAATGGTTTAGAGATGGGTGTGTCAATATAAACTCTCATTTACCTTAATATAGACAGAAAGGGTTACACATAGATATATTTATAGATATGTGTGTATATACTGGGGTAGTATGCAGACATGTATTTCCTTCTATTCTCAGCTTAGAGGACTTAGAAGACAGTTCATCCCAGTAGGAATGAAGATATCTAGTACCCAGATCTACTACCATTCTTCAATATAAGTAACCAGAAATTCTTGGAGAAATAGCTGATTCTAGGAGTGAAGCAGGGGATATGCAAGATGACCCTGGAGTATCTTGTAGTGTCAGAAAGTAAATAAATGCTGATTGAAAACATGATGATCAGGATATGTTAAAGGGGCACAGGAAACAAATGAAAAAGGTTTCAGTGGCGAAAGCTGGAATAATTTGAGAGTAAAAATAAATAAACTATTGGATTATAGTGCAACCTATCAAATAAGTATCTATGATTCCATGCTGATATAAATGATTGGAAAAAATAAGCAAATAGATGATGATAAAGAAATATCTCATTTAGGAGAAGTCCAATTAATTTATGTAGATTCTATGCACTCGAGGAGGGGGTACTTAAATCCCTACTCCTTATGTGGCCTGTGCATAGTGACTTCCTTCCAAAGAGTAAAATATGAAGAGGGGCATGATAGTAAATTTTCAGTGGAGACATCTAGAAACACTATCTCAGCCAGGTGATCATGGTTAACACCAACAGTGATAAGTCATGTTGATGGTGTGCACTTTTGATATGATATGATGAGAATTACACTTTGCCTCTGTGATCTTCCTCCCCCAAATCCATAACTCTTACTCTAACCATAAAAAAAATTCGACAAATTCCAATAGAGGGGTGTCCAACAAAATACTTGGCCAGTACTCCTCAAAACAGTCAACATCATCAATAAAAAGGAAAGTCTGGGAAACTGTCTCAGCCAAGAGGGTCCTCAGGAAATGTGACAGCTAAATGTAATATCATATTCTGGTTGGGATTTTGGAACAAAAAAATAGACATTACATAAAAACTAAAGAAATCTAAATAAACTATGGATTTTAGCAGAAGATAAGGTATCAAAATTTGTTCATTAATTGTGATAAGTGGGGGCGCCTGGGTGGCTCAGTCGTTAAGCGTCTGCCTTCGGCTCAGGTCGTGATCTCAGGGTCCTGGGATCAAGCCCCACATCGGGCTCCCTGCTCCGCGGGAAGCCTGCTTCTCCCTCTCCCACTCCCCCTGCTTGTGTTCCCTCTCTCGCTGTGTCTCTCTCTGTCAAATAAATAAATAAAATCTTAAAAAAATAATAAAAAAATAAAAATAAATTGTGATAAGTGTACCATTCTAATGTAAGATGTTAATAAAAGGGGAAAACTGATTGCAGGGTATATGAGAACTCTCATTACCATTTTTCAGACTTTTTGTAACTCTCAAACTATTCTTAAATGGAAAGTTTACTTAAAATTAAAACTACCTTTAGGTATATTGAAAAAAAATACAATGATCCCAAGATAGCAGATACATTTTTTTTTTCATTTAGGTTATCTTAGGAAAAAAAAATGACTAAAGCATTAAGGATTTGGATAGGAAGAATAAACAAACACTGAAGGCTGAAAGACATAAGTGATATACTTATTTCACTTGAAATATGAGAAAATGATGATATATGGATGAATCCCTGATACCTCTGTTGGCAGGAGTTGGTACAACAGGAGGAACACATTAATGATCTTATACTTTATATCCTTTGTTCTCATTGTTCTTTCAAATAAATTGTGAGTGGTACCGGTAGGCACATAGAGGGTTCTCAAAGCAGGCTTTCTATTCCAATACACTTCTATTTGTAAGTAGAAGAATTTAATAATTATGAGAATCACCTAGAACTTTAATCTTTAGACTGTAAATAGAAAATTCAAGTACATCCTCACCTACCACTCTTAAAAAGCTATTCAGAAAAACAAAGTACTTGGCATGTGTGAAAATTGTGGTTCATAAAATGAATCTGAGTATTATCAGCAAAATACCTATTCAAAGCATTTTAAAGTTCTTTAAAAATGGCTGAAACCTGTGAACAAACTTTCCCATTTATCAAA
Source organism: Phoca vitulina (assembly GCF_004348235.1). Taxonomy (NCBI): domain Eukaryota; kingdom Metazoa; phylum Chordata; class Mammalia; order Carnivora; family Phocidae; genus Phoca; species Phoca vitulina. Next base: position 35,846,356 of record NW_022589717.1, read on the forward strand.
AATTAGTCATTTTTGATCAAATAAATATGAATAAAAAAATCTCTCTTTTGTAACTCAGAATGTTGATAAATATTTTAGAACTAGGCAAATAAGTAAAAATATATAAAGAAAAATGCACATTCATGTGTTGATTCCACTAATATAAATTGCCAGAAGCTTTTTGGAAATTAAGTTTGCAATTCATTGTCAGGACCTTAAATATTTTTTATCAGTCAGAGGCTAGACAATAAAACAAGAACCATATTAGTTATTTAAAATAATAGATTTATAAGAGGGAATTGTTTACAGAAGCAAGAAGTCTAAAAAGTAAAAGCAAAAAACCATGAGCCAGAGAACATGAGTGTGGGAAGCATTATCATCCTAAGGACAGGAAAACAAAAGGGAAGAGTTTGGGTTTCCAGAAATCAGGAGATTGAGTGAGGGGTTCTTTGCAATTATAATTCAGATATTTGAGGAAAGGGTCACCTAAATATCCTGGTATCTCAGGACTTGAGAGGAGTACTGTGAAATGTTCCTGTTCAGATGTCTCAGGAAAGGGTATTTCTCAAGTGTCTCAATGGAGCTGCTTCAGGGATTGCCAGAAGAATCTGGCTCAACCTGCTGGTGCTGGGGTGAACTTTCCATTGAGTTAGGTAATGCTGGCAAGAAGAAAGGCAAAGATGTCATTCTCCTGTCTTCCAAACTTCCATTATCCCTCCAGTGTCTCCTATTGGAAAAACACAATAAGAATCAAACTGACAAAGATGTATGAGTAATTTAATTTGCTGAGTTCCAGCTTCTACATCACAGAGTTTAAGAGGTAGATTTGGAGTTGATAGAGCATAATTGTAGATAAATTCATATCTAAAAGTCTATTATTAATGATTTATAAACAAAGATGTAAAATGCACCTTTATTTATTATAATTATAATGGAAACGACACAAATGTTAATCTTCTATAACATTTCTACATAAACATAACATAAAAACACAAAAATAGCATAAAACCATGTCTCCATACAGTCAGGATTTTTTTAGATTTTATTTATTTATTTGTGTGAGAGAGAACACAGAGGGAGATGAGAGGGAGAAATAGACTCCCCGCTGAGCAGAGAGCCCAATGCGGGGCTTGATCCCAGGACCCTGGGATCATTTCCTGAGCCAAAGGCAGACGCTTAACCAGCTGAGCAACCCAGGCGTCCCTCAAGACTTTTTTTTTATAGTTCTCTGCTATTTCTTGTTTGCCATGGCCATACCTTCCACAGATCTTTCAGAGTCGATCATTTTGAAGGAAACCATAGGTTGTGCTGAATCTCTCGGAAATAACAAATTCCAAATAACATAAGAATATATATTACTTAGATTATAAAACATATAATAGTTGGAAAAGTCAAATATGACTGGAGGACAGAACATCTGAGAGATGCAAGAGCACAAACTGACCTAGCAGTCAAGATTTACTTATTTTTAACACTTGATTACGAGACAGATAAGTACAAAAATGTAAATTTATTTTAGATATTTGTAGGGCTGTGGAAGAAATAAGTGATTTTGGTTCGTGAAGCAGTTGATCAGAGGTGAAGTCATATCACAAGAGTAGAAAACCATGAACAGAGGGGAGGGAAATACAAGTTAATAACACAATCTCTGGGTGTTCTTATATCACGGAGGAGAAAGTGTTGCCAAAATCATATATTCATGAAATATAAAAATGTGAGGACATTAAAAAATTGTTGTTATATTTTTGCAGTTGAAACTCAGATGAAGAACTAATGATATACCAAATTACATTCAAGTTAGTAATATCTTTAATTACATCAACAGATTTGGAAATTAATTAACATGGACACACAAGTATAACAACAAATTATTATGATCAAATTGGAAAAAAAATCTATTGAATAGCTAACCATGTAAGCATACTTATCTAAAACTGTAACACATTTCAGTACAAAATGAAGGTCTCAAGGAAATGTTATTTAATGATAATACAGATTGATGTTTCAAGACCTTAAAATGTACTCAATTTGAAAGTAAGGGTAACAACATTCACTATGAACTGCTCTTAGATTTTACTAATTAGCAAGTATTTTGACAGGTATTATGCTACCAAGAGTTTTGGGACACCCTTTGCTTTATGCTTCAGAAATTCTGTTCAGTATGATGAATTTAAATAGTATCCTTAACTTGCATATTTTTTATTCCTTTAAAGTACATCTCATAAATTAAAAGCAGTGGGTGTATTGTAAAATCTAATTAGTTTTCAAGCTTCCTGTCAGTTTTGTTTTTCTACTAGTAGTGAGAAAATATGCCATATATAGGATATTACTTCTCTTCAAGTTTTATAAAGAACATTACAAAACCACTAGCATTTAAGCTGGAAAATTTAAAAAGTACATTGACTCTTTCAAGCCATGAGGGGAACATTTACGCAGTAGAGCAGTATTTCACTGAATTTCAGGCTCTGGTGGCTTAATGCAGTTAGCACAATATAATTTACACTCAGGGAGTAATTCATACACCTGGAAGGATCTAAACCATTGCTTACTTAATTGACATGATTTTTTAAAGAGAGATGGAGCACCCTAATATTTACATGAAAAGAAAATTGGAATTAAATTACTTCTTCAAGGTCAGAGAAAAAATTAATTATTGAAGTATGATTTAAGGTTTTGCTTTCATTCTCAATGTTTCACTTAGGAAAAAAATAATTATTGTGGTGTGAACCTGTGTAATTATAATTCTGGACTTTGTTTAGGCTGCACTTTCAAAAGATACAGGTTAATATAATATGCAGCCTTAAAATTATACAGTACTTTTGTCATTTATATAAGGGTCAGATTATAAAGTCAGCAAGTTATGCAAATATCACAGTCAAATTCCCTTTGAACAACCTCTCTGGAAGGTGCCACTAAAGAGACATGTAGATTTCCTCACAAGAATCCAACATAATCAGTTTTGCTAACAGAAAATATTATTCTTGGGTGCCTGGGTGGCTCAGTAGTTAAGCGTCTGCCTTCGGCTCAGGTCATGATCCCAGGACCTGGGATCCAGCCCCACATCAGGCTCTCTGCTCGGCGGGAAGCCTGCTTCTCCCTCTCCCACTCCCCCTGCTTGTGTTCCCTCTTTCACTGTGTCTCTTTCTGTCAAAAAATAAATAAAATATTTTTAAAAAATTAAAAAAAAAGAAAAAAATAGTCTTCTCCTTAATACTAAGTGAAACACTAGGCTGAATTTTAGGGACTGTGAAAAATGTGTAGCATTGAACATGAGAATCTACTCAGTGTGGTATATTCAACTTTGAGGATCAAGGGGAACTGCAATGGACTGGAGGTAGGGAGGGATGATTGTATGGAAGCTATTCTAACTAGATTCCAAGGAGATGTGGCGCAAACAAAATGTTTCACTTCTGTCAGAGTTACACCAAACTTTGCCATTAACACCGAGTAGGAAACAATTGGGGTTTTACACACTTGTAAAGCCTGAGTGTGTGCTACAGTGACAGCAGAGAATAGTTGGGAGCCACAGGCCCACACAGAGTCCACACTCACTTAGTAGCTATTTCCAAAAGCTTTGATTGTGAACTCACAATTCTGGTTTAAGGAAAGGGCAGGAGACCTGACAGCCATCCTCCCGTAGAACACTGAAACAAAACCCCATCTACTCTTTAGTTTCTTCTCTCCTGTAATCATAAAGCCATAGCTACCATTGGAGAAACAATAAATACTCCTGTTCTGGATCACTGACAAAGATACACCGCTACTGAGGGAGGGGTAGGAGCAAGATCCATGTGCTACTGAAGAAGAGGAAGGAAGGACCCATGCCCACCACAGGTCTTTCAGCAAATAACTAGCTAGTAAATTACTTAGCCTGTGAGAGACACAGAAAGCTCTATTTTAAGGCAAAAATTCATCAGAAAGATTAGGAGAAAAAGCTACCTGACCCAGTGAGAGGCAGAAAAAACAATCTGACCAATCATCTTTTACTGAGATAAATCAGAAGTCTGTTACCACTAGGAGAGGGGCAGGGCACACAATCCCACAAAGGACCTCCACAGACATGAGCCAAATTTCATGTTCCAGGGTTCTGAAAGATGTGCAGGGACATTGACAAGGCCCCAACAGAACACCAGGCACACAGGGGTTTCCTAGAATTGAGCTTGAGAGGATAATTCAGAACATTAGAAATAGAAGAAAGAAAGTGTGCTGTTGGGAAAGGGACAGAGAACAGAGAGAAAAGCCCTCTGGATCTCCAAACCTCACATAAATCAGAAGGTAGCAGCAGAGGTTATCCAGTATTAGACGTATCAGAAAGACTTTTAACTTATATAGTCATTATTAAGATGTTAAAGGATCTAGTGAAAAAGTCGGAACTAGATGTGGGAGATGGGAAATTTCAGTGAAACATTTTAAACTCTAAGAAAGGGTTAAATATGAATGCTGAATTATATATAATCTACTACATAAAGGATATTTATAGAAGACAGCACAGATAAAGAATTCTTTCAAAAGTTTTATCAACAGACTTAAAGGTTTATCAAAATCCTCAAAGTCAAAAAATAGAATAAATCAATGGAGATTAATGGGTTGACAATATTCAAACTTTAAAACAAAGGCACTGGGCACCTGGGTGGCTCAGTTGGTTAAGCAACTGCCATCGGCTCAGGTCATGATCCTGGAGTCCCGGGATCGAGTCCCACATCAGGCTCCCTGCTGAGCAGGGAGTCTGCTTCTCCCTCTGACACTCCTCCCTCTCATGCTCTCTGTCTCTCATTCTCTCTCTCGCAAATAAAAATAAAATCTTAAAAAAAATAAAAATAAAAAAATAAAATAAAATAAAACAAAGGCACCAAAGAGTGCACAAAGTAAGGATGCCTGGGTCACTCAGTCCTTTAAGCATCTGCCTTCAGCTCAGATCATGATCCCAGAGTCTTGGGATCAAGCCCTGCCTCAGGGCTCCCTGCAGGGAGCCTGCTTCTCCCTCTGCCTGCCGCTCCCCCTGCTTGTGCTCTCTCTCTCTCTGACAAATAAATAAATAAAATCTTAAAAAAAAAAGTGCACAAAGGAGAACAAGAAATCCAGGAATTGTGTGGAAATATTACATATATTTGAAAGCAACCAATTGAGAAAGAAAGAAAAGAAGTATAGAAGAATTATTTGAAGAAATGATGCCTATAAAGTTTCCAAATCTAATACAATACAGCAATGCATAGATAAGAGTCTCAAAGAACTCCAAGCAAAGAATATTTTTCTTTTTTTTTTTTTTTAAGATTTTATTTATTTATTTGACAGAGAGATAGACAGAAGAGCACAAGCAGAGGGAGTGGCAGAGGGAGAGGGAGAAGCAGGCTCTGCACTGAGCAGGGAACCTGATGCGGGACTCGATCCCAGGACCCTGAGATCATGACCTGAGCCGAAGGCAGACGCTTAACCATCTGAGCCACCCAGGCGCCCCAAAGAATATTTTTCAAAGATCACAGCAGAATCAAGCAGCTGAAAACTAAATTTAAGAAAAAAATTTTTAAAGCAGTCAAAAAAAAAAAAGGAAACTTTATATACAGAGAAACAGATCTAAGAAAACAATAACTTTTCATATGAAAGTTTGGAAGCCAGAAGACAATGGGAGGACTTCTTTAACACACTAAAAGTAAAAATTGTGAACCCAGAATTACATATTCATATAAAATATCTTTCAAAATCATGGCAAAATGTATTTTTCAAAGAACAAAAACTTGGAAAATCCATTGCTAGCAAACACATACTGGAAAAATTTTAAACAAAGTTTATTAGACAGAAGGAAAATTAGAATAGGTGGAAATGTGGATCTCCATAAACAAAGAAAGCTGAAATTTTGGAGAAAATAATAGTGGATATAAAAGAACTGTTTTATTTAGTTCTGATGTCTTTAAAAGATAATATACTATCAGGACACCTGGATGACTCAATGAGTTGAGCATCTGACTCTTGATTTGGGCTCAGGTCATGATCTCAGGGTCCTGGGATAGAGCCCCACACGGGGCTTCATGCTCAGCCGGGAGTCTGAGATTCTCTTTCCCTCCCCCTTTGCCCCTCCGCCTATGCTCAATCTCTTTCTCTCTCTCTCTCTGTCTCAAATAAAAATGAATAAATCTTTTATTAAAAAAAGATAATACACTATCTAAACCAAAATAGTAGAAACACAAAACAATTAAAGCAAAAATGTTAGTAATGTAATGTGAGAGCGGACAGTATATGTGAGGATACGAGAAATGGAATGACAGTACAATGTTTTCTACTATACGTTAAGTGGTATACTATTTTTAGATAGATTGAGATGTTACAGAACTATATTGTAAAACCTAGAGCAAACAGCTGAAAAATAAATAACTTTAAATAATGATCCACTCACTAGTGGAGATAAAATGTAACAAAACAAAGACGTGCCAGAGAAGAGAAAAGAAAAATAAAAAACAAGATGGTATATGTAATCTCAATCATAGTGATAACTAAATCAAATGTTAATAGACTAAATGTCATTAAGAGGCAGAGATGGTCAAATTAGATTTCAAAAAAGACCTCATTCCTCAAAAAAAAAAAAAAACTTTTTAAGTATCAAGTTATAGATAAACTAAAAGGAAAACAATGGAACATACATATCATATAAACACTAACCAAAAGAAACCCGGAGCATCAATAATTATATCGGAATAGGTCTCAAGACAAGGAATATTATCAGGGAGAATGAGGAATGTAATATATTAATCAAATGGTCAATTTACCAAGTGTACATAGCAATTCCCCTTCTTGGGGTGCCTGGGTGGCTCAGTCAGTGCATCTGCCTTTGGCTCAGGTCATAATCCCAGGGTCCTGGGATGGAGCCCCACATCTGGCTCCATGCTCAGCAGGGAGTCTGCTTGTCCCTCTCCCTCTGCTGCTCCCCCTGCTTGTGCTCTCTTCCCTCTCTCTCTGTTGAATAAATAAATAAAGTCTTAAAAAAAGAAAAAAATTCCCTTGGGTGCCTGGGTGGCTCAGTTGTTAAGCATCTGCTTTCGGCTCAGGTCATGATCCCAGGGTCCTGGAATCGAGCCCCACATCTGGATCCCTGCTTGGTGGGAAGCCTGCTTCTCCCTCTCCCACTCCTCCTGCTTGTGTTCCCTCTCTGGCTTTGTCTCTCTGTCAAATAAATAAATAAAATCTTAAAAAAAGAAAAAAGAAAAAAGAAAAAAAACAATTCCCCTTCTTGCTTTAGGCTGATAGACTGCATTACTATGTGCACATTTCACCCTGTACCTATTTCAGCTCCCTCTTCTTTCTAACTTGCCATTTCTTTTTTTTTTCTAATCTTTGATATTTCCTATGCTCTATACATACACACACAAGGTAACAACTTAAACAAAAATTACTTTCATTTAAAGTTGTGTTTCTCAAACTTTTTAACCTTTTTCATACCTGTATCAGCTTTAAGATTGCACATTATTGATTAGTGGCTCATCATGGCTAAGAATTTTAGTAATAGGAAAATTTAGAGGACATTTGTGGTTATAATAATTTTCCTTAGGAGCTATATCCTTCACTTCTAACTCATCATTACATACCAAATCTTAAAGAACTGACCTTAAGTGCTTCTGAAAGCTTCTAAGAATTGAGAATAAGTCCTTCCACAATTTGATGAGTTCTTAGTCCAGCCGAGTCCCTTGAACATAACCATTCAATAAATAACCATTTAATAGTAGCTATTAAAAAAAAAAAAAAAAAACAACAAGCAAATGATGAATGCTGTAAAGATGATTATTTTCAAGACACTCTTAGAAAAGCAAGTATGCCAGAAGAGATATGAGGATGCCTTAAATATTACTCGGGATTTTAAGGGTTATAATTGGAATTATAACTTCAAAGTAATAATAAAGTAAGCAAAATGTTAAACTGGATATTGAAAACATTACATTTATCATTTCTAATTCCATATTAGATATAATAATAAAATTTGCTAACCCACTAGAATTTACAACATATAATAACTCATATATTAACTCATATTGGTTAATACAAACACTATATATTGTTATATATTATTAGACTTCATTTATATTCAAAGAAAATAAGTTTAACATATAACATCAAAAAATGAACTCTGGTAGTGTGACCATAATGCCTTTCAGTTAGATATGAGACCAATTCCTCATTTTTGTATCTACAATTTGGAAAAAAAAAAAAAAAGAACAACTCTTAAAATATGGGCATGTTAAAATGTTACACTTTCTAACACTTTGGAAAGAATATGCCTTTATTAAGACAAAGGCAGCTGTATGAAACATACTAATCATTTGTCTTATGCTCAAATTTGTCTGAGTTGTACTTACCGAAAGTTATAAAACCTTCTTCAAAAAAATTAACATTGATAAATTATTAATAGTATAAAATAGAACATCAAAAGTGGACCAAAGTGATTTTTCACCTATGATGCTTTGTAAGTACTATATTAACAAATACATTAATTACCCTATCTAAGTAGCACTCTACCCTATTTGTGAGATCTCTTTACACACCCTTCTATTAATGACAGCCTCCTAGTTGCTACACACATTAACAGTAACAATCTTTGCCTCTCTTCCATTGAATTAACCTTCATATAGACTGTTTATCCTTTATTTCTAGGATTTCTAGACATTCCAGTCCATGACCACAGCTTTTAATGATCTTATTTTTCCACCTCCTCAGCACTTAGTGACCTCATGTTTTACCTAAACATGGTAAAACTCTGCTTCAATTATTCCTGCTTATCAGAATCCAAAACCACCTCTTCTGTTATGCTCTGAAAATAACGGACTCTCCTGGTTCATTGTAAAACCACTCAGAACGCCATTCTTCACATTCTTTCTTCTACTCATCAACTACTTTCCAATTCCTAACTCATTGCATTCTAGCTTCTGCTTTACAACATTATTGAAATAAATTTTCTTAGGGTACTCATTTATTTCATAATTATCTCTGCATTGTTCATGTCTCAAGGCATTGTGAAAAAAAATCCAGACAAATGGAATGTATTTATGAATATGGATCTAAACAGTGGAGTTACATGAAAGATGGATGATTTTTCATTTTAAAAAAAGCTCATTTAAAATGGTGTTTCCAAATGAGAAACTATCTGTTTTAAATTACTAGGGACTGAGTCTTAATTTTTTTCTCTTGTTTATAAGGAAAGAAAAAAAAAAAAAAGGATGGCAGTAAAGATACAATGATCATTGTTTGAGAGGAGTCAAAATCTCAAAATACACCAAGAATAAAGGATGATCAAATGTGTGAAATCTAATTAAAAGGTTTTAAATAATATATTAACTTAAACAAATACAAACATATTTAGAGATGGTTTAAGTTGACCAAATTTTACTTGGAGAAAGATGTGCTGACAGAGGAACTAAGGGTAAGTGCAAGTTGTTTCTATAAATGTGCAAATATATAGAATATATACCAAGTAGATTTCTTGGAAGAAATCTTCGAAGAGAATGCAAGATAAAAAATGGCAATTTTTTTGTTATGACTCTAGCTGGAAATGTGGTCAACCAACATGAGGTTGTATACCCTCATGTACGAAAAAGACAATCAATCCACTGTAGAGGAAGGAAAAATATATTTAAATTTCTATTTTTTTCTACATGGGAATTAAAAAAAAAGAGTAAGTCCAGCTTATTATTAGCTAAACATGATACGTAAGACATATGTATATATATACCTATGTGTCCATATATGTACTAATATTTGATATCTGTATCTGTTTATCATCTATTTTTCCTTAATGGTAACTTTAGGGGCACCTGGGTGACAGAGTCTACTAAGTGCCCACATCAGGTCATGATCTCAGGGTCCTGGAATCAAGCCCCAGATCCAGCTCCACACTCAGCACAGAGTCTGCTCGAGATTCTCGCTCCCTCTCCCTCTGCCACTCCCACTTGTGCTGTCTCTCTCTCTAAAATAAATAAATAAATATTTTAAAAATAACTTTAATTCTTTAGTGATAGTGATTGTCATTATCATCCTTATTTATTTGTTCTTAGATTTCAGAGACTCTTAAAAAAATTAGTTTATCTGTAAGTGGGCACATGAATCTGTAGATTATATTATATTGTTCTTACATAAATTTAAAAGGATTATTTGAAGAAATAATGACTAAGAACACTAAGAATGAAAACACAACAAACAACAAGCAAATAAAGAGGCAAGTTTCTACACTTACATGTATATTCTCTGTCAGCTCATGGCAAGGGAGAAATAGTGACTACATATTTAACAATAAAGCAATACAAACTTAATATCGGAAGACTATTACATTTTAAATTTATTTATTTATTTATTTATTTATTTATTTATTTATTTATTTATTTATTTATTTTTAGAGAGAGAGAGAGCGAGCACATGCACACAGGGTGGAGAAAGGGCAGAGGGAGAGGGAGAAAGAGAATTATAAGCAGGCCCCACATGCAGTGCAGAGAACACAGGGCTCAATCTCACAACCCTGAGATCATTATCAGAGATGAAATCAGGAGTTGGCTGCTTAACTGACTGAGCCACTGAGGTACCACTGGAAAAAAGACTTTAAAAACTCACCTTCCTCTTAATAGTGATAAACTCTTTATTAGTGTATATTAGCTTAGTATGGAAATTCCATTAATTTTTTTTCTTATTCTGTTTTTTTTATAAGATACATGTCATTTTAGCATGATGGTACAGGCATATGATTTACAGTACAAGTGTTTCACATGTGTTTCTTTTTTTTTTTTTTAAAGATTTTATTTATTTATTTGAGAGAGAGAATGAGATAGAGTATGAGAGGGGGGAGGGTCAGAGGGAGAAGCAGACTCCCTGCTGAGCAGGGAGCCCGATGCGGGACTCGATCCCGGGACTCCAGGATCATGACCTGAGCCGAAGGCAGTCAATTAACCAACTGAGCCACCCAGGCGCCCTTCACATGTGTTTCTAATGCTGAAGATATTTTACTGATAATTGAGTGATATAAAAAATGGGGGCATTTTTTTAAAAGATTATTTTTATTGTTCACAGACTTACCAGATTTTTTTTTAAATGCAAAGACAATAGGTGAGAAGGTTTAATCTTGCTCTTCATTGTTGAAAGAGGCAGTTTGAAACCAATAACTAGCACAGCTACAGATCTGATTAGCAGATCTGATTAGCAAAAAATATATAAATAGGTAATGGAGATTTCATAGAGGAGTCAAGGATTTTTAAATAATTTAATTGAGGGCGCCTGGGTGGCTCAGTTGATTAAGCGACTGCCTTCGGCTCAGGTCATGATCCTGGAGTCCCTGGATCGAGTCCCGCATCGGGCTCCCTGCTCGGCAGGGAGTCTGCTTCTCCCTCTGACCCTCCCCCCTCTCATGTGCTTGCTCTCTCATTCTCTCTCTCTCAAATAAATAAATTAAAAAAAATCTTTAAAAAAAAAAAAAATAATAATTTAATTGAAATTGAATGCCTGTTGTTTTAAATTTATAACCTGGCATTTAGAATGCACATTGAACTGAAGGATGGACAATTCATCAATATTGTTTCTGTCTATAAAAAGAGATTTAACTTGAATCCTCTGAATTACAGAGCAGTGAGTCTCACATATTAAACAAGCTGCTATAATCCATAATTGAGGATAGAGCCATGAAGTCAAAGGAAGAATTCATTAAAAGACAAGGAAATTGTCTTATTGAGAGAAAATCACTTTTGATACTTTCAACAAGCTCATAGATTTGTTAGCAAAAATTGAAGCATAGCATAATTCTTATCCAATATCCACTGTCCTTTCTTCCTCTCTTTGTTGGGACAGCAGTGTGCCCAGCTATATAATGATTTACCAAAGTTCTCTGCAGCTAGCATGGCTGTTCTGTTTAACCAATGAAATGTAAGTAGAATACTGCCAAGTAAATGGGGAAAACATTTGTAAGATAACTTGGGGTTGAGACAACATCAATGATTCTAAATTAAAGTCAGGGGAGAATAAAAACTATTTTACTGTTAATCATATTTCATAAAATGTTGTATGTGTATCTGGCACTGTTCTTATGTTGTTTTTTTTCTGTCTTTTCTTGAATAAAGTATAGATGTAGCAGGCTTCAGTATGTTCACAAGACAACACAAATGAAGAAAAAAGTCCATATTCTAAGATTGGCAGAATGGAAAGACAGAAAGAAACTGGTTTGTTAAAAAGATTATTGACAGCATCCAGTTCCAGCTTCCATATGCCTTTACTGTGATATGAGATATAAAATAAATCCCTTATCCATTTAGTCCACTAAAAATTTACCTTCTATTACTTGCAGCTGGTTATATTCACAGTATGTAATAAAAGTTGGTATCATAGGCACTACATGGGAAGTATTTACATATTCAAAGAATATTCAATTTGGTTGTAGCTCTCTAATTTCTATACATTCGTACACAGCACATGCTCTAGTTACATTGAATCATCTTACTCTCCTCATTAATATCTTCTTTATCACTTACAATCTAGAATAAATGTCATATTCAGTGTAAATCTGTTATTGATATTTTCTCCAAAGACACAAACAATATTTTTCTTGGTTGATCATTTTTGTTGTTGTTATTGTTTAATGCTTATCATATTACATCCTAATTTGGTCTTCTCTTCTGAAGTTCCTTAAAGATAATACTTTGTATTTGCATGTAACTTTGTTACAGGCACATAGTGGTTAGTTGTAAGAAAATGTGAAATGAATAAAAGAATGGCACTTCCATAATCCTTTTTCCAGAGAGACCTCAGTGGTCTTCTTATTCACAACATTCCCACTGGAGTCTTCATATTCTTCGTCAGTGTCAGGATGCCATTGTTCCGATGACTTCTGAAGTTTCAGCTTGGCCCACAGGGAGACAGCATCTTCACATTAGCAAATTGGGCAGTGTTTGGGATACCCAAACACCTCATGCCATGAGCATGGCCATTCAGTACAGTGCTACTGGAAGGCTTCCAGAACTCAGTAGGTGTAATTTCCACAAATTTCACAGTTGTAGTTTAGACCATGAAGCTTATATCTATACAGTAGGGAATGGGTTTGCCATCCCAGCCAAAGGGCAGGTTTCTGGGGTTGTAAATGATCTCATTCTCCTCATCTTCACCTTCACTCTCACTGACCTGCTTATACTTCTCTACTTTTCTACTTCTCATTTTTCCCTTATCCATGTACATTTTCATGAGGGAGATGATGCTGTTCCCCCCAAATCTCTACATATTCACAGATAAAGGCTTCTAGGAAGGCAATGTCTTTGTTCCTCTCAGTGTCTCATTTGACTTTTGACTTGGGATTTTTGGCAAGCAGGGAGGTGTCAAGTGACTCCAGGGACTTTCCTTAGGTGCTGAATAGCCTCTGGGCTCACTCTTCTAGGGTCCCACCTCACTTCAGGCCTAAAGCTAAGAGAGCAGATTTCAATCTGTACAGACCAAGGGAAGCCAACTCCTCCTAAGAAGAGAATGCAGACAGGTTGAGATGGCCTCCTGCATGGGTCAGGGCTCCACTTGTCTCTTTTGGCCATCCAGGAAAGATATCATTCTCCCACTTCTCAAACTTATTATGAATCTTCCTAAAAATCCATTCTGATCTTGGAGCAGCTTCACTCGATCTGTGTAATCTTGAAGGTAGTCAAGCAGCATTTCCAGGTATCTTTTATATTTGACATCCTTCCTTTCTGTAGAAATGTCAAATAACTGGTCAAAGATGACAAGTATGTGATATAATCCAGCTTCTCCCGAGGCCTTCAGGTTAATGTATTTGAGGTTAACAGTCATGGACATCTAAGTAACGACCATATCCCTCTTCATCTGTGAACTCCACCAAGTTCCATGCCTGTTCTTTTGGATTCTCTCAAACTTTCAGAAGCTCCTCAAATTCCACTGACATTGGCACACAGATCTCATTTGGGTGTTTCTGGTGGAATTCCTTTATTTGCTTGAGTCTACTATAAAATTCGGCAAATTTGTTGGGTCTTAAAATGGCATTGAGTTCTTCCTTTCTTAATCCATTCTTACATCATACAAATCCCACAGTTTCCTACTGACTCCCAAATACCGCTCTTGCATGGCCCGTGTGCAGGTCTGCTGGTTAGGCTTAGGGGTCATGGGGATCAGGTAGTAAATATAATTTATCCCAAGAATGTCTTACAGTGATCTCAGTGCATATAAATTCATCTTACATATAAATCTACAGTCAGTGAATACAGGTTTAGACCGGATATGCTTAGAAACCATCAGAATCATCCAATTTGATACCTAAAACTTTGAAGGAAATTTATTATGGAAGAAAAGGTAAAGTACATGGACCAAGTGTCAAGGAGATCTAACTCCACACCAAAGTTTAAGCTAAAAGAGATATTGCATCCATAACTGAAGAACAAAGTTTAGTACAACCACTAAAAATCTAAAATATTCTTATCACAGCCCCTTTTAATTTGTTTATGTGGCCTTTACAGAACACAGTTGTGTGTGTGTGTGTGTGTGTGTGTGTAGTTATACACTCTGCTCTAAAATAAAAGCTTTTATTTTTTATTTTTTTTAATTTTAAAGTGATAAAGTTTTTAGAACACTTCATGTAAAATGGAATATGTAAACATTTTATTTTTAAACTCCTTTTAGGATTCTCTTTCCAAGAAGCTAAGGAAAAAATTATCAAGGTTTCAAAAATACAAATGTATTCCCAAGAAAGAGTTTTAGTTAGAAAATAGGATAAAGATAATATGTAAAAGTGGTACAACACAGAATGGTTTAGAGGTAAGAATTTAGCATACAATCTTAGGATTCCAGACAGAAAATGGATTTTGTTTTAAGTGAAGTATGTGTGCTTTATATTAAATACAAAAGACACATCTATTATCCTTATCGGAAGTACCTGAAGTTTAATAAAGGGAGTAGATAGAATTTTAAAATCTTTGGCTAAATAACAAATATCGTATATATTAAACAAAAAGTTTAAAACAAACCTAAGGTGGTTCTAGCATTTTCACTGTCTATAGCATGCACAGAGAATAAGTTGGAAAGAAATATTTTTTGAACAGAAAAAAAGTGTTACTCAGTACTATGCAGGAACATTATCAATCATGGAATAAGATCTAATATAAGCAATAGATATTCAAGTAATCACTACATGAAATAGCTAAGAAATTCATCATTCTTATCTTTCCATCATAGGTTTACCATATACACCCAAGGGACAATACTTTCATGGAGTTCTTTCTGAGATCATTGTACCCTCAAAATATGGTAGATAAAATAATGACAACTTTTTGTGCATTTTATAAAAACATAATTACAATTTCAAAATCAATCATGATAAAATATTGCAAGATGAAACCATAAGAAATTTCAGATCATGAATAAATTCAGATTGAGACCTGGTTACTTTGATTTGACTGAGATTAGGCCTATGACTATAAATGTTTATCATTTTTCTTATTTTTATTCATATAATAATTATTACTAAAAGTAGGGTGTACCTGTGCTACAATAAACAACACAAACTCTATGAAGCCAGAATGTGGGCCTTGTTAATATTTTAATCTCCTATATTCTCTAAAAGAGTACTTTGTAGAACTTTCCAAAACCAATATACTACAGTAACATCTGATTAGAGCATACTGTCATTACTCTTCTGTGTCCTGTAATAACATTCCCTTATTTTCCTCACGTTTATGCTGAGGTATGATGTATTTTAAAATTTACATACCATTGAATAAATATTTCAGTTTGGAAATTTTTATCTCCTTTGATGATTTGTTAAGAACTAGAACATCTGGGATATGCTCCATTGAATCAATTCTCACGTATTCATTTCTTTATATTACTGGATATACATCTGTTATACTCAGTTTTCATGGGTTAAATTGTTTCCCCTCAGAGGTCATTTAAGTCCTAACCTCCAGTACCTCAAAATATGACCAACTTATAGATCTCTAAGGTCTTTACATAGATAATCAAGTGAAAATGAGGTCATTAGGTTTGGCCTCCAGTCAAAATAACATAACATAGAGAATAAAATAAAATAAAATCCACCTATAAACGAACTTTGAAAGAGTAAAACTGATCCATAAATTAAGAAAAAAAAAATGACTTAACAAAACAAAAGTCAATACTCTAAAGAAAGACAAAAAGATTCAATCTGGTGAATATAAGCCTAACTGTGCCATTTATCAATTTGAATACAAAGAGATGAAGCACATTATTTAGAATGCAGAGATTGTGAGACTGTGGAAAAGAATAATATTCACCTATACGCTAAATTCAAAGGATAGAAAAAGCTATGCCATGCAGACACTGATTATATAAAATCAAGAATGTCTATATTAATATTATTCAAATTAGAATTCATAACAAAGAGTGTTATAATGGACATAAAGGGATATTTCATAACAACAAAAGGGTCAATTAAGTTAATAAAAGTATTATACAACACCAAATATATACGCTTTTAATAAAAGAGTTTGAAAATAAAGAGAAATAGAAAAATTCAAAATATATTCAGAGACTTCCACAATTCTCTCAGAAACTGACAAGTGTTTAGAACACAAAAAGGCTATAAAAGACATCAATGTAACCTTATTGACATAGACATGGCAATAGCAGAATAAACATTCTTTTCAATTGCACCTGTGAATTGACCATGATAGACCACATGCTTTTTTCATAAAATATAAAATGATTAAATTCTTTATAGACTATTCTCTGAGCAAAAGAAATTATATTAAAAATTCATAAAAAATAGTATCTGGAAAATACCTAAATTTTATAAATTAGCATACTCTTAAATAGCCAATGGATCAAAGGAAAAAAATACAAGTGAAATTAGAAAATATTTTAAACTGAATGATAAAGAAAATACAACCTATTGATATTGAGAGGATATGTGTAATGACATATTTAAAGGAAAGTTATATTTTTAAATGTTATAACAGAGAAAAGAAAAATATAAAAGTATCTGATTCTCCCTTAAGATATCAGAAAATCACAGAAAATTAAATGAAAAATAAGTAATAAGAAATAATAAAGACAATAACAAGACAAAAATAGAAAAATCAATGAAACAAAAATTTGTGTTTAAAAGATCAGTAATTTGGTAAACATTTAACTAGACTATAAAAGAAAAAGAAATGATGCAAATTCCTGAAATTAAAAATGAAAGATATCATCACAGAGGCAACAGAAAGTAAAAGAATGAAAAGGAACATTACTTTTTTTTCATCATGATAAGTGTACTCTTTAATCCCCATCCCCTATTCCCTCCATGCCCCCACCCACCTCCTCTCTGGTAACCATCAGTTTGTTCTCTATAGTTAAGGGTCCTCTTCTTGTTTTCTCTCTCTCTCTTTTTTCCTTTGCTCATTTGTTCTGTTTTTTAAAATTCCACATATGAGTGAAATCATATGATATTTGTCTTTCTCTGACTGACTTATTTCACTTAGCATTGTACTCTCTAGCTCTATCTATGTTGTTGCAAATGGCAAGATTTCATTCTTTTCTATGGCTGAATGATATTCCATTGTGCATATGTACCACATCTTCTTTTTCCATTCATCTACTGATGGACACTTGGGCTGCTTCCATAATTTGGTTATTATAAATAATTGTGCTATAAACATAGGGGTGCATGTATCTCTTTGAATTACTGTTTTTGTATTTTTGGGGTAAATACCCAGTAGTGCAATTCCTGAATCATAGGGGAGTTCTATTTTTAACTTTTTGAGGAACTTCCATACTGTTTTCCACAGTGGCTGCACCAATTTGTATTCCCACTCACAGTACAAGAGGGTTCCTTTTTCTCCACATCCTCACCAACACTTGCTGTTTCTTGTGTTTTTGATTTTAGCTATTCTGATGGGTGTGAGGTGATATCTCATTGTAGTTTTGATTTACATTTCCCTGATGATCAGTGTTGTTGAGCATATTTTCATGTGTCTTTTGGCCATCTATATGTGTTCTTTGGAGCAATTTCTGTTCATATGTTCTGCCCATTTTTAGTTTTTTTTAAATTTTACTTAAATTCAATTAATTAACATATAGTGTATTATTAGTTTCAGAGGTAGTTTAGTGATTCATCAGTTGCATATACAACCCAGTGCTCATTACATCAAGAGCCCTCTTTAATGCCCATCACCTACTTACCCCATCTCCCCACACTCCTCCCCTCGAGCAACCCTGTTTGTTTCCCATAGTTAAGAGTCTCTTATAGTTTGTCTCACTCTCTGATTTCGTCTTATTTTATTTTTTCTTCCCTTCCCCTATGCTTCTGTTTTGTTTCTTAAATTCCACATGTGAGTGAAATCATGTGATAATTCTTTCTCTGATTGACTTATTTCACTTAGCATAATACCCTCTAGCTCCATCCATGTCATTGCAAATGGCAAGATTTCAATTTTTTGATGGTTGAGCAATATTCCATTATATATATATACCACATCTTCTTTATCCATTCATCTGTCGTTGGACATCTGGGCTCTTTCCTTATTTTGGCTATTGTGGACATTGGTGCTATAAACATTGGGGTGCAGTTGCCCCTTCAAATCACTATGTTTTTATTCTGCCTATTTTAAATTGTATTATTTTTTAGGCAATTAGTTGTATCAGTTCTTTATATATTTTGGATACTAACCCTTTACCAGATATGTCACTTGCAAATATCTTTTCCCATTCCAAAAGTTGCCTTTTAGTTTTGTTGATTCTTTCCTTCACTGTGTAGAAGCTTTTTATTTTGATGTAGTCCCAATAGTTTATTTTTGCTTTTTTCCCCTTAGTTCCAGAGACATATTAGTAACAAATTGCTAGAGTCAAGGTCAAAGAAGCTGCTGCCTGTCTCACATTAAGGATTTAATCCATTTTGAGTTTACTTTTGTGTCTGGTGAAATTGGTCCAATTTCATTCTTTTGCGTGTTGCTGTCCAGTTTTCTTACACCATTTGTTGAAAGCACTGTCTTTTTCCATTGGATATTCTTTCCTGTTTTGTCAAAGATTAGTTGACTATATAGTTGTGGATCCATTTTTGGGTTTTCTGTTATATTCCATTGATTTATGTGTCTATTTTTATGGTAGTATCATATTGTTTTAATTACTACTGCTTTGTAATATAACTTGAAATCTGGAATTGTGATGCCTCCATTTTTGTTTTTTTTCTTTTTTTTTTAAGATTTATTTATTTATTTGAGAGGGGGAGGAAGGGGCAGAGGGAGAGGGAGAAAGAATCTCGAGAAGACCCTGATAAACATGGAGCCAGAAGTCGGGTTTGATTCCAGGACGCTGAGATCACGACCTGAGCTGAAATTAAGAGTCAGACAGTTAATCAACTGAGCCACCCAGGCACCTCTTGTTTTTTTCTTTTTCAAAATTGCTTTGACTATTCAAGGTCATTTGTGCTCCCATACAAATTTGAGGATTATTTGTTCTAGTTCTGTGAAAAATGCTATTGGTATTTTGATAAGGATTGCATTACATCTATAGATTGCTTTGGGTAGTATAGACATTTTATCTGTTCTTCCAACCCATGAGGATGGAATGTCTTTCCATTTCTTTGCATCATCTTGAATTTCTTTCATCCGTGCTTTACTGTTTTCAGAAGATGAAGAGCAACATTACAAAACAAATGTTTGCCAGTGACTAACAGCTTCAATAAAGTGGGGAATTTTTTTGAAATACAGAAAATATTCAAACTGACATAAGAAGTAGAAATCTGAAAAGCCATATATATTGACTAAAGATATTGAAGTGTTACATCTAAACAAATAAAAGAGAGCTTGTGTTAGATTACAAAAGAAAACTTCCTTTATGTGGGAGGATTATGGAATGATCATTTGAGGAAGTAACCTTATTGATGAGGAAGGAAAAAAAAAGGAGAGGAAAAAGAATGTTTTATGTTATAGGGACAGTAAATGTAAAGGTCCCTAAGTAGAAAAAGTCTTTCTTGACTTTGAGGAATTGCAAGAATGTCAGTGGTTTGGGAGTGCAATGACTAAGAGGCCCATTGAAGTAGGAGGTGATTTCTAGAGGTCAATAGGGTGTTATGATACTCATAGATTAAAAAATACATTTAATAAACTGCTCTGTCTTTAATAAATTATTTAATACAAGTTATAAGTAGGATATATAAGTATAATATTATGGACCTTCATGTCCTTTTTCAAAAGTCATCTTCCCATTAAAGATCACCCCTGTTGCTATCCTATCTGATAATATTTTATTCCCTCAACCCCTGCAGTTTAAAACTTCCTATTCATCGTTCTTAGCCAATTTGTTTTTCTCCTTTATCTATTAATCTTTATTTTTTTTCTTATCTGTCTTCCCTACTGGAATGTAAACTTCATGAAGACAGTTTTTTAGTACTGCTTTATTTACTGCTGTATTCTCAGGACTTAGAGAAGTTGCTAGCACATAATAAGCTCTCAATAGTTTTTTTTTTTTTTTTTTTTTTAATGAATGAATGATTAGCAGCTGAAACAGTGAATGATCATTAAATTAAAATGCAACATTTGTGAATGTCAACCCCAAAAAAGCATACATGACTTCTTGTTAACAGAAAGGAAAAAGAATGTAGACCATTCAAGAAATGAAAATCTATTTCTCCATGGGATGTTGTGCATGAAAATTTATCATAACGAGCAGTGTGTCTTCAACAATTTTAAGCAAAAGGGAATATGTTTCAATTATCTTTTCCCAAGGCATCTGAATGGGATAAACTGCTTCATTGCAGGTGCTTAGAGATCATGGTCACTTCTTTAATAGCAATCCCAATGGCTCACATTATTCAATGCCAATATGCACAGAGGTCAAATTTCTGTAGGTAAGTAATTCCACTTTAAAAACTTGCAATGCACATAAATAGCACTGTCAAGAATATGTCAGACCCATACAACAAAAAGAAAGGAAGAATGCATATAAATTTGAAAATGAGAACAAATTTATTTAAAAGGAGGTATGGCCTGACATAATTCCCTCTTCACCTTTGGCTGACATAATGGCTTATGACCTACATAACCAATGACATATAGGATGAATATCGCTTAGTTTATCATCTGTCCAACTGAGGCATATAATTCTGACAGTTAGACAACTGTGTATCAAAATCTACACTAAAAGGTGAATAAAGTACATGCTAATGTGTTAAATGTTAGTGTATACAAATAATTATCACACTAGCAAAATTGAAAAATATTGGAGTGTGATGGATCCTGACTTAAATATCAGTGTTATCACTTCCTACCTTTGCAAGCTTTCTTAATTATTAAATCCCTCCAAGCTGTGTTCCCTAACTGATAGCCAAAAATGCCACAGTTCCAATAAGATATTTATGAACAGTGATATAATATATAGACAAAGTCAACAGAATGGCTGGCTTATTATGATCATATCCTAATCAGTTTTTCTCTATTATGCAACCCCATTCCAGACACTGAATTGGAAGACACTACTTGAAAATGTTATCCCACTAAATGGCATGGTAAACATTTTCAGTGTGTTGGAGTACCCAGTATGATTGCAATCATAACATAAAATGCTTAAATATTGATTTTAGGATAATACAACATTTTTAAAAATACCAAGGATGATTTCTTTTTTTAAGATTTATTTCTTTATTTGGGAGAGAGAGAGAGAGGAAGAGGACACGCAGAGGGGATGGGGTAGACGGAGAGGGAAAAAGAAGTTTAAGCAGACTTCACTGAGTGCAGAGCCCGACGTAGGGCTCGATCTCAGGACCCCAAGATCACGACCTGAGTGGAAACCAGGAGTTACGCTTAACCAACTGCACCACCCAGATGCCCCAAGGATGATTTTATTAATAAGGTTGAGTCACAAATTCTTTTCTATTCTAATGCTTTTGCATTGAAGCACTTGATAACTATGGTGACAAAAAAATTATTCCAAATGGGGTAATATTAACAAAGCAATCACCTTAAATATCTCTTGTCCATACTACTCATATATCTCTTGTCCATTCTGCTCAGTTTTTCTGACAAAAACTCTGTTCTTAACCAAAATAGTCATTTTGTATCATGTGGTTCCTGTAAAAGCTCATACCATTTTTCAGAAAACAAAGAAGCTGTTTAGGCCTGTCTCAAAAGTTGAAGCTTGTTTATGTGAGATGATGACTCATTTGTTATTCAGAAGAAATCCCAGAAACAAATGCACCAATTGCATTCAGGTAACATGATTCCCCATCGAAATTAACACCTTTAGAAATATAGAATTTTAGGTTCATAAATAGCTATCTGTATTGTAAAGTACGTGTATTTCAACAAGAACACGGTAGTAAGTTAAATTTTGCTTAATATGTAGATAAAAAACAAGGATTCATATGAGCGAGGAAAACTCTTTTTACCTATAATTAAAGCCAAGACTATAATAGGCAATTAGACCTCACTCTGCAAATGCACTTCTGAATCATAAAGATATATTTTATATGGAGTACCATTTGTAATGAGAATTGTGGTAATTACCTCATATTTTTCCACCTTACATAAATGATCTTAATTATCTAATAGAACTCTTTTCTTCCTGTGAGGCATTTGCCAAAATGTTATTTCTAATAGGTAAATGTACAATTTCAAAAGAGTGTAGAATAAATCATAGAAGATGATATAGCAAATCAAAGATTTAGGGGAATACAATAAATAAACCACAGATGCTATTATATTGTTTCATACATCATTGTATTATTTACTCATTCATTAAATATATATTTTGGCACTTATTTGCAAGGTAGGTATTCACTGCTGTCAGAGATGCATAAATACATAACTACTTTTATTTTAAAGGGAGGAAAAAATCTCCAATAAATATAACCCATTTTCCTCAGGGAATAATACACTTTACTTACGTTAAGTAATTTCAAAAAAATAAATGGAATAAAATGTTGTAACAAGGGGACTAAAAATATTCTTTAAATTATTTTAACATTTAAAATATGAACTTCCTGGGGTGCCTGTTTACTCAGTTGGTTAAGCGTCTGCCTTCAGCTCAGGTCATGATCTCAGGGTCCTGGGATCAAGTCCCGCATTGGGCTCCCTGCTCAACAGGGAGTCTGCTTCTCCCTCTGCCTCTCCCTGCACTTGTGCTCTCTTGTTCTCTCTCTCTCTCTCAAATAAATAAAAATCTAAAAAAAAAAAACAAAAAAATAACCCATGAACTTCCATAATTTTATATCAGTGTGGGGCATGAAACTGCGGTTTTCCCACTTGTGTGATTCTTAAGGTTAGAGGTATTTTTTCCAGTGGATTTCGGTAATTTGATTTTATTCATTAGATTCTTTTATTAGTTAACATGCAGATGTATTTATTCTTTTTTTTCTTTTTGAATTTTTGGTAGCTTTACTTTAGTAGGACTGCTCATCATTACAAAAGCATAAATGTCAGCTCTGCAGCTTGTTGCTACGGTTACCTTCAACAAGAATGTCAGAAGAAGTGACAAGGCATAAAGTGATTCAGAGTGATGACATTCCTGTTGATAATAGATTGGCTTCCATGTATGCTGCAGCAGCTTTGATCTCTGAAACCCCTAGTTTAAAAAAAAAAAAAAAGAGAGAGAGAGAACTCCACTAGTCTGTGGTAGGAAATTTCAATCTTTCTACCAAACATTGTCAGAACTATATTAGATGATTTAAATGTCACACTCACTTTATTTGTTGGATTATTTTTTGAAATATAAGTATGAACAGAGATTAACTATCATGTGTAGATTTGGGAACCATGGCCATCATTTATTTCTGAATATAATCTGTGGTGTGCAAATAGTAAGTATTCATGAGTAGTATGGTATTTTGAACCAAAATGTCATGGAGACAGAAGAGAAACCTTTTCTGAATATGCCACAGATTATTTATACATCATAGTGTTGGCTTTCTTGTGCAGGATGAGAACAACTCGGCACTACCAATTTGCGTATATACATCTCTTCATTGATTTTTATGGTGAAATTTAAAAGAAGGTAAAGATTGTCACTTGAATTTATAGAAATCTCCTTTTCAGTTTTGTCTACATAATCTTAATTTAATTTAACAAAAATTTAAATTAAAAACTTAATGTTAACTAGCTCTTTCAAATTTGAATATTAGAGTCATTCTTTATAACCTATTATGCTTAAAATATTTTTCCATGGATTTAGCAATTAATTACTTAAGCCTCCAATAAAATATGTTTGCTAGCTGGTTTTACTGTATTTTACACATTTTGACAATTCCTTGTGTGTATTATGTTTATGAGAGTTCAGAATATAATTTAGAGATATAAAACTCTAAGAAATATTTACAATAAATGGACTGCAACATGTCAAGTAGATCAATATATCAATATTATATCAAAAGAAATGATATTTAAAATCTAAAATTATTTGGGAGTACATGGAAATACCTATACTAGTAAACAAGACAGAGTCTGTGTCTCCAAGAAACTTACTGTTAATAAACAATAAATACTACTCTGATCTTTAGATAAACTCTTAACTTAGTATGACATTCAAAAATAAGATGAAACTCAGGAACACTATAATTGTATTACATAAGTTATTTATTTTTATCTAACTCTCTACCTTTGTATTCAATCTTAGGTGAATATCTATCATACAAAGATGATCTCACCTATTCTCTGAGAACAGTAAACCCAAAATTTCATTAGACAACCTACCCCAAACAATGTGATGTGCAAACTCTCCCCTAAAGGTCTAAATCACGTAGTTGAGCTGCACACATCTAGAAAAGAAAAGTGCAAAAATAAAATTTTGGTTAATATACAACTAACAGAAGTATACCTAGCTGCTAGAGTTTTCGTATCTGCACCAGCCAGGAGGCTGTAGTTGGCATTTATTAGATTTTTTTTTAAAATATTTTATTTGACAGAAACACAGTGAGAAAGGGAACACAAGTGGGGGAGAGGGAGAAGCAGGCTTCCCGCTGAGCAGGGAGCCCCACGTGGGGCTCGATCCCAGGACCCCGGGATCATGACCTGAGCCGAAGGCAGATGCTTAACGACTGAGCCACCCGGGCGCCCTGGCGTTTATTAGATTTTATCTACCACTTTGTACATAGCCAGCACCTAAGCTGACCAGGTTTCTTCACCTAGTGAGGTGATTCCAACTTTTTTTGTTTTGTTTTGTTTTGTTTTAAGATTTTATTTATTTATTTGACAGAGAGAGACACAGCGAGAGAGGGAACACAAGCAGGGGGAGTGGGAGAGGGAGAAGCAGGCTTCCTGCTGAGCAGGGAGCCCAATGTGGGGCTCCATCCCAGGACCCTGGGATCATGACCCAAGTCGAAGGCAGATGCTTTACGACTGAGCCACCCAGGCCCCCCCAACTTTGTTTTGAAGTATCTGAGGTTTCAGTGGTCCTTGGTTTATTGGACTATCATGTATTCCCAGTAAATTTGGTCTTGGAAGTACTAAGGGGTATCCCAGTGAGTGCCACAGGTTCCAAATATATTCCATCCTGAGCTAATTTTGTAGCAGAAAACTAATGCTGTAGATCAATTTTATGGTTCAGTGGATTAAATGTCACTCTGTTCATGATGTCAGTTTAGGTCTCATAGAGAGAATACCACAGTTATATGTTCAGTCTCTCTCAGAGCTGAAGAGAAAGACAAGAGCTGCCCTTCAAAAAAAGAATAGTTATCACTAGAGGAGGACATTATTTTGCTGCAAAATCCTCAGAATCTGTCCTAAAATTATTGTAGTGGGACTAACCAGAGGATCCTTATGTATGATTGGCAGTGAGAGCCCTATTGTAACTGTTGTCTTATGAGGCATACTTTCCAGGAAACTTTTATTTCAATTGAACCTGCTGCAGAGCCTTATTTTTTTCTTGACTCCACTTAAAAACTTTCAGCTAAATGAGTTAATTGATAGTGAGTTAGAGCATGAAGCCCCTTATGGTTTATGTTGCCTCTAAAATCTGAAGAGACCCAAGGTGAAATTTTCCAGTTTCTCAGTGCGAGGCAGTATAAACTGTCTCTCAATTTAGGGAGAGTTTCCCAACATGTTCAAAACTGAGGGTCCTCTAGAAACTTTGGTAATTTGACAGAACTCAGAATCTTCATTGGGTTTATCTTTTACCACTAGCATGCATGTGTTTTACTAGAATATCTGGTTAGTAGCTACTTTCTGCTTACCAGATCCCATCATTCTGAGTTACCAATAGTGGGGCGACATGACATTCTGCAGAATATTCAGATAATTTATATCCCTTACAATTCTTTTAAGACAGAGAGCATGAGAGCTGATATAGCCCTGAGATAAGACAAGCAAGACATACTATTATTCCTCCCCAATGATAGTGAAGTGCTTCTCCTCATCCCTGTTAATTGTTTTGGAGAAAAATATAATTTGCACTACTTTTCAGGGAGTGAATTGTGTCAAAGTACAATTGTAAATTGTCGTCAAAGTACAATATGTAAAACAGCAACTGGATTTAGATAACATCTGCTTAAGCTTTAAATAACAAGCAATCTACATAGCTTTTGCACCAACCAAACACATCAATTAAATGGAAATTTGAGAGAAATCACCACTTATATCTTTAGTATCTTAGATATTGCTGCTAATTTCTGAAATTTCTCCAGGAATGAGGTGTTGCTTATTTTTTTGCTATTTTCTTAAGAAGGGGAAGTTCTGGGGTTTTCTACTTAATTCCCCTTCCTTTCGTAGAACCTTCATTTTCAGGGAGGCAAATGCAGGCATTCTGCAGTTTACTAATTAAATCTATTCAAACCATACAATCCCCTTGTGAGAATTACTGTACTACAGAACTTGGACAAAGCTTTACTTATCACTTAGCATCCACAAATATTCACTCACACCAATGATGCCCACATATGATTTCAGATACTTAAGCATTAGAATCTATTCAGTGTTAGTATCTATTTACTCCTGGTAATTTCAGGTCACCAGAGTGGTTGTTCTGATATATAGCTCCAGGTCCTTTTGTGGGAGGCTTGGAAGAAAATTTACAAGATATATGTATGGAAGTGTGGTGGTTCTTCCTTAACGAGTTGTGGGTCAGCTTACTGGTTTAATGTAAGAACTAGTTTAGCAACTATGGCTTCCTATTACAACACTTCAAATCAAGCATCTATGAACAATCCAAGTTTTATTTTTAATACATAAAGTATTATTTTAAACTAATCTCTTATCTGACTGTAATCTATTCATTTTTAAAAGTGTTGAAGGCAATTAACAGCTACAGGTTTTTGGATGTCAAACCAATAATTGCCGTTCCATCCATGCTTCTGATAAAGTCATTTCCACTACACTGTCTCAGATATTTAATCACAGTGACCTGACCTCTGTCACTCCAGTAGGCTATTATTTCTGTTGAAGAGGATCCCCCATTTCAATAGTGATATTTCCTTTTCTTATTCATAATCTAAAGAGCTTTCCAGGAATGCTGGTGCTCCCATCACTGATATGTTTCCAATGTCTTAAAGAAAGGACTACCCTCAGAGTCCCTTCTATGAATACCTGTTGATGGAAGGTAAGTGAGCTTTACATAATAAATCCAACACATCATTAGTGCCTTCACATTTTTTCCTCTACAAAAGAATAAGTGAGCTCAATAATCTTAACAACATTTGATGTAGATAATGACACTGTTAAATCCGGGCTTCATGCATCGAATCAAGCAGTGTTAAGGCTACTTCCAGCTGCCAAAAATAGTACATTAAATCCCTAAATATGGTAAGCTGTCTGCATATAGATAATTTAAGCCAAATTCAACCTTATCTTCTGGCTTAATACTCCTAAATTTATTCCCATACAAGCTCATAAGATTCTTGCTGTTAAAACTTTCAAGATCTTTTGATTCTTTTGGTTTATAGTCCATGTTTTTCTCCTCAAGGTTTTACAATTCTCCTCTTGGGATCAGACTTACTTTATGGGCTTGGAGGCCATAAAAGATGAGTGACTTGTTTTTTCAAAGGTCTTCAATTCATCTAAATCTACATTAATATCCTCAAGGCAAGTCTGAGTTACTTCATCTTACTCTACTAATGCCCCAACCTTGGCTTAAGAAATTTGGCAATGCATGTTAAACTTGATTTATAACTTGAGTTCTGACCACAATCAAATTGGGGCCCGATGCTCCGATATTGTCCTAGTCGATTCCAGATGCTATAAGAAAATGCCATAGATTGGGTAGATTGGGAAATAAATAAAACACATTTATTTCTCACAGTTTTGAAAGATGGAAGTCCAAGTTTAGAGTGCCAGTATGGTCAGCTGAGGACCCTCTTTCAGGTCAGTCTTTTGGTTGCATTCTCATGTGGCAGAAGGAATGAAGGATCTCTCTAGGGCATTAATCTCATGCATGAGGGCTCTAACCTCACAACCTAATATAACCTTACAACCTAATAGCATCCCAAAGTTTTCATCTCCTAATACCATCACATTGGATATTAAGATTTCAACACATGAATTTTGGTAAGAAACAAATAGCCTATTAGCGGGTATATATGTCCTGAACTTATAAAGAATAAGATTTTGTTTTAATATCTCCACAAAGTCCTCTGTGTCTCCATTCATTCTGTTAGCTGAGAAGTCAAAGCCCCGGGGTTATCATTTAATTTTTTAAAGCTCTCCAATGTCTTTAGAAATGGCCAAACCATTCTATAAAATAGTAGCCACAACTTGTACTATATCAGTTATGTGCAGATGATATTGATATTGACTTGATATCCCTAATTCTCACCTTCAATCACTACTTCACCCATGTAACAATAAGTGATAATTGTACTAATGTATAAATTATTTGCATCATATTTTCTCCCACAAGGAGGTCATTAAAATGTTCACACTCAGACAGTCAAGTAACCCACTCTAAAAATCCTGTTATACTCTGTTTTCTGGGATAACTCATTGTAACAAGAAGGGAATCAGTCAGGGCTAATCTTGCTAAAGAAAACCATTCTGAGTATCTACAATGGGTTGAAGAGACAAAGTGTAGTTGTAGTGTTTCTGTATTCAAAATGTGGGTCACTTGGTGGAAGGTTAAATAATGGCAGTCTTGCTTATGGGAGCTGAGGAATACAGAGTAAGGCATAGCAGATCCTGGATATACTGCTAGAGGTAGAAAAGGAGAATGAAAAACATAGGCTTCTCTTTCTCCCCAGCCGTTTAATGGTTTCAACTGTTGTTCAAACCCAGATAAGAGCCAACTTGCATGGAAATGGAGGAAATCAGAATATGTTACCCTAAAACATGTCTCTTAGACATATTATTTTGAGTTAAAGGCACTTAAGAAACTGTAGGTACAAGAAGATATTCTGAACTTCCTTTTCATTCCTGGAAGCAGGAGATAAAGCTGCCATTTCAAAGTTACTCTCCCTATATTAGAAGGAAATAAAACATTGTTATCACCACAGATGGGGAATTTGGAGCTGATAAATCTGTACAAACAAGCCTTGTTAAACTAACTTTTATCCTCCTGGTTACTCCTTCACCACTTACTACCCTCAGCCCAAATTCCTTTGTCTTGTTCATTCTACAAGAATGTTTTGTATCTTTGTCTAAAAGGTATAAAAGTGGGGTGCCTTGATGGCTCAGTTGGTTAAGTATCTGACTCTTAGTTTCCACTCAGGTCACGATCTCATGAGCTGGAACCCAGCATTGGCATCAGCTTCCTTGCTCAGTGGGAAGTCTGCTTGAAGATTCTCTCCTTCTACCCCTCCCCTCACTTGCATGCACGTGTGCTCTCTCTCTCAAGTAAATAAATAAATCTTTTTTAAAAAAATAAAAAAATAAAAAGTATAAAAGCTTTCTGCTTTGGTGCCTTCTTTGGAGCTTAATTTTTAATGAAGGCTTCCATTTACATGTAAAATTTTAACAAAATATATATCCTTTTCTTCTGTTAATCTGTTTTATGTCAGATTAATTATTAGGCCCAGCCAGAGACCTTTAAAGGATAGTGAAAAATTTCTTCCTTCCCTATAGGTGCTTGTATAATAAAGTGTGGAGCATAAACTTTCCTCTGATATATGGTAGATTAGCAGAATAACAAAGGAAAAGATCTGGGAGCAAACAAGTCAAGGACTGATACATACGGTATTATTTATTTTTTTAAAGGATTTATTTATTTATTTTAGAGAACGAGAGAGAGCACAGGAGGGAGGGGCAGAAGGAGAGAGGAAGAGAGAAACCTAAGCAGACTCCACACTGAGTGTAGAGCCCGACACAGGGCTCGATCTCACAACCCTGAGATCACAACCTGAGCCAGAACTAAGAGTCAGATGTTCAACTGACTTTGCCACCCAGGCATCCCTGACACCTTTGGTTTTAAAGATAAATATCAGAAAATATTTTATTATGGATTAAAAATAACTTGGTACTTAAATATTTTTAGTAAATTAGAGTATAAGAAAATAACAATTTTATAAATGTTTAAATTGTAAAATTTTATTAAATTCTACAAAATAAACATAAAGTTAACGTTTCACTTAAATTTTGGTTTTAACCTTTGAGTTATTCTATTTATGATAAGAAATTTTGTACATTAGTTAATTTCCCAGAAATCTTATTATTTTGTCAGCCCGTAAAAATAGTTTTCTATTAAAATGAATGCAGTATTATTCTTCTAACCAAGATGGAGTAACATCCATTTTTCAGATTATTTTTATTTTGGACTATAACAATAACAACCACAACCAGTAACATACTGCTTTTCTGCATATTCATTTGGATTTTAGGAAATTATTGCCTTTGCCCCTGGATAAATAACCTATAGGAAAAAAGAAAAATTGTACCACATTGCAAAATCTGTAAACTGCAGAAGTCAACAGCTTGAAGACAACCTCCCAGGGGCAGGGAAGAAAACGAGTGTCACAAGAGATAAGACAAGCACATATTAGGACAGCAAGCTGGGGAAATGACTGTTTTCAATGCCGCTGACCCAGACAGTAATTACTCTTTCCCTTCTGGCACTTCCAGCCACCACCTCAAAAGGTGATTTTTGGTCTATGGTGTGAAGAACTTTTTTTTTTTTTTTTTTCAAAGACATAGAGTTGCTTTGAAGAGAGGTCCAATGACTAACTTTCAAGTATGAATAAGAATTATGCCAAAATTAAAGATTTACCCTTCTTCATGAGTAAGAACAAAAACAAATGAACAATGATTGTAAAGAAACTCTACATAAGACAATGATAGGACATAATCTCTGAAGATGAGAAACAAATAATGCATGTGCTTTCTATAATTGTGTCAACTTCCTAATGAGAGCATTTCCAGGCCACCACACAAGAAAGAGAAACCAGACAGAGCTTGGTAGACTCCCTGAACTGAAGAGAGAGATTTGTAATTGTGGGCAGAACAAGGCAACTAGAGTTCTAAGGATAATGTGGCAGAAAGGAAAAAAAAGATGGTCAGGGAGATAACTGTGGAGGTCTAGAGAGAGTCGTTTTCTAACGACTAAGTACTAATGCTAAGTATTAATCAGAGCATACATGCCAAGAAACTTCCCAATGAATTACCTTAAAAGATTAGAGGTAAAAACACCGAACTTTCACTTAATCTTGGGAATAGTGCTTGTTCCTATAAGACAGACTGGAAATTTTTATGACATATGGGGCTTTATTTAGATAAATGTGTAAGTCTTATTTCTATGTGGGGGAATAATTTGCCCTATACTGAGCAATAATAAAGTCTGGGTTAGATAAATATTAAAAGCAATATCTGAAAGTACAAAACTGTTTCCAAGTAATTGTGCCCTGGAACAAAGCTAAACAATAGATAGTAATATATGAGTAACCAGCACCCAATAAGGCAAAATAACAATCAGCAATCATCTTTTTATCTGTTTCTAACATACTGCCACTAATTATCCACTGATTTCTTTTTTTTTTTCAGATAGAAGATAGATTTTTCACATATTTAACAAACAAGAGAGAGAAAATTCAGAAAAATAGGTACCAATCAATCCTGACATATTTTTACTAATTATCATAGAAGTAGAAATGCAAACTGTAAGAAACAGTTTATCTGTTCAGTATGAAGAGAAGACAGCGATGAGAATCTTCTTGCATTAGGTACATCCCTATAATAACCTGACTAACTCCAAAGGCTCACAGAAAAAAAAAAAAAAAAAAAAAAAAAAGCTTACACAAAGAAAAAAATTAACTGATGAGAAAAAAAAAAAAATTCCTACCAAACTAAACACGGTCCCATACACTTACTGACATGAAACTCCTACAAAGCAAATTGAAATTTTGTAATAGGAAAAATATAAGATTACCACAGACAAACTTTATGCTTTCTAAGCTGGAAAAATAATAAATAGGTGTGAGGTAACTTTTAAAAGAAAAGAAAAGAAAATTAAAATTTTAAAAATTAAAAATTGAAAGAGCCAGCACAAGATCTATACAATTAAAAAAGAGAAAATGACCATGAAAACAAATGTCAGGGAAAAGACTCCAGAAAAATATTGCAGATGAAAATCAGGACCAAATATTTTACCATGATTTTTTTTCAAATTATCATTATCCACTGATTTCTAATTTCAATTATTTAGGTTTTATTTTAGAATTTTTATTTGTTTTATTTTTATATTTTCCAGTTCTAGGCCAAAATTCTGCTTTTTATCCTTTAATTATTGTAAATTTCAATACATTTATTTTAAAGTTAACATCCTCATACCTGCACATACTTGGATCTCCTTTGGATAAGTTCTTATTGTTTGAATTTTTTCCTCTGGGTTTTCAATAATGTCCTATCTATTTCTACCCTAGCCATATTTCATACTGAACGTGCAAGTAAAAGTTGTGAAGACTATATTAGTTCCTAATAACACTAGCTTCTGCCAACATAACTTATTTTTCTTTTGGAAGATGTTAGGTTAAGAACAAATTGCTTTAATTCACATGGTATTCGAGATAATTTAATGCTAAGCTCTAACTTTTGGAAAACTGTTTATTTTGTGTTAAATGTTTACTCTTAAGGCTCAGCCCTTAAGTGTCCAAATTAAAGAAGAAACAAACAAAACCTGAATAAGTAATAGTAGGAAGAAGGAGGGCCTTATTTTTGATGAGCTCCTTATACCAGTTTTTCTTCAGCCACAGATTTATAAAGACCTCCCTTCAAATTTTCACCTTCAAATTTCCTAATTTTGGAATCAATAATTGCCTATTGGGAAATATGCAAATGTCTAGTCCTTTCTTTTGCTGTTGGATATTGACTCCTAAAATCTTGCTAGCCTCCTAGTTCCCTGACACTTTTAATCTAAGTTTTCTTCATGCTTCGTATAGCTTTTACATTTGTTCATACTCTCAAAATGTTTCTTAACTTATTAATGGTTAAAAGTAGAACTCTTGGGTGCCTGGGTGGCTCAGTCATTGGGCGTCTGCCTTTGGCTTAGGTCATGATCCCAGGGTCCTAGGATCGAGCCCCGCATCCGGCTCCCTGCTCAGCTGGGAGTCTGCTTCTCCCTCTCCCACTCCCCCTGCTTGTGTTCCATCTCTCGCTGTGTCTCTCTCTGTCAAATAAATAAATTTTACAAATCTTAAAAACAAAGTAGAACTCTTGTCAACATACTGTATAATATGCAGTTTTCATATTTGTATTTTATAATCATAATTTATAATATATAGTTAGTTAAGAAAAATGTGCATAACACTTGGAGAACTTAAAGTAAAAACTTTATAGCTTCTTTCACTTCTTTCAACATAATTACCAGAAAATATAAATGTATATATGTATATGTATATACCTATATATATTATATGTATATATATAACTGAGCAATTTCATTTCAGCAAATAACTTCAAATATCACCGCTATGTGTTAGAAACAAAGTTAAAAATATTTAAGTATGCAATAAAATGCTTTTTCTTACTTTCAATACAAAGTCCATGTGCTGAATTTTCTCACATTTCTAGAGTAATTGTTATTCAAAATTTTATTAATTGCAGTGTTTTCTTTTTTAAGATTTTATTTATTTATTTGACAGAGAGAGACACAGCGAGAGAGGGAACACAAGCAGGGGGAGTAGGAGAGGGAGAAGCAGACTCTCCGCTGAGCAGGGAGCCCGATGCGGGGCTCGATCCCAGGACGCTGGGATCATGACCTGAGCCGAAGGCAGATGCTTAACGACTAAGCCACCCAGGCGCCCCAATTAATTGCAGTCTTTTATAGAAAATATTTCATTTGATATTACCAACCTAATACAATTAAAAATTAGTATTATTTTGTTAAAGTCCAAAGTAAGTTCAGTTTACAATAACTTTATAGACTGCCTCATCCATAATAAAAGGAAAGATAATAGACTAATACAATTCCTCTTTAATGAAGCTACTAAAGTGAAGGCAGTTTTATACTCAACAATCTTCAAACATGTATCACTTACAAGTATGTGCTTTTTCCCAGATGCTCCAGTCATGCTGGGAGTATTTTTGTATTAAAGGCACAAACATGTGTGCACAAGTGTGACTGTGTGTGTACAAGTGTTTTTGTGTTTTTTTTTTTTTTTTCCAGAGCTTTATCTCCTCATTGTAATTATTTGCTATTAAATGGACAGTTTTTTAAAAAGATACTTTCGGGGCACCTGGGTTGCTCAGTTGGTTAAGCGTCTGCCTTCGGCTCAGGTCTGTTTCTCCCTCTGGCCCTCTCCCTTCTTGTGCTCTCTCTCTTTCTCTCAAATAAATAAAATCTTAAAAAAAATTAAATAAATAAAAAAATAAAAAGATATGCTGTTGTAGATGACTAAAGTGTTGATGTGTGAAGTTCAGATGCTCCATAAGTTCCAATCTTAAGATTGACTTTATGTTGACATCACTGTTGTTATCTCTCAAATACAAAATATTTTATATTCCTCATAGGAAAGAGATAAAGTTTTAATTGCAATGACACTAAAAGTAAATCTGTGGTTGTGAACAAAATTAAAAGTAAACAAAAACTTAGTGTTCATTAATACAATTTCCATGTCCATATATATTGTGTTCTATCATTCCTGCTTTGTTGTCAAAAATATCAGGACATATTTATATAAACTTTGAACATAAATTAGCTTAAAAACCAAGATACTTATTATTTATTTAAATTATTTTTGCATTTTCAAAATTTCATTCATTGCTATGCCTTTTTCCATTTGCGGTTTATGTGCTTCTATTTATTTTTATATTTTTTAAAGATTTTATTTATTTATTTTACAGAGAGAGAGAGAGAGAGAAAGAGCAAGAGAGCACAAGCAAGAGGAGTGGCAGGCAGAGGGAGAAACAGCCTGCCCTCTGAGCAGGGAGCCTGATGCAGGACTCAATCCCAGGACCCTGGGATCATGACCTGAGCCGAAGGCAGGTGCTTAACCCACTGAGCCACCCAGGCGTCCCAGGGATTTATGTGCTTCTAATTACAGAACTTGTCAGTGAAGTAAAAAGTAATTCTATTTGTGTTTCTGAAACATGTCTTTGTACATAAAATGGAGGTCAGTGCAAATTTAACCAAAAAGCTCTATTTTTTAGGTTGTAAAACTTTGCTTTTGTCTTTTCTTCAAGAACAACATGCTCTAAAATAAGATTCTAATGAATTGTTTGCTAAAATGAGTAGGGTATTATCGAGAAAAATAGTTAACTATTAAACTTAAAAGTGCACAGTCTAATTAACCTACTTAAAGCTAAAATTCACATGGAAAAAATATATATATGGCAATTGTGCTAAGTCTCATGAATAGAAACAAAGCATGTTTTTTATGACAGAAGCACATGGTGCCATTTAATTGAATATCTATATGTAAATATTAGAAAAACATTCTTGTGATAGAGTATTTTCTAAATAAAACAAATTTAATATTTTATTAAGTAAGAAGTTCTTTGTCCTAATTTGTCATTAAAGTTTCTGTATTCAGCTGATGCAAAATTTAGTATCTTGATTATACTGTAGCAGCTACCCACTTCAGAAAATTTATTCTATTGTGTTTAGTTATATTTATTTTTACAAGTAATTGCAGAGAAATTTTTAAATATATGTATGGACTCTCATGATATTTTATACTGGTAGAAAGACTTCTGTTTGAACATGAAAAAATGAACACAAAATTCAATTTTTTTACCTCTTCTGGAACTTCAATAAAATGACTGTAAGTAGGTTTTTTTCATGATGCATGAATTTATAAGAATAAAAGCTGTGGCTGGGCAAATGTAGGCATAAGAGACACACGTAAAAAAAAAGAGCTCCATTAAACAATTTATATGCACGTGTGTTAACTGGCATATTGAAACTGAGAAAGCAAACCTAAAAGCCTGATAAGAGTAAAGAGTAGATAGTGTAGACATAAGCTGAATCACACAACAGGACTCTGGAAGATTTCAGAAATTTCTGGAACTAAATCCATCTGAAGGCAGGTATATAGGTGTTATCTCAAAACATGATTTGCAAGGCTTTTGGCTTAAAGCCTGCAAATAAAACAATTACAGCCCCTTCTCCTACCTGCTACAATTCTGGAGTTTCACTCTCTACAGGTCTTCCAACCAGAGATACATTGGATTAGGGCTACTGAAACTCAGTGAAGACTAGAGGGCTATGTAGAAAAACAAAGAGGATGTGAAAGTCTATGGTCAATTGCCCCAATTTCTTTCACTTGGCTATTAGGAAACACAGAATCAGTCTTTTACCTGCTTTCCTCATACTTCCAGCCTCATCTCCACCTCTACCACTACCCACAAAAGGACAAATATCCCTCTCTGATCCAAAATACCAACTACTGGGACTCCTAGAAGGAAACGGCTGAACGTCTGCCCAGCATGTTATTATTAAGCCCTCTAGTCACTGAGTCCCACCCATCCTCGTAAATCCCCAGCAACCTTTGAGTACCTCACTATTAAATATGAAAAAAAAAGGTCAATTATAATCAGTTATTTGAAGAAATCCTCTGATGTAAGAAACAAACTAAAGCATGCATCAATTAGCCAACAACCAAAAACTAAAATTAAAAATAAAAAACTAAAAGGAAACAAACAATTCAATATAGTACATGTAGCAGGAAAAAAATCCTATGAAAATCTGATAATTGATATCCTAAAAAAGGTAAATAAAAGAAGATATTACTTTCCTGAAAAACAGAACAGTGGGCTATAAAAAAGGAAGATTTAGAGAGCATAAAAGGTTTCAAGAACATTAGACTAGAGGAAATGGAGGGGGGAAATGGTCGAAGAACTAATATAAGAATATTTCCCAGAACTGAAGGATATAGGTATGTAGATAGAAAACCTGGAAAATAGGATTTAAAAAAGGTCCATGATAACACATATTATTGCCTTTTTTTTTTAACACAAATTAAAAAACTTAAAAACTGTTGAGGTGGGGTTTGAAGGGGAAGAGTTCACACAAAAAGGATCAAGGAGTGGCATAGGATATATCAGTAACAATCCTAGAGGTCTAGAAAGCCTTCCTAATTCACAGAGAAAATGTTTTCCAGTCTAGAACCAACAAATAGTTTGTATCCAATAAGCTACATTTGAGAGGGAAAGGAAAACAGAAACATTTCAGAAAGGCCCCCTCAAAATATTTACTTTCCTAATTATTGTTAGTAATTACATCAAATAAAACAATGGTATAAACAAGATAAAAGGGGACATGGGTATAGAAAAAGAGAAGTTGACCTTGGAAGAGAGGCATGGGAATTCCCAAGGTCAAGTGAAGGTTTGTATTAAAGTGGAAATTAGATTTCAAGTGCAAATCATGATGAGGGTAGAAGGATTGAGAAGTGGAGAGATATATACTCATAAAAGACCCATAAATTATTCTGTGCTTGTTAATTAATGAAAGTGTAGTTACAATTTCATTTTAGAATTTGAGTTTGAAATCGTTTCATATGGAAAATCTAAGAATCCATTCTAAGATACAGAATAATCGGGATTCCCAGTGAAAATAACATTGCGATAGTAAAGAAATTTACTGTGCACTTCAGTTTTGAAAAAATATATATAAGTTCAGTATTTGTGAACATTAAATATTGATTTAAACTAAAATCATATGTTGATAATGGGGAAATGGTAGAAAGAAGAGAATGTTGATAAACATTTTTGTTGGACTGTTAGGGACACCTATTATAAGAGAGCTAAATCTTCAAATTTTGTGATAGAAAGTAAATTGATAACATCTTAAACTTTAAAACAAAAAAAAATTACAAATGTGATGTCATTAAAAATATGTAAGAAAATAGCAGAATAAACTACTGACAGAGTTTAAAATGCAGCTTCTCGGGCGCCTAGGTGGCTCAGTTGGTTAAGCGACTGCCTTCGGCTCAGGTCATGATCCTGGAGTCCCTGGATCGAGTCCCGCATGGGGCTCCCTGCTCGGCGAAGAGCCTGCTTCTCCCTCTAACCCTCCCCCCTCTACTCTCTCTCTCTCTCATTCTCGCTCTCTCAAATAAATAAATGAATCTTAAAAAATAAAAATAAAAAATAAAATAAAATGCAGCTTCTCTGAAGAGGAAATTGAGGGGAGGTGATCCATGGGATAGAGAATAGTAACTTCTATTCTGAGCCCTGTAAAAATAATTGACTTTTAAAAATTACGTGTATATAGTGTGGTCATAAAATTTAAATTAAATTCAAGTAAAGTTTACTGTTATATTAATGAGAGTATATCATGGCTTTAAGCCATCAATGCAACCACTTCTGAAAAACAACCACAAAATCACATGGCAAAATGAGGAAATCTCTTGTGACATTCATATGGGGTTATATATTTTATTTAAATTAGACTTATTTGTCACACTTATTTTATACATTTCTTTTTATATTAGAACTATATGTCATGATGATTTTCATAAATAGTCTATTTTGATACTTTATTTATTAAATATTCTTGTTCCCTCATCAAAAATAAATTATTGATAAATATGGAATCAGGCATTTTGGTCAGGTCAAATAATGGAGGTACACAAAAGACAATTTTAAGGATCTTTGGGTGTACAGTTAAGGAAAAAGAAGTAGTTTTGTTTGATTTAATGAATGTTTAGTGAAAGACATTTTCTTCATTATTTTCACTTATTGAAAACAATATGATCAGTTCTGAGATTCTCCACACTTCATGATAAAAAGTAATGAAAATACTTCTCCAATCTTCACAGGAAGTAGGAGAGAGAAAAAATCCATCAGCCCTGGGAAATTATGCCATAGTCATTTAATTAAAATAATATCCATTTTTTCAATTTGCTATTACCTATTGAGCACCTACTGTAAGAGTTTTAGACACTACTTTGGTCAAAGAAGATATGCAGATTTTTTTTTTTTTTTTTTAAGATTTTATTTATTTATTTGAGAGAGAGAGCACATGACGGGGGGAGGGTCAGAGGGAGAAGCAGACTCCCCGCCGAGCAGGGAGCCGGATGCGGGACTCGATCCAGGGACTCCAGGATCACGACCTGAGCCGAAGGCAGTCGCTTAACCGACTGAGCCACCCAGGCGCCCCGATATGCAGATTTTTAAGTCATGATCGCTGCCATACACAGCTGAAGGCACTTTAATTGTGTTAAGAATTCCAAAGTAATTAAGACATCTGATGGTGTTGGCAGAAAGCAAGTGAAGCTTTGTGAAGAAGGGAAATGAAAATGAGAAATATTTTATGAGAATGGTTCACGTTTGAGCTTTTGGTTAGCAAATGAAGATTCCCCGGAGAGAAAACACGACATCCTGAAAGAAGATGAATTACATATGTGTGTCATTTATTATGTTTGTAAAGGGAGATATTTAACAGAGGAGTTTGTTTTATCTTAGCCTAACCATGTTTTTATCAAACATACTGTGTTTTAGTTGTTTTAATCCTGGCATGTGAATGGGTGACAGAGAGTGTATGTATGTTTGTAGATGTGTGCGTGTGTGAATGATGCACAAGCTGTTTTTCTGTTTTCTTTGAAGTCTCTGCTTCTTGTTCATGTGTGCGTCTTTTGTCAAATACTCTGCATCCACATTCCCTTTATCTCTGCCTTACCTTTCTCTTCTAATAGCAATCAGTTTTACTCCTAATCTTTTGAAATCCAGTGGGGCAAGCGATGCACCACTAGGGGGTAATCTCAGTCCTACCTAGAAGATACAATGGGATTGGAGTAACCAACAACTTGAAATTGGATTACTTGTCTAAAACACCCACTGAAAAATTCTTACTGTATTCTCCTTTCCAGAGGCAATTTTTAGTTCCGATTTTCTCATTCAGGGGGGCAGTTTGATTCAAAACTAAACGTACTAGGACAGAATTTCTTGGTAGTGTCAATTGATGATGATGGCTTCTTTCTCCTTTAACAGTCTCATTTTCATTAAGAGATTGGTCTGTAGAAACTTTTTTCTTTTTTTTTATTATTATTATGTTATGTTAATCACCATACATTACACATTAGTTGTTGATGTAGTGTTCCATGATTCATTGTTTGCGCATAACACCCAGTGCTCCATGCAGTACGTGCCCTCCTTAATACCCATCACCAGGCTAACCCATTGGTCTGTAGAAATTATCTGCTTCCTACATTTCATCTGCCCATTGTCTTGTTCTTCTAACTGTAGAACTGGATCACTAGTTAAACAGTCTTTATTTCGTCTATGGCTACTGACACACCTGAATCTTACCACTAAAAACAGAAAATTTTAGGGGCGCCTGGGTGCCTCAGTCAGTTAAGCATCTGCCTTCAGCTCAGGTCATGATCTCAGGGTCCTGGGACGGTTGGAATCCAGCATCGGGCTCCCTGCTCATCAGAGAGTCTGCTTCTCTCTGCCCCTCCCCACACCGTGCTCATCCTCTCTCTCTCAAATAAATAAATAGAATCTTTAAAAACAATAAAATAAAACAGAATTTTAGAGTGGGCTGCTGAGTGACACTTTAGAGAATAAAAATACTTTTTATTTTCAAAGTCTGAAAATGTTTCCTTTGATTTGTATCAATCTTCTTCATTAAGGTCCACATTACACTATGTATGATAGATACATACACAGTGGTAGATGTATGGTAGATATATGATAAATAGTCTATGTATGATAGATATGTATGATAGGTACAGATGTATGATAGCTGTATGTATGTATGATAGACAGTCTCTATAC
Source organism: Phoca vitulina (assembly GCF_004348235.1). Lineage (NCBI taxonomy): Eukaryota > Metazoa > Chordata > Mammalia > Carnivora > Phocidae > Phoca > Phoca vitulina. The sequence continues at coordinate 35,887,350 of NW_022589717.1, forward strand.
TTTGGGATTTGAAGTTGGAATTTTCCTTATTGTTGCAAATGCAGAACCTAACATTTCTTGCATATAATAAGTCAATAAATATGTGGTCAATGGCTGAATTAATGAATGTATATTCTTTGCATCACAAGGAAAAAGTAATGAAATATTCACTATCATCATGAAAAATGCTAGTTAAGCTACATTTAACACTCTATTTTCTTGTTGTGATACAAAGGTTCCTTAAGATATTATAACAATACAATTTTTTAAAATGCCAGAAACATTATTTAAAGCTGAAGAGACCAAGTGAGAGGAGGAGGAGTGGGGAAGGGGAAAGAAGGAAAGGAAATATTAACTGTCACATATAGGTGGATGGCTACATGGTTGAGACTACTCTAGAAGTTACTAGGTGCTAACATTTAGAATGTCTGTTTCTTTTGTTTTGTTTCTTCTTTTGTTTCTTCTTCTTTCTCCTAGTTTTACTCGACCATGCTGTCTATTCAGTAACGAAAAAGGGCAGTGAGTAGCCAAAGCCGCCCTATCCAGAAGACAGAGTGTCTTATGCAATACCAGAAAGACACATTTTGGGCTTATTTGTGCAATCCAGAATATAACATGTATTTAGATGAAATGATACTGTGATTGTACATGTTTGGATCAGTGGACTATCCCCGGGCCGATATTTTTTTCATTCCTTTGTGTATTTGTGTTACAGTTTATATATGAATAATACATACTGAACATTTTGTATTTTGTGTGGCTCATTGAAAAAGAATGAAATCTCTTCAAGCATATTAATAGTCTGAATGATAGCAGAATTTATGTATGTGAAAGCATTTTTAGAACTCTCAAGCTAGAAACAATGTTTGTCAAACACTTCCTTGTAGGCTCCCTTTATAGATGGGGAGGAGGGGATGACTCAGTTTCATTCGAGGCCCAGGAGGACTGTAGCCTGGTGCTTATCTTATATGGCTGTTAAAAGTAGTGGCAGGAAAGGGATTTCTATGGGCTTCAATGCTTGTCACTGACAGCAGGGAACAGTGACACCTGTGGAGAAAGAGAGAGATATTGCTGAAGAAGATGTTAAGACTGAACTAAACTTTATAGCATTAAGAAGGAAACTTTTTTTTTCCCACTCTTGAGTCCTTAAAAATTTTTTTATTCTACATTCTGCAAGTACATTATTTACTTTTATCATAATAGACATATTAACCAAACTATATTACCTGGAAATAAAAATTTATAATATGAGTTTTTAAAAGACTAGATCGCAATGCTTCAATTCAGAGATAACATAATAACCACCTGAAAATCATAATACAAAATGTGTGTTATTGCTGTTGTTACTAACATTTAATTGCTGCCATGAAGTTAGTGTCATTAAGTTCTTCAGAAGGAATCAATAAGAATGATTTTTTGAAAGGTTCAGTTTGATAAAAGATCTGAAGAGAACTTGTGAAAAAAAAGATTCAATATAGTAGACAAATGAGCTAAGAAATCAAATGAATATGGACCTACAGAGCGAGCAGACGACATAAAAATCCTCCTTCAAGTAGTCTTTGTAATAGATGGTTTAGTATGGATTTTTCAACTAATATTTGATTTCTTTTCATTACTTAATCATTAAAATAAAAATGCAAGTATTATTGAAATAAAAATGGTGATATTATTTTATCATTTCCAGAAAATATTAAGTACATATGGGAATGTTAGCATATTTTGAATGATGACTATTTAAATATGAGATCTTTTAACTTAATTTTATGACAAACAGGTTAAAATCTAGGAGATGTTTAATTATTACTGGTTAAGAACATTTTTCTAAGTGTTAGTGTAATCACATTTTACTATAGTTAAGCTAACATCTGCTGTAACCCGAAACATACCCTAGGGCATTTTAAACAACAGATCATAGCAAAGGATGATGACTATTTTCAGATACCTGCTGTGACGTAAAATTTCTTCTTGGGAATCAATAGTGTTTTGCTTTGTTTTTTGTTTGTTGTTGTTGTTTTCAAATTTGGTGTGTCCCACTCTTTGAACTGAAAATATGAGAGGTGTGTCGTAAGATTTTACACATTATTGGTTAATGATAGATAGCATTTCAATGGGAAGACTAGCTTTCAAAATATAATAAGAGAAGATTTTTGATCAAACATATTTTCTCAACCTAATTGAGGCATACATTGCATAAATTAAAATACACACACTTCAAGTGCACAATTCAATGACTTTTTACAAATATATACCTTGATGTAACCTCCACCTTAATAAAGATAGAGAACATTTCCTTCATTCAACCAGCCTTCTGTTTCCCCTTTGCAATTAATCCCTCCTACCTTGGCACTGGGTGTGTGAAAACATTCAAATAACTTCTTTTAATTCTGTCTCTTACATACAACATCAGAGTCATCTGGTTTAGGTCTCCGATAACAGATTTTTATTCTTACCTATGTATCACATTGTTCTGTTTTTCCCCACGTTGCATTTTTTTTTTTTTTTTTTTACTTTGACAAGACATCGTTGATGATAACATTGAAGATCACCGGGATTGTTATATTCCTCTAAAGAGTACTAATTTAAAATATATGTTAATAATTGTCCAAGCAGGGCGCCTGGGTGGCTCAGTTGGTTAAGCGACTGCCTTCGGCTCAGGTCATGATCCTGGAGTCCCTGGATCGAGGCCCACATCGGGCTCCCTGCTCGGCAGGGAGTCTGCTTCTCCCTCTGACCCTCCCCCCTCTCATGTGCTCTCTCTCATTCTCTCTCTCTCAAATAAATAAATAAAATCTTTAAAAAAAAAAAATAATAATAATTGTCCAAGCATTTGAACTTGTACAACTTGCTTTCAGGTTCTGCTTATACACCTCTGTGAAAAATCCAGTATTTTCCAAGTCTCTTTAACACATAAGATTCAACCTTCAATTTTGTCTCCACTGTGGTTTGCAGATCTTGCTTCTAGTCTTTCTTAAAACAGTAATCCTTCTAAAATCTAAGACATAAAGTTGACTAATAAGATAGGGCGTTTCTGTTGTCACAGTTGAATGCTAAGGGGTGGCAACATGTATATTATGACTGGTCTGGAAATCCAGCATTTCCATAGCACTGTTTGCCATCTAGTGCCTCTGTTCTGTTTTCAATCCCATGGCAACTGGGTAAGCCTCCTGTGATATTGCATGTACTACCCTGCTCAGGGGAATCCTAGGAAATGTCCACACAAGAGTTCTGGAGTTTTTGTCTGGGCAACTCCTTCCTCTCTAGTGCTCTACTCTACTGAGGTCAGTTACTTCATCTGTCTCTGAACCCTGACATCTGCCTCCTCAGCTCACATGGACCATCACAGTCTATTTGACTAGAGCTCACAATGCCCGTGAGGAAATAGAACTATAAAGACCTGGAGTGATCTGTGGGCCTGCATCATGAGTTTTCTTTCCTTCTGTAATTGCAGTTTGCACTACCAAATGCTTAAAAGCATTTAACTCATATTTTTGTCTCATATATTTTGTCCAGATTTATGTTTTTTTAGAGAATTAAGAACAGCTTGATGTCACTTACTCTTTTATTGCTGGAGCAGCAGTTCCTTCAAGCATATTTTTAATTGTATCGTTTCCCACCAAATTACAAAAAAATAGAAATGATTCATTACTTACGATGATAGAGAATTGTACATGTCTTTTCCTTCAAGTGAACTTTTGAATTTTTATATATTTGGACTTTTAATACTCATCTTAAGTGATTTAAGTCATGTTTAAAGATTTATTTAAATTATTTAAATAATATTTAAATATTTATTTAAGTAATCTTCAGGGCGCCTGGGTGGCTCAGTCATTAAGTGTCTGCCTTCAGCTCAGGTCATGATCCCAGGGTCCTGGGATCAAGCCCCGCATTGGGCTCCTTGCTCAGCGGGAAGCTTGCTTCTCCCTCTCCTACTCCCCCTGCTTGTGTTCCTGCTCTCACTATCTCTCTCGGTGAAATAAATAAATAAAATCTTAAAAAAAAAAAAACTTAAGTAATCTTCAAGTATATATAAGATGTTGGGATCATGAGAAGGTTATTACTATTTACTAAAAAATCAAATAATGACTCTGTGGCTCCCCACACACCAATTCTTACCACTAAAGTATTGCAATGAAAAAGACCTAAATATCCCATACAGATAAAATTCTAAGTCTAGATCATAGATGAGGAATAAAAATGATTTTCCCTGCTTATATACATTAGAACACTGCAGCTGCCAAACTTTTCCCTCTGTGGAGATTGAAAATCTTTGCTCTTTGGAGACAAAATGGAAAGAACTCTGAGTTCACACACTAACATTTTAGAATGTAAATAGATATCTCCAAGGACCAGATAGGTCTTTGTGTCTCAGAGTTTAAAATTTATTGATATCTTTATGGTCCCAGTCCTCATTTTCCCTTGCAATGTATTCACATACCTTTTGAGTTAGGTAAATGTCTCTGGAGTTCTTACACAATCTATACAGATGTAAATGAACTTCCCAAGGCTTGTTCTTTACCCAGAATCCTCAGTTCTTGGCAAAATTAATGAAGGGAGTCTTTATTCTGCAAAAACACAAAAATGTTTCTATACACTCAAAATATCCCAAAGAGAAAAATTTAAGAAGTATAGAACATTACAAGAAGTTCTAAGATTTTAACTCTGAGTAGTTGTCTGCAACAAACATCTGATACACACAAATGGACTGTTGTAATATCTTTGATATTTTACTTGGAAGCAAATCATTATGAATATACATATACACTCTCATATACACAAATGGATAGCTCAGTCTGTACTATGAAGACAATTTTTGGGGTGATGAAACTTTTAAACTTGATTGTAAATGTGAGCAATTATACAAATTAATTCAAAAGTGTACTTAGAATTATTCAATTTTATTTTATATAAATAGCAAATCAGTAAAGAAATATAATGGTAAAAAACATTCATTGCAATTTAAGATGTTTTTTCCAACTTCCCAAAAAAAAAGAAAAAGGCAAAAGAATGGCTTTCTAATCCCTTTAATTTGGTTGTGAGCATTAAATAATACCATGATGTGCAATCCTTTGAAATCACTAATATAAATGTTTTTCAGAATATTTATTTGTGAATTATTACATAATTTCAAAGTAATAACAGTAATAATATGAATACTACTGAAAACATTGAATAAAGATTCCAAAGCAATATCAAATGAATAGGAATAAATAGGAATAAAAACAATGCCAGAATATCTGTAGTTAATACTTACCCACTGGTAATTTTAAAATTATTTGGAAAGAAGGCATCATCTCCCCTAAACATTCGCCATATTATATTATAACTTTAAATTACCATAGCATCATGGTTATTCTACTCCTAAACATTCCATTTATAATGGTATAAATGAAACAGCAGAAAGACAATTTGTCTGTAAAATAAAAAAAATATGATGAGTATGAATCATCTTTTTTGAAGCAGTTAAATCAAAATTAATGCTTGAATTTAAGATAAAGACTTTTTGACCATTTGCTTTGATTTTCCCAAATGTTTGAAACCACAGTCTTCTAGATACGTGCCTTGTAGAATGAGGTAAAAGGTCTGCATTATATGCCGGCATTGGTAAAACTTTGATCCTCTCCAATCCTGGATCTATCTTCCGTTGATCAATCAAACTCAGTTTACTAAATAGTGTCATGGAAAGATGGAGTTATGCCTTTCAAACTTATTTATAATTCACCGAAGATTCAGTCTTGAGTATTGAATGATATAAAGCTGCAATGCCATATTTTTCTACATGAATACAAAAATGACACAGCATCATTTATTAAAAAATACAGGTTTCCCCCATAAATCTCTCTTTCTGCCTCTATCAAACGTGTGTCCATATATATGTGAGGGTTTTCTTAAGGTCTCTGTGTTTCTATCTGTTTACTTGTCTATTTCCATTATTATTGGCTTAATTACTATAATTTAAATAAATCTTATGTCTGATATAACTGGACCATGAAGGAATCATACCTATATTTGATGGAGAGGACTACATGTCATGCATAAGGAGTACATTTTCAAATGGTTAAAACACCTAGATAGTTCTTTGAATTTTGTTTTGCTTTGCGTGAGTGTGTGTGTGTGTGTGTGTGGAAAATAACTGTAGTTTGTGTAGAAAAGCAAATTACACGTGGACATGTGTGTGCTCAAAGAGGTAGAATGTTCTAGAGACAGCTTATTTTCCCACATTTTTCTCTCTCTGTCTTTTTGTCTCTTTGTTTCTATCTCTCTGTTCCTATCTCTGTTTCTCTCTCATTCTCTCTTTCTCTCCATCCACAGTATTGAGAAACCCCTGATCTTCATTAAGACACACAATCACCCAGATTCAATTATACACCCCACCCATGGAGCTAGTTGTGACCACGTTTATATATCTTAGCAAATAGTTGGTAAGCGTAGTGTTATGTTCAACAACTTTCAGAACATTTTCTTAAATAATGTGATACCCTTCCTCATCCCATCTTCTTTCCTGTTGACTAAAATGTAGACACAATGCCTGCAGCTCTAGGGAATGGAAGTCATAAATGACAGAGGAAAGAATGAATGTACTTTGGTCTCTAACAACAAGAAACACCATAGTTCTCGACTGACAACTGGAAGACTTCATGTACTTGAGAAAAAAAGTAACATTTAAAAAATGTTCAGGATCAGTTTTATATTTACAGAAAAGTTACAAGGATAAAACAAGATTGCCATATATCCCAGACTCAGTTTCCCCTATTGTTAACATATTGAATTTGTCACAACTAATGAGCCAATATCAATTTGTTATTATTAACTAAAGTCTATAATTTATTCATATTTCGGGGTGCCTGGGTGGCTCAGTCGTTAAGCGTCTGCCTTCGGCTCAGGTCATGATCCCGGAGTCCTGGGATCGAGCCCCACGTTGGGCTCCCTGCTCTGCGGAGAGTCTGCTTCTCTCTCTGCCTGCCGCTTCCCCTTGCTTGTGTTTCCTGTCTTGCTGTCTCTGTCAAATAAATAAATAAAATCTAAAAAAAAAAAAAATTACTCAGATTTCTTTAGTTTTTACTTAATGTGCTTTCTCTGTTCCAGGTCTCATCCAGGCAAGTAAAATATCTTAAGTTTGTAGGTCCCCTTAGATTCCTCTAGGCTATGACAAATTCTCAGCTGTTTTGTGTTTTAGATGACCTTGACAGTTATAAGGAATATTGCTTGGGATTTTGTAGATCATCCTTCAGTTTGAATTTGTCTGATGTTTTTCTTATGGTTAGACTGAAATTAAGGGCTTTTTGGAGGAAGAGCATAGTGGTAAAGCGTTATTCTTATCACATCACGTCAAGGGTACATAGTATTTTTTTTTTTTTTTTTAATAGAGCTACTGTACGATCCAGCAATTGCACTACTGGGTATTTACCCCAAAGATACAAATGTAGTGATCCAAAGGCATACGTGCTTCCCAATGTTTATAGCAGCAAGGGTACATAGTATTAACATGACATATCCCTAATGATATTAATCTTGTTCACCGGGCTTTGGGAGTGTGTGTGGATTCTCCACAGAAAAGTTACTCTTTTTCAACTTTACATGCTGTACTCTCTAGAAGTAAGTAACTGTGTACATCCCACACTTACAGTGTGAGGAGTTATCCTCCGACTCCTTGAGGTAGAAATATCTACATAAATTATTCGAAATTCTTTTTTTAATTTGAGTATAGTTGGCATAAGTTTCCCTTGAATGACTTAGTGATTTGACAAGTTTATACATTACACCATGTTCATCACAAGTATAGCTGTCATCCGTCCCATTACATCGCTGTTAAAATATCATTGACTATGCTCCTTATGCTCTGCTTTTTATTCCTGTGACTTACTCATTCCATAACTGAAGGCCTGTATTTCCCTCTCCGCTTCACCCATTTTGTTCAACTCCCATCCCCCTTTCCTCTGGCGACCATCAGTTTGTTCTCTGTATTTATAGTTCTGATTCTGCTTTTTGCTTGTTTATTCATTTTTTTAGATTCCACTTACGAGTGAAATCATATGGTATTTGTCTTTCTCATCTGACTTTTTTCACTTAGCATAATACCCTCTAGGTTCATCCATGTTGTCTCAAATGACACGACCTCATCCTTTTTTTTATGACTTTGTAATATTCAATTGTGTGTATATACCACATTTTTATTATCCATTGGTCTACTGATGGACACTTAGGTTGCTTCCATGTCTTGGCTATTGTAAATAATGCTGCAGTAAACATAAGTGTGCATATATCTTTTTGAGTTAGTGTTTTGTTTTCCCTGGGTGAACACCCAATAGTAGAATCATTGGGTCATATAGTATTTCTATTTTTAATTTTTTGAAGAATTACCGTACTGTTTCCCACAGTGGCTGTACCAATTTAAATTCCCACCAACAGTGCACAGGGTTCCTTTTTCTCCACATCCTTGTTAACACTAGATGTTTCTTGTCTTCTCGATTTTAGTCATTCTAACATCCCCTGACGATTAGTGATATTGAGCATCTTTTCATATGTCTGTTGGCCATCTGCACGTCTTCTTTGGAAAAATGTCTATTCAGGTCCTCTGCCCCTTTCTCCATCAGACTCCCTGTTTTTTCTTGGTGTTTAGTTATATGAGTTCTATATTTTGGACATTAACCCTTTATTGGGTATATCATTTGCAAACATCTTCTCCCAGAAAGTTATCTTTTTGTTTTGTTGATGATTTCTTTTGCTGTGCAAAAGCTTTTTATCTTGTTGTAGTCCCAATAGTTTATTTTTGCTTTTGTTTCCCTTGCCTTAAAAGATATATCTAGGAACATATTGCTATGGCTTATGGCATAGAAATCACTGCCTGTGCTCTCTTCTAAGATTTTTAGGGTTTTAGGTCTCATGTTTAGGTTTTTAATCTATTGTGAGTTTAATTTTGTATGGTGTTAGAAAGTAGTATGGTTTCATTATTTTAACATGTGGTTTCCAGTTTTCCTAGCACCATTTATTGAAAAGATTGTCTTTTTCCCATTGTATATTCTTGCCTCTTTTTTCACAGATTAATTGACCATATAAATATGGGGTTATTTCTGGGTCTCTATCCTGTTCCATTGATCTATATGTCTATTTTTGTGCCAGCCCCATACAGTTTGGATTACTATAGCTTTGTAACATGTTTTTTTAAAGCAACTATCATTTGAAGTATTGACTTACTAACTTCTCTAATTCATCACAGTTAATCCAGATGACCAGTAAGGAGTTAGGTTACAATTTGTTTTCTTACTACTCAAAATAACCAAATTGAATTTCTATTGAAGCATGACAAGAGATAATGGTGGGAACTGTGTATCATCTAATATGATCAGAATTGAATAATTTTTGCTTCAGGACAATTTAAAAGTAACTTTTAAAAAGAGGTACAAAATAATTCCACAGAAAATAATTATAATTCAATGCACAGAAAATGATAAATAATATAAATAAGAATGTATAAAATGCTAAACAAATAACTTCTAGTAGGAGGAACAAAGGAATTTAAAGTGCTTCAAAGGCTATGATTATTTCAAGTTAAAATACTTTATATAAACCTACATCAGAAAAAAATGGCAGTCATAAAATCAATTGCCATTTATTTAAGTGTGATATCACAGCTGCACGATAATGGGTTAATAATGTATTCAGAAAGCTATGAACTTCTTCAGTTTCCAAAGCAACTAGTTTTTTAAATTTTCTATTCAAAGTATAAGGCTTTCTGCAAATTAAAGACATTATAGTACTACTTTCATTTAAGGATTTAAAAAAAGAAGCAAATTATTTTATATTGTAACTACCTACAAAATTATAACATTCTATTAAAAAAGGAAATAAAATTATCATTTTTCCAATTCATATTTATATAAATCCTTTAAATTGTATATATGCAAAATTTAAAAAATTTAAAAACAAATTGCAAAAATATTTTTTGTAGTTGTCATCACTTTTTGAATTCATGGTTTATACTAAAGCATCCATGAAAATCATAAAATACATAAATAATTCCATTCCTGAAGTAGTATGATGTTCACTGGGGAGATTACACACTTTCCATAATTTCTCACATTTTAGGGCCGGATGTTTAGGCAATATGAGCCTATCTCATGAGACTTCAGGTCTTTTGTCTTTCCTCTTAAGATCTATGATAAATTTGTTCTGGATTTCTTAATTTTATCTCAAGTAATTTGAAGATTTCCCCATTGTGCATGAAGGGGTAGAACTCATGTTCTACTCTTTTGATGAAATAAAACATGCCACAGAATTGAGGTTCTCTTAGAAAGTTAGAGTGATCAGAACCCAAACTTTGGGAGTTTGGGTGCACAAATCCACATGCCATCAGAGAATAATAATTAGTAATCTATGTCTCTCTTATGAACATAGAATCATCCTGAAAATCCTTTAAGTAAACCAAGATTTTAAGTGTGGCTCTTCTAGAAAGGTATTTTTCTGTTAATTAGGTGAAATGGACATAGTGCTTTCAAGTGCCTACAAAATGTACCAGACCACCCTAAAAATATATACATTAATAATACTAATAAAGAAATGGAAATTAATAATGCATATTCACTGAAATGAATACAAAATGTAGCACTATATCAAATAAACTATTCTATTCAGAACTTCGAAGGGTCTGAGATTTTACCCTTCTTGCAAGCGAACAAGTTAGCCTACCACAGTTATAAATGTTATATATACATATGGATATGCATGTAATTATGGTACCTATGTGATTATAAATACTTATGCATATAATGTATGTGCATGTGTGTGTGTGTGTGTGTGTGTATGTGTACAGAAGACCTAGGACTTCTGAGTCAGAGACAGAGACTATTTACTACTCACAGAAATAGTATTAATCGTAGCAATATTCTGCATCAGTTTCTTGAGTATCAGTCCCCCAGGGTGACTTGGCAAAGGCTAAATGGCATCTGGTGATACACACTGTAGAAGAGGAACCCCAAAGCAGGGAACACTGATCTTATGTAGGGCTACTGGTGATCTGTCTATTAGAGAGAGAGAGACAGAGAGAGAGAGAGAGAGAGAGAGAGAGAGAGAGAGAGAGACTTGTCTTTACTCTGCAATATTAGAACATCCCCAGAAAGGGAAATTATATTTTACTATCCTGGAACGTTTCTGGGGAGGGAGACATTATCTGTGCTGTAAAAAAGCTGCCCTCTCTGGCATGAAGGCAGACATTTCCTATATCTTCAAAGGATATTTTCATGCATTTGCTTCAAAGAGTATTTTCATGCATAACAAAATTTTGAATCTAAAAGAAAAATTGAATGTGTTTACTCATGACAGCATAGTCTAGTAAAGGGAATATATCTTTGCAAATATGCAAATAATGTTGCAAAGATTATCAGTGCCTTTTGCTCAGAAAATCCAGACTGTGTGAACATAGGATGCTCATGGAGAATTATATGTCTCACTGGACCCATAATCTTAATTGTGGTATTTATATAGGTTCCATCCACCACAGCTACTTTTATATAACAATATACATAAAGAATTATTTAAATACCTTTCTAGGATGTTAAATAATAATAATAACAACAACAGGGATCTTTGAGAATTCTGAATCCATACTTTTGAACAACTGGAAACATTCTACTTTAGTCTTAATGAGGATACTTATTGAGAGTTCATTCCAGAATTGCAGTCCATGCTGAAAATATGCTAATTCTTATTCCCTAATACCTGATAGACAAAATACAGAATAGCCTCTGTATGCAATCCTTATGTATTTTTTCCTCTTCCCATTCCCACCTTCTCCAGGGTAGCCCAGAAAGTAACTGTCGTTGTTGTTGTTCTAAAACAATTACATACTTGTCATGGACTATACAATAAAACTACCAATTCCATTTACGACACAAACTATCTAATAAATGATACCACGAGATTCCCCAGGGAAAGCAAACTAATTATTTATCTGATCCAAAGCTAGTAGATTCCCTGAAATAAACTGTGTCACTGCTAAGCAATAGAATTTGGCAAGAGCTAACCCGTAACACTAATGTACTGTTAGCAAGAGCTAACCCATATAACATTATGTAAATATGGCCATTTTAATAAAAATATATCCCCATGTTTATTATTTAAAATTTCCAAAATTAGGTAGCCAGCTGGCTGAAAAATATAAATGTATAAAAGATTTTAAGTGTTATTTAGAGGAATAAGTCAGATTTTTATTTAAAATATTAATTTTATGGTATCTTTAGAATCATCAAATCCAACAGCTTAGCAAACACTTGGTACCACTAATAACATACTGATAATTGGTTTCTGAGGACTTCATTAATCCTTCAGAGAATCCATTTGTGTAGGATAATTATGAGAGTTTTTAGCAGTATGCTGGTTCATATTCTAAACTGCTATAATTGTTTTATTGTGGTTAAAATAGATACAAACAAAATTTATCATTTTTGCCATTTTAAAGTGCATAATACAGTGGCATTTAGTATATTCACAATCTTGTACAAGTATTACCACTATCTAGTTCCAGAACATTTTCATCTTCCCAAAGGAAACCCTGCAGCCATTATTCCCCATTCTCCCCTACTCCCAAGCCCTGACAATCAATAGTCTGCTTTTCCTCTCTCTGAATTTACCTGTTCTGGATAATTCATATAAATGGAATCATACAATATATGGCTTTTTTGCCTGACTTTTTTTTTTTTTATTAAGACAGTAATGGCAAGGTCCATGCATGTTGTAGCACATATCAGTACTTCATTCTTTTTGTGACTGAAGAGGATTCCATTTCACAGAGAGACCACATTCTATTTCTCTATTCATTGGTTGACAGGTATTGCGGTTGTTTCCACCTTTGGGCTTTTGTAAATAATGCTGCTATAAACATTCATATGCAAGTTTTATTTGAACACTTGTTTGCAAATCTTTTGAATATATACTTAAGAGTACAATAGCTATCATATAGTAATTCTATGTTGTTGTTGTTGTCGTTTGAGTAGTTACCAAACTGTTTTCCACAACAGCTGTGCACCATTCTACATTCTTACCAGCAGTTTTTGAGGGTTTCAATTTTCCAATCTCACCACATCCTTGTCAACGTAAGGAATAGCATGGAGGACATTAGGAGAAGGAAGGGAAAAATAAAGGGGGGGGAATCGGAGGGGGAGATGAACCAAGAGAGACTATGTACTGTGAGAAACAAACTGAGGGTTCTAGAGGGGAGGGGGGTGCGGGGATGGGTGAGCCTGGTGATGGGTATTAAAGAGGGCACGTACTGAATGGAGCACTGGGTGTTATATGCAAACAATGAATCATGGAACACTACATCAAAAACTAATGATGTAATGTATGGTGATTAACATAACATAATAAAATAAATTAAATTAAAAAAATATTACAGCTATTTTCATAGGTGTAAAGTGGTATCTCATTGTGATTTGGATGTGCATTCCCTTAAAACCTCATGCTATTTGATCCAGAAATAGATATAGTTTTCAACTACTGGTTTTCTATCTGATCCTTAGGGTCACGCCAAAAGTCAATTATATAAATAATTTCAAAAATATCTTTCGAGTAGCATGGCTTTGGGAGTTCTATGGTAACCTAATTTTCTGTTTAGAATCTGGAAAAAAAAAATGTTATCATGACACACACCTGTAAATTCTGGGGCTGAGACTATTACGAGCATGAATCCAGTTCTGAAATAAACATTTAAGAAAAAAACATATAGAGAAGAAAAAAATGTATTTCTGTCACTTTGCAAAAATCACACTTTCCCCAATTTTAGCATTCTCTGAAATTTTAAGAAGTTACTTTACCCTCTTGTCACTACTATACTAACAATGGCCAATGCATATCCAAGAGGTCTACCCACAGCCATCTCTTCCTTTAAGATTTCAGGGTCTTGTGATAGTCATTTCAGCATTTTGTTGCTTGCATCCCTCCTCCAAGTACAGTATTAATTGGCCAAAGGCCCAGAAGACAAATACTATATGTCATCTAGAGCAGGGAGCAAGACTCAGGCAGTAAATATTTTAGGGTTTGTGATCTATGTGGCTCAATTTACCATTGACTCAATGATTCAAATATACCTTTATGGCATAAAACCATCCATTGACAATACATAAAAAGAGAAGGGATCTATGCTCCAATAAAATTTTATTTACAAAAAGAGGCTGTGGGATAAATTTGTTCCATAGTCCATAGTTTCTAAGCCTTGATGAAATACAAGATAGCATAAATAATCATTAGGTGACTACTATAAAAAGTAGCATATGAAAGCACTCGTGCAAGAAAAATACAATGTAGGCCACATATGTAAATTTAACTTTTCATGGAGACTCACACAAGAAAGTGAGAAGAAACAGATAAAACTAATTTTAGTAATAGTGTTTATTTAACTCTATAAATTCTAAATATCAGTATAAGATTACTGACGGTTTATATTCATTTTTCATATGACTTTAAAATTTAATGTACATTTTACATTTATATCACATTTTGATAAGACCACAAATTTTCATCAGGGATACTTAATTTACATTTAGATTTTATAAGATTTATGTTGAAAAGTAGATACACATTCCCACATAGTTCCAAATATACTTAAACATTTTCTAATACTTGAATGAATAATTGAATCAAAACATCATTTTCTTTTAATGGTCCATGTTCAAAAAACTGATTCATCTTTTTTCTAAGAATTTATTTGCCTTTAAACAAAAGCATATCTGTTCCCCCACCTTCTTCTATTCAAATTAAGAAAATTCATTAACTGTTATGTCAACTCAGTATTGCTAACATAAAATTTAAAGGATATTGAATAAATTGAAAAGAATCTATAAATTTATCAATATCAATGAAGTGCTATATAAATTTTGTGTAGTTTTTAGAGCTATTGTACATAATGTTGTAGATTGAAATTACAATCATCTGCAGATGGATTCATACTAGAAAAATGGGCAAAATGATTATTATTGATGTACATCATGAAAGTTCAATTTCAACATAAATTCTTGTACTTGTTCAGCAAGTTTGGCTTCATAAGTGCGCAAATTGTGCAACTGTACAGACCTCACACTTAGAAGGGCCCTGCTTGATATAATGCTCTTCTGTCAATATCTTAAAAGTCTTGATAGCTTTGTAGCAAGCGGTCTTGCATTTTCATTTTGCACTAGACATCATAAATTATGAAACTGCTCATGTTTTCTACATAAGTAACAAGATTTACTTTTCCTTGGAACTTTAAACTTGACTTGCACATACACAGTGTGATAGGAAGAAATATAAATAACAAAAATTTTTGTCCCTGATTACTGAATATTTAAGAAACATTCCCTTCTTTCAAGAAAATCTAGAGTTGGAGTTAACACCACAGTAATATTCTTCTATGAGTCAACCAATGAACTCTGGCAAAGAACATAATATTATATAACTCATTGTCTTCTATTTATTTTAATTGTTAAATAAACTAGTGATGATTCATAACATCTGCAAATATATACCGAATGGTATTATTTCTGCAGAATCTGCTTCAAATAGAGAGTATAATTTTTTTTCAATACATATTATAAAGTGAAGTAAAGGAATACAGAAACTAACATTTGGTTGTTTTAAAATTCCAATAAATCCAGATTTTTTAAACTAAAATAACTTGAGCATCATCTGCCATAAGAACTAATTACTTTGTATCTAGTCAAGGTTCTTTTTAGACAAAAACAATGGAATCCAATACATCTATGCCATGAGCTTGATTTTTAGTCTGCAAATTGGCATCATTTTTTTTCTTATTTTTGAAATACTTTGAGAAAATAGATATGCAGTGTTGTTACCAAGCAATGGCTCTTGCACCACATAAGTAATTCAAACTACAGAAAAGTACTTGCTACTTTAATATTTTTTTTTAATTTTTTTTTTTTTTTTTAAGATTTTATTTATTTGTGAGAGAGAGAATGAGAGACAGAGAACATGAGAGGGAGGAGGGTCAGAGGGAGAAGCAGACTCCCTGCTGAGCAGGGAGCCTGATGTGGGACTCGATCCCGGGACTCCAGGATCATGACCTGAGCCGAAGGCAGTCACTTAATCAACTGAGCCACCCAGGCGCCCCTCTACTTTAATATTTTTAATCAACTGATCATAAATATTGTTAGGAAGATTTACATTGCATAAGTAATTATTTAGTGGCTTAAGTGAAGATCTTTCACCTTGTTAAAATATATCTTCTTAGTCTTTATTGTGTAGTTGTATTATAAAATTTCCAAAAAAGACATTAGTAATTTATTTTATTATCTTGCCGTTCAAAAACAGTTTTTATTTTGTGTAAGAACAAAGTCATTTGATAGCTGGCCATAGTTACACACTCAGAGCTTGTTAAATATGATTTTTAAAATTTGTTGTAATATTTAATTCTGATTTCAGGTGACTAATTTTGTCAATTTTTTTCTTTTACTTTAGGAAGAATTTTCTTTCTGAATTAAGTATGTATCGAATGGATATGTCTCAATTTTGTCAACCTTATAGTCTGTAAATTTATTTTAGGCAACATATATTTTTTTTTCTTTTTATTCAACCTAGTGATTTGTACTTGGCTTTCATTATGAAATTAACCACATAATTATTTTGGAGTCTTTTTTTTATTACTTTCCCATGGTAGTAATAGCTTTGACATTTTTTATCCATTCTGATTCAGCAATATTTCTTCATTTTAAAATCAATATATGTATCTTATTTTAACTAGAAAGATAATTTAGTTATATTATAATTAAACTAATAATGAGTACTTTGATTTAATTTAAAATTATCATGTACATTGTACCACTGTAACTCATGCTGTCTGCATGAAATATTTCAATAAACATGTTATAATGTTATTTGTACTGATGTAGACATTAGTGTATAGACAAAAACATTTGAGTTGAATCAATCCATTGATACTGACTAAATATATTTTTGTATAATACCAGAAAGACCAGGAGACAGAGACTCACACTACAATACAGTCAAAATGTCATACACGATGCAACAGTTAAATTGAAATGTAGTGTTAACAAAACAATAAATTTGCATTTACAGAATGATATCTCCTATTTCCTCAGTTTCTAAATTAAAGTGGAAATTAATACATATTAAATAAGTTAAAAATTCACATCCTCCTTAATACTAGCCATGTTTCGAATGCTTCTCACTATATGTGGCAACAGTACTGGGTGGCACACTCATAGGGGGCTCTCCAGAATCGCTTAGTCCTAAAGTAGGTTTCACGGTACACCTTTACAATGTAAGTAGTAAGTGCAGATATAATGTCACAAATTTCAACTGAAGTCATCCTCAACAAATTCCTCTTCAAAATAACTGCCATCTAAATATCTAAAGGCCACAATGTTCCAGGCTAAGTAACCCTGATACCTTTATAACTCTTTAGACGGCAGGTTTTAAGGTGATTGATGTTAGCATTTTTTCTAAGCCAGAAGTAGTGGCACGTGGAGCATGTAAATTTTGACGGAGTGAATGCAATTATGATGAGGGGTGAGAAAGGTCCAGAACATGGTATTTTTTGAGAGGACAAGGCAGAATCATAGTGCTATAGCCAATGCATCATGAGACTTGAGGGCAATGAGTTCCTGTGGAGAGCAAATTAAAGAGACTCAGAAGGAGAATTTAAAGGACAGAATTAATCCTGGACAAAACTGTAAAAACAGAGTATAGGCAGGTATGTAATCCACAATCAAATCTCAAATGTCCACAAAAGAGGATTTACCTTATTTGTAGTTCTATAATGGAATTTAACTTGGTTCATGAGCTCCTGTTGAGTTTACCAGCAAGATAAATTAATCTAGCAATGTCAATGTTTTTCCTCACTCCAATTAAAAAAAAAAAAAAAATCAGGGTTTACAGATCAATTTTTTGGCATAAATATTTATTTTATTCAGAATCCCCCCCTTTCTCTTCCTAACCCCAATGCTGGGCTTTACCTAATTTCTTAGGATCTTAAATTTCATCCGTCATTGCTTTCCCTGGCCTGGTCGATGTCTGTGGGACGCTGGCTTCTATTTCTCTTCACCTAGACTGGGGCACCTGCTAATCCCATTTTGGCCTCCAGTTGCTAGATATCTCTCTTATCCAAACCATGGGGTACATTGAAATGTATAGCCAATTTTCAGCCAAACTTTTGAAGTGAGGAGTATAAATGTGTAGGTTGGAAATCTTTGAATCATTTCCCAGCAGGCTGTCTGGGAACCAGACGGAGGAGCTTATCTCACATTTTCTCTCTCTCTCTCTCTTTTTTTTTTTCTAAAGTTCTATTTTATTTCATTTTCCTACTTAATGGGGTTAATTGACAAGTATAATTGTACATATGTAACATGTACGATGTGATGATTAGATATACATATACGTGGCAGAATGATTATCTACATCAAGATATCAACACATCCATTACCTCACATAATTGACTCTTTGCGTGTAAATGCGTAGTCAGTAGGCTTAAGACGATCTCTCGTAACTTTCAAGTGTACAATACCATATTGGTAACTATAGTTACCACACCTGTACACCAGATCCTCAGAACTTACTCTTCTTATAACTGAGAGTTCGGACCCTTTGATCTACATTCCCCATTTCTTCCTTTCCCAGCCTTTGCAACCACCATTCTGTACTGTTTCTATGAAATCCTCTCCAAGCTGCCACTCTCCCAACACCTCCATGTTTTCATCAACCTGGAAGTTTCTGAACCCTGTCCTTTGGGGTTTTTACGGAGGCTTCATTTCATAGACATGATTGATTACATTATTGGCCATTGGTGATGGATTCCCTCCCTGAAGGTGGATGGGGTACTGAGAGTTCCAATTCTCTAATCACATGGTTGGTTCTCTTGGCAACTAGTCCACAGTCTTAGGTGCTTAACAAAAGTCCCCTCATTATCAAAACAAAAGATATCTTCATTGCTTCCCTCACTTAGATTAATTCCAACAGTTTTAGGAGCTCTGTGCCAGAAAGTGGGTGAAAGACCAAATATACATTTTTTTTTTTTTTTAATAAATCACAATATTACAGATAGTATTAGGAAGTGGGGCCTTTGGGAGGTAATTAGGTTTAGAAGAGGTCATGAAGGTAGAGCTCCCATGAGGGCATTAGTGTCCTTATAAGCGCAGGAAGAAAACCCAGTGCTTTCTCTTTCCACCATATGAGGGATACAGCAAAAAGTGGGTGGCTACCTGCAAACCAGGGAATGGGCTATCACCAGACACCAAATCTGCCAGCACATTTATCTTGGACTTTCTAGTTTCCAGAACTGAGAGAAGTAAACGTTTATTGTTTAAGCCCCACAGGGTATGGTATCTTGTTATAGCAGCCCAAACTGACTAAGACGCCAACAGGATCTTATAGAATAAAAATTCATGAAGATAGGATTTCAGACTGTGTTATGTACCATGTATCCACAGCTCTTAGGGCAGGACTTGGCACACAGTAGATCTAAAATAATTTAAAATGAGTGCATAGAAGCTTTTCTGCTGCCATTCCACTGTAGATTATCTATAATTAATTATATGAAAAATATATAATGATGTAATTAAATAGTTTATGGTCAAAGCCTAAAAAACACAGACTTGATTATAAAATTAGATTAACTATTGAGAAATAATGTTGCACAGTCCCTTGGACTTTCTAGAACATGGACAACCTATTTAAATGCAGAACTATGTAACTATTCATGAATATGACTTTTTGAAATAAGGTCATTCATGTAGTTTAATTCTATTAAAAGAGATTTATTTTCTATATGGATGACATCCAATAGGACAAGGAGTCAATTCTGTGGGTAGCAGTTAACATGGCTTGATTGACATTTTTGCACATTCACAAAAAAAAGTCACTCTGAGTTCCAACTTCTTTGACAGTGGGGAGAAATGTTTTTAAGTTATAACACGCAAACATCTTCATTCCTGAACCACTCTTTTAATGACTTCATTATTTTCCTGCAATGTTGTCTGGAGATATAGTAACATAGTCATTTGCTGTGCTATGAAAAATGTAAGAAGTATGTAGATTGGCTTTTTCAGAATACCTCTTTAGGAGGGAATGAAGCAAAAGACAACTTCTCTAACAGTGTTTAAGCATGCTGCTCCCTTCAGGGCAGAAGATCTCTTTATTTCATCCCTTTTCTGGTTTCTGATGGGGCATGAGGAAGGTCCAAGTGATATTTTGAGTTTAATTAGCATTATCCACTGGGGTAGGAAGGGAAGCAGGAAAGAAGACTTGATTAACCAAGTTTATATTGCTTACATTATCAAATAAAAGCTACTTTGTCTAGTGGTTAAGCTTTCCATAGTCTAGTATCAACAATCATTTCAATCTATATTTCTGGTATCAAATACCATTTTTATCTATACTTATTTAGAACTCAGTTTTGCCTTGACAGTGATAATACACACCAGAAAGAATATCTCTTTTTCCTTTGTGCTTCAAGCAAAAGAAATGCTATTGAATATTAAGGCTGCGACTTCTCTGACTACTTCCTCCAAAAAGAAAACTTTTCTTAATGCTCGTAAGGTGCCTTTTTTTATACCATTGAAGACATTTATTTTATTTTTTTTTCAAAGATTTTATTTATTTATTTATTTGACAGAGAGAGAGAACGTGTGTGAGCAAGGGACCATAAGCAGGGGGAGCCGCAGAGAGAGGGAGAAGCAGGCTCCCCGCTGAGCAAGGAATCGGATGCGGGACTCGATTCCAGGATCCTGAGATCAAGACCTGAGCCAAAGGCAGATGCTTAACTGACTGAGCCACTCAGGTGCCCCAAGACATTCATTTTATTTATTTTTTATTTTTTTAATTATTTTAGTTTTCTGATCGTTTTTTTTTTATTATTAAGACTTCTTTTTTTTTAAGAGCAATTTAATGTTTACAGCAAAACTGAAAGGAAGATACAGAGATTTTCCATATATCACCTGACCCCACACATGCATTATCAACATCCCCCACCAAAATGGTCTATTTACTACAATTGATGAACTTACATTGACACATCTTAATCGAAAGTCCATAGTTTACACTACATTTTTGACTCTTGGTGTTGTACATTCTGTGAGTCTGGAAAAATGGATGATGATATGTTTCAATCATTATGGTATCATACAGAGTATTCTCAGAGCCTGAAAATTCCTCTGTGCTGCACCTATTCATCTGCCCCCACACCCACCCCGCAAAACTACTGCTCTTTTTTTACTGTCTTCATAGTTTTGCATTTTCTGAAAAAATATTCATTTTAATTTGATATTTTTTACACTTACTTTCTTATGTTTATTTTAAATGTACTATAATATAGGATGATAATGTGGGAAAATGCTTCTAGAACAATCAGCTGGAGAAATAAGACACAGAGGATATTGTAAATAATTCTAGAGTATGATAGAGTAGTGAAAAGACAAAGGAGAGATGGAGAATAGTGAAATAAAATGGAAGAGCTTAATATCTTCCATTAAATCATCAAACACATGTCATGGAGATATAAGAGTAAGCTTTCATTTATAATGTGATTGTTCTGTCATTAAGTGATAGAAGTTAAATATGTGGTAGGACAGGCATCTAATTTGTGTAATTATTCATAAGATCTATTAAATGATTTTGCTTCTTTGGCCTGTGAATAGACACATGTGGTAGAAGGCAACTTTAGAACATAGCTGCCCTGGGCTGTCAAGTGACAATCATTTCTTATAGCACATAGAAAAAAAAAAAAATTGTGTCTTCATATTTCAATGAGTTGTTTGGGGCTTGTGTAGAGCATTTAAATTATTTCATTTAGACAAGATTTCCTATTTTTGATTCAAAATGTATTTTCAGACTCATATTTTGTTATAGAATTCAAAGTTATGTCTAAGTTATTTGCATTGTGAGAAAGGGACAATTTATTAATTTGATGATAAAGTAAGTTGAGTATTGAAATATTGTACTTCTCATCTTCTTTGTCCACCTCAATCTTAGTCCATGGGGTGGTCAGCAATGATTTCTTCAGGCAACTTCACACACTTAATTTCACAAAGAGATAGAGAACTTTCGGTTTATATCATTATTCTTTAAAAGGAAAGAGTCTTCTCATTCTTAAAAATGCTTATCGTAAGCCACAAAAACATTTTATAAGAATTAGTACCCTAACATATAGTTATGCCCAGACCCCACTCTGCAAATACCACTACTACTATTATTACTACTAAAATGATGAAGATCCATTTCATAACACCAGTTAGGCTATAATCTTATATATATATATATATTTATTTATATTATTATATATTTATATATAATATATAAATATTATAAAATAATAATAAAAATAAAAATAATATTATATTTATATATAATATATATATTATATATAAATATATTAAATATATATAAATATATAAAAATATAAATATTTTTAAAGAAATTTAAATTCTTTATTTTAAAGAAATTTAAATAGTATCAGTCATTACATAAGTATACTGACTATAAAAAACTTTGTAAGACTGTAAAATTTTAATGTAAAAATATTATTGCCTAACACATAATCAGGACAGATTTTTCTTTCACAGAACCATTTTTTCACTACTTGGTCAAATCCGTTGTTTTTATTAAAATATTTTTTTCAATATAATTGACTTAACCACTGATTGTTGAGACTAAACAGTGATCAGTTGTGACATATCTATAAGCAGAAAGTATTTTGTGTTCTTGAATCACTTTTCCAATGTAAAAAGTAGACGGTTAAGGGATTTTAAAAAAATAATAAATTCTAGGGCTATGCATATCAAATGAGGCTGCTCCTCATCAATGTACCTCTCAGGAATATCACGTGTAACAGGAGTCCACTGTACCATATTTATGGTCATTTATTACATTTGTTTATTTATTTTAAAGATTTATTTATTTATTTTAGAGAGAGAGAGAGAGAGAGAGAGAGAGCACGAGCCGAGTGGGGTGAGGGGCAGAGAGAGAATCCTCAGGCAGATTGTCTGCCCAGCACGGAACCCCACGTGGGGCTTGATCCCAGGACCCTGAGATCATGACCTGAGCTGAAATAAACAGTAGAATGCTCAACTGACTTATCCATCCAGGCACCCCTAGACATGATCATTTAAAAGAAGAAAAAGTTTAAATTTTTTTGACCGGCTTGTAGCTACATTGGACATCTGACTCCTGATGTCTTATACAAGTTTTAGCTGCAAATGCAGATATCAGTGTCTATCATCTAAAAATGTCCACGAAGCATCTGGTAAGTCTGCAGGTAGTAATATATGACTATGCTGGCAAGAAAAAGACTGGACAGAGCAGTTTTTCAGATAGTGGATGAAAAGAATGCCATAAATCAAGAAATCGCTTTTCAAATGAACAGCAAGCCCAACTATTTGATTTTAAAGTCATGATCTTAGAGACATTTATTCGTAAATAGTTAACTTATGATTTTCTGAAATATCATAGTGCTCAAAATACTGTCTTCTCTTTGTTCTATGTTATGCCATGGTTACATTATGTGAGATTACTTCCCGTGAATTGTCTTTCACCTTTACTATTTTTAAATTATCCATGCAAAATAATCCCCTCTTTTTTTTCCCTAATCAGAAATCACTTTATACTGCAGTGATTTATCTATTTATGGATTTTAAGGATTTAGAGAAAAGAAAAGCAGACACAGACTTAGGTTTGGAGAAACATACAATGAAAGAAATATTGTACGTGTATGTAATTAAAACTTGGCCTCTATTTTTCTGGTCTTTCAAAATCAGATTGAGATTTTAAACTTCAGAGACTATTTTTTTGTCTAAAATACCTAAATGCACTAAAGGCATGTCTGAGAGGAGAGTACACCTCTGCGTCATTTCTTTGTTCTTTTTTTCAATCAGGCTTACAAGTGACTTCAGAGGAGACCTTGCCTGCAGCCAACTGCTGTTTGCATACCGTGGGAAGCAGAGTGTGGCTGTATTCACACCAGACCAAGTGCGTACACTCAATATGATAAAACATTACCAGAATGCTTTTATGGTTTTATTTAAAAGATACATAGATGTCCCCACTTCTAGTTGGCTAAATAAGTGCATGGGATTTTTGCCATCAAGGTCACATAGCCCAGACATTCTCTGGACATTATAATACTACTTAGCACAAATGCAGCATGAGAGTATTTATTTTATTCTTTTCCCTCAACATAAATAAAAATGTCGCAGCATTTTTATGTTAATAGCATGTTTATGCTAATATAGTCTGTCAATTTATATTCATATTAGACATTGTTATTCATTCTCCACTTCTGTACCTGAATGCAAATATTGAGCATACTCACCAGTTGAAAGTTCCACTAGTAATGGTTAACCCCATTCTACCTTACCCACTGCCCTAATTGTCTCCTAGGTAACTGTTCCAATTTATGCAAAAGACACAAATTCATTCCTATTAAATACAATGAAAAAAGGCAAATAAAAAGAACGATCTTTGTGTTTGTAAAGACTGTTTGCTCTCTGGTCACATATGAAGTGTATTGATTCAGTCCAAGCCTGGACTGTTATATTTGCTCTGGATATCTACTAGCAAAATTTTCTCATCTCATTATTTTGTGATATTATGCATTCTCAACAGCACATTTGCATTCAACGTGTGATGTATCCTACATATTTCCATATATACCCTTTTGTACCTACACCTCTTTATTATTTGTTTAATAAAATCATCTCAGAGGCAAGCAAAGCAGACTAAATAAATAAGAGCTCATCAGGAAAATGACTTGCAAATTCAATATGTAGTCATACCCACTAGCAGTATGATTCTATTCATATATGCACCTGTGTTGTTAAGGAGGTGATGGACCTGGAGTTAAAGTGGGCTTAATTACAAAAGGGATATGAGAATATTATGAAATTCATTACAAAAGCCCTCTAGAGCCAAAATCAATATGTTTGTTTATGGCATGAATTTGCAAGTTACCCTAACAGAATGAATAGGTCCGGGTGAAACATATTAAAGAACTCACCTGAATAAGTTGCTGGTCTGTAGAATAGGTATAAAAAGAGTACAGTGGAACATAACAGAATAAAATATATATATATTGGTAGTTCTTGTCCTAAGATAACTGGGAAGAAACATAGCTAAAAGGTTTTAAGCCAGTTAGTTACTACTGAGCCTCTGAAGTAAAAATCTTAAAACAAATAGAAAACTCTGGCTTCACTTTACATGTTCAATACCCAACAGTATTAGTGATATTTAACACATTTCTTTTTTTTTTTTTTTTTTTTAAAGATTTTATTTATTTATTTGACAGAGAGAGACACAGCGAGAGAGGGAACATAAGCAGGGGGAGGGGGAGAGGGAGAAGCAGGCTTCCCACGGAGCAGGGAGCCCGATGCGGGGCTCGATCCCAGGACCCTGAGATCATGACCTGAGCCGAAGGCAGACGCTTAACGACTGAGCCACCCAGGCGCCCCTATTTAACACATTTCATGTGCCATGGGAGAATAGTGGAAAGACATCATCCCAGATGAGCTACTTATGAAGAGTTTATGGAAATGGCTAGCATAGATTATGGGTGGATGAAGAAATTACATGAATAAAGTAACAGTCATGTTTTCTTAAAGAATTTCTGTGATATAACCTAAAGTTTCCTGCTATTTGGAATTTCCCAGAGAAGTTTATAATTAGGAAATATTAAAACGTACCTAATAAAATATTTTTAGAATCCTCCATTCTCCAAATGGAGAAGGGAAATGAGTCCCAAGGCTTCTTCAATATTGCTACTTTATATGAGAATAGACTATTTCAAAAGATGCTGATCATAAAATGGCTGAACAGTAACACCTGCCCCACACAGAAGATTATTACAGTGTTTCCCTATTATCTCAGTTGTAGAATGAAATACGGGACAGAGAAGCAAGGTACTTTCTTATGGATTTACAAGAATGAAGGAAGTTGGAAATAGCTTCATGGAAAATAGGAAAATAAATGGACTAAATGAGCTGACTAAAGTACAGAAGAATTGACAGCAACATTGATGGCTCAGTTGGAAGTAAAAAACAGAACTTTTATATGATGATGCAAATCTTGATAGTTTCATGTTTTTTTTTTTTCCATCAGCAATCAGCAATTCTTTTTCATGTTATGATATCCAAAATTAGACATGTTAAATAGTTCCTCAAAAATTGTTATAAATTGATCAATAAGCCAGATGGATCATGATGGCAATTGAATTTACAATTCTGCTGCTCAGAAAAAGAAATGTCAGATTTCTCTCTCCATTTTAGGTTCTTTTACCAATGCTTGTTTTCTAAAGTTAAAAATATTTTAGTCTTGGAGAAAGCCATAGCGGACTAAAGATTGAATGCAAAGAATCACTTGGAATTGTATATGAAGCATCATGCTTCTGAAGCTGACATTTGGAGTAAGCCCAATAATGAGAAGAGAAGGAATGCACCACCTGATTATCAAGCAATGAGTGGAAAACAATGCTTCCAAAAACCATATTCAACACAGAAGAGGCACTATGGTAACAGAGGATACAGAGACCATAGCCTGTCTGCCTGAGTAGTAATCCCGATCCTTCATTTTAGGCAAGTACCTTCTATGCTGCAGTATTCTCGTCTGTGAAATGGGGATTATGAAATAGCCACCCGATGGATTTTTATGAAAATTAAATGAGTTAGCCTTTTTTATTTTTTATTTATTTATTTATTTTTGAGTTAGCCTTATAAAGCATTTAGAACAGTGAATGGAACATAATAAGTTCAATATTGGTATTTGTTAAATAAGTAAGTGCTGTCCAAAAAAGTTTATTAAATATTCTGTCTCCTATGAGACTCCAAAATATAGAAAGATCAACAACATCTATAGCAGTACTGCTATTATTGCTATTGAAAAAATATGTGATCTTGTTGGACTTTGTTAAAATGAAGAACTTTTGCTCTGCAAAACACAATTATCAAGAGAATTAGAAGACAAGCCACAGACTGGGAGAAAATACTTGCAAAAAACACATCTGATAAATGACTCATTCAAAATACACAAAGAACCCTTAAAATTCGACACTAAGAAGACTAACAACCTGATCAAAATATGGTCCAAAGACCTTAACAGGCACCTCATCAAAGATAACATACAGGGGCGCCTGGGTGGCTCAGTCGGTTAAGCGGCTGCCTTTGGCTCAGGTCATGATCCAGGGTCCTGGGATCGAGCCCCGCGTTGGCCTCCCTGCTCAGTGGAGAGTCTGCTTCTCCCTCTTCCTCTGCCTGCCTCTCTGCCTACTTGTGCTCTCTCTCTATCTCTCTGTCAAATAAATAAATAAAATCTTTTAAAAAAAAGATAACATACAGATGGCAAATAAGCATATGAAAAGATGTTCCACATCTATGTGAAATGCAAATTAAGACAACAATGAGTTACCACTACACACCTCTGAGAATGACCAAAATCTGGAACACAGACAATTGCAAATGGTAGAAGGATGTACAGAGGCAGGAATTCAGATTCGCAGCTGGTGGGAATACAAAATGGAACAGCCCCTTTGGAAGATGGGAAGACAAAGAAGAGGAAGACAGTGGCTGATATGCTACAACATAGACAAGCACCTAAGGAACTGGCCACAGTGTAGTTTCATTTTGGTAAATCTTCATTCACTTTCCCAGAAATCAGCATCCTGATCAGTGAATATTAGTCACCTGCTGTGAAATAAAAGATAATTTACTTCTTCATCTTTGAATGATTTCAAGGTGTAATTTCATCTAAAGGGCATAAAAACCCGAAGCCACTTTTAAAGCAAGGCAATTCATAAATTTCTTTTGAAGGTTAGTTGTGAACACAGAGTAAAACTTCATTACTTTAAATAATTGAAGGAGAAGCTTCTTTTTTTTTTATCAGCCTGAAAATTAGGTTGGCAGAATATTGCCTATTATAATTCCTCCTGGACTTACTCTGATAAATAAATGTGAATCGTAAAATTATCACATTGTTTGTATACAAATGAATCTTGCTAAAACGTTTAAAAATGATTAAAAGACTTTAATAGGGGCGCCTGGGTGGCTCAGTCGTTAAGCATCTGCCTTCGGCTCAGGTCATGATCCCAGGGTCCTGGGATCGAGCCCCACATCGGGCTCCCTGCTCGGCGGGAAGCCTGCTTCTCCCTCTCCCACTCCCCATGCTTGTGTTCCCTCTCTCACTGTGTCTCTCTCTGTCAAATAAATAAAATCTTTAAAATAAATAAATAAATAAATAAATAAATAAATAAATAAATAAAAGACTTCAATATTTTGTATTTCCCCCTCTGGCACTATCAAAAATATGTTAAAATTTGAACAATTTATATAAACTTTCTGGGACTTAGTTTACTTGTTTCTAAAATGGGATGAAGTTTAATGGTTTCTACCCATTTTTTTTCTGTGATCTGTTATTTAAAATTTAAAATTAGTTCTGGGGCGCCTGGGTGGCTCAGATGGTTAAGTGTCTGCCTTCAGCTCAGGTCATGATCCCAGGGTCCTGGGATCGAGTCCCGCATCGGGCTCCCTGCTAGGCGGGGAGCCTGCTTCTCCCTCTGCCTCTGCCTCTGCCTCTCTCTCTCTCTCTGACTTTCATGAATGAGTGAATAAAACATTAAAAAAAAAAATTATAAAATTTAAAATTAGTTTGAAATAACATTTCAAATTATTTGAAAGGAAATACCTGGGTTTCTGGTTTCTTGCCATACCCCCCCACCCCCACCAAGCCGGAGACACACACACACACAAACACACACATACACAGTGTAAGAAAAACAAATACTTAGGTTATCTAGCTCTCTAACATAGCCTAATTTTCTGTTCTTGGAATACCTACTAAACAGTTGAACTCTGCTTACTTGAGCCTTCCAGCCAAGAAAGGGAGAGGCTTTTTTGAAAATAAAATATAAGTCAAACTTGAATTTTGCTCACAAGTCTATATTGTGTGACTATGGGAAAGTCGCTCTGAGCACTGGTGCCTCATCTACGAAGCAGAATTGGGGGTGGTAAATAGTAAAACCGATATTACCTTTTTGTTTGGGTTTTTCTGTTTTATAAACATTAAAAAAAGTACTTTGCATTTGGATGCATTTGATGACAATTAGACTTTTATCTGTACCCCAAGAGTAATTTAGGCATCTGTTAGGCTTTTTTGCTTCAGAATCCACAGGACCCTGCAATTGTTTTAATACTTCTTTCCTCTTCACTGAGAAGTAGAATAAACTTTTAAAAATAGGGCTAAATTGACAAAATCTTCATCTGTCAGCTTAACAAAAAGAACCATAGAGTATAAAAAATGTTTACTATGGTGGCAAACCTTAATACGAAGACAAAATAGATACAGGCTGCTAATGATTTGAGTGTGTGAGTGTGTGTGAGTGTGTGTGTTCTAATACACATTTTAAAAAATGTTACTAGTCCCAGTTCCATGGCCAATCATTATAACTATCCCCTTGCATCTGTGCTTGAATTTCAGGCACCTGGCTCACTTTCTCATATGTTGGCAAAATAACAATTTAATTCAATCTCTAATTTCTTTTTTTTTTTAAGATTTTTTATTTATTTATTTGACAGAGAGACACAGCAAGAGAGGGAACACAAGCAGGGGGAGCGAGAGAGGGAGAAGCAGGCCTCCCACTGAGCAGGAAGCCCCATGTGGGACTCGATCCCAGGACCCTGGAATCATGACCTGAGCCAAAGGCAGCCGCCTAACGACTGAGCCACCCAGGAGCCCCTCAATCTCTAATTTCTTTTAGCTTGCGAACCTGTGCAGCTTTTTGTGAATAAGGAAAATGCTCATACCTATTTAAATGTATGAACAAAAAGCCAAA
This sequence comes from Phoca vitulina, assembly GCF_004348235.1. Lineage (NCBI taxonomy): Eukaryota > Metazoa > Chordata > Mammalia > Carnivora > Phocidae > Phoca > Phoca vitulina. The sequence continues at coordinate 35,917,132 of NW_022589717.1, forward strand.
CTGAGTTCTTAATGCCGCCAGAGAATCATACTATAATTATCTGATCCATTTATTTTCCTAATGTCCTACAGTATTATCTCAAACCTTATTTTGTCTCCTAAAACCTTCAATATTTCCTATCCCATCTACGTTCTTAGATAATAACCCTGCTTCTGAATTCACTGCAAAAATTGAGGCACACAAGAAAATATTTACAGTCTCCCCATGACATCTACTCATATATGAGCCTCTGCACACAAATGAGCAAATTTCTGCCTTTCATGAGAAATGAACTCTTTATTTACCTATTTAATGCCCATTGCTCAGTCTGTATGCTTGATCGCCTCTTCTCTTCCCTACCCAGATATTGCTCCAACATTACTCTCTTTTCTTCATCATTAAAATGTATCTCTCTAATCAATCATTTCAATCAACACTGAAACATATATATATGTATGTATACATATTAATTTCTATCTTTTTTTAAGACTTTATTTATTTGAGAGAGAGAATGAGATAGAGAGAGAGAGCATGAGAGGGGGAAGGGTCAGAGGGAGAAGCAGACTCCCTGCTGAGCAGGGAGCCTGATGCGGGACTCGATCTCAGGACTCCAGGATCATGACCTGAGACAAAGGCAGTCGCTTAACCAACTGAGCCACCCAGGTGCCCTTTAATTTCTATCTTAAATAAAACCTTTTGACCCTGCTTCTCTAATGCCCTTGGTCTTCTTTGCAGCAAAATTCTGTGTGAAATAGTTGTCTATGTTCACTACCTTCAAATAACTGTTTTACATTTTTTTTTGAGGTGAGCATTTACCCCAGCCATTTCACTAAAACTACTCTTCTTGCTAAGGTCAACCACGTACTTTATGTATTATACTCAACTGCAATGCCTATCCCTGCCATTTTGATACTCCTTTTTAACCGGTCCCTCGCTTAGCTTACACTCTTGGATTTCCTCCTGCCTCACTGATGGTTCTGTGTCAGTCCTCTTTGCATGCCTCCCTCTTCTTTTAGATGATCACCACTGGCCTATTTTAAGGATATCAGTTCTTGGCTCTCTTCTTCTGAAAAGCCACCCCCATAAAAATCTGATCTTATGCCATGCTCTTAACAATAAATACATAGGATCGCATTGTCAGCTCAGACTCCTATAATTCAGAAATATTACTCGGTATCAAAGATGACTAATGAATTTTGAGGCACAATCGAAGCACAGGAGAGGTCCAGGACTATCAACAGGGGTCTATAGTTTCTTTCATTCTGCCCTGGACCTGCTCTGAGTGCAGATTAGTGCAAGTGGTCTCTAAGTGATGTATGTGCTTCAGATCACTTACAAAGAAGGGATCATTTTGGTTGAGAAATTAGACCATTTTGTGCGCAGCTAATGTGCATAACATATTCCATAGGCCACTTACATAAATTCATAGATTATAGGTGTACTGTAAGCAATTCTAGATCAGATGCATTTTTTAAAAACCATTCCAAAGATAAAGAGTCTTCTGCTAGCAGATATTATTTGTTTCTTTAACAGGAAGCTCTCATTAGCATATTTATAAGGAGATTTGACCACATCATGTGCCTTCTTTATTTTTCTTGGTAAAGCAAAACTGAATGGAGAGCAGATTAGCTGTTTAACTATACACTTCCCTGCGTTGTATCACGTTTTTATCCTAATGACTCCCAATTTACATATCCAGCCAGACCCCTCTCTTGGATTGCATAATATTTTGTCCAAGGGCAGCCTCAATATCTCTACTAAGACGTTAAAGAAACATGTCCGACTGAACATGTCGAAAACTTAGCTCCTAATAAACCATTCCTTCTACAATCTCCCCCATGGTGATTGATGGTTATTCTTTGCTTCAAGTTCAGGAGTCATCAATTTAGGGCAGCTTGATCTAATTCAGCCCACTACAACCACCTATCTTTGTAAATAAAGTTTACTGAAACACAGCCACACCCTTTTGTTTATATATTGTCTCTGGCTGCTTTCTGGACGCAACAGCCACTTTGAAACGGTTTAACACCGAGCCTGGAAAGTTTAGAAGGTTTGCTTTACTGTGCTTTAGAGAAAAAGGCTGCCGCTAATAATTGTCCTTCCACCTAATCTCACTGTTAGGTTTTCATAGTAAAGTGTTTCTGTCTGCAAAAATGAACTGTGAATTTTACCTTCTTTTTAACTTCTTAGGAATAATCTTGTAAATTAAAATATTTCCCTTTTGGGGCACCTGGGTGACTCAGTTGGTTCAGCTCAGGTCTTGACCTCAGGATCAAGAGTTCAAGCCCTGCACTGGGCTTCTCGCTGAGTGTGGAGCCTACTTAAAAAATAAATAAATAAATTATTCCCCTATTTCTGATAGGTTTTTCTTTGGTACATTTAGTATTTCTAAGTATATTCCTTATTGCTCAAGTACGTGAATATTTTCAGCTAGTTACAATGTGTATAGCAAAAATATTTGGTGTTTTTTTAGTCCTGTGACATTTTTAATAATCGCTTTAAAGAGAAGTCTCTCTGTTTTTTTTTTTCTACTTACGCTTCAATTTAGTGTTTTGTGCCCTACCTTCCAGTTCATTACTTTTCCATTCATATCTGTCTAATTTGCTATAAAACCCATCAACTGAGTTCTTAATTTTGATTCTTATGTTTATGTGTGTGTATCGGCTTATTTTTCAAATATTTTATGCCTTTTTAAATGTAATTGTTTGTTTTCAGATGTCAAAGTGTTCAAATTTAACTGTTATAGCTTATAGTAACCATAATTTGAATTTGTAGCCTGTGTTTGATAATTCTAAATCGTCCATATAAGACTGTTTCAATTGTCTGTGGATTTTGCTCATTCTTTATCAATGTCTTGTTCCTTTGTGTGCTTGGTCATTTTTGACTCTATACTGGACCTTGTGTTGGAAAAAATATATATATTTCTAATAATACTTGCTTATTTAACTTTAGTGTGATTATATTTTCTTTAAAATATGATATGTTTTGGGGCACCTGGGTGGCTCAGTTGGTTAAGCGACTGCCTTCGGCTCAGGTCATGATCCTGGAGTCCCTGGATCGAGTCCCGCATCGGGCTCCCTGCTCGGCAGGGAGTCTGCTTCTCCCTCTGACCCTCCCCCATCTCATGTACTCACTCTCTCATTCTCTCTCTCTCAAATAAATAAATAAAATCTTTATAAAAAAAATAAATAAATAAAATAAAATAAAATATGATATGTTTTGCTTGTTTTTGTTGCAATCTCAGATCATATTAATCTCAATTCGGAATTTATTTTTAAGTTCAAGCCTTAGAAGGCCATGTGAGGGCACCTGGGTGGCTCAATTGGTTAAGCGTCTGCCTTCACCTCAGTTCATGAACCCAGGATCTTGGGATGGAGTCCTGCATTGCTTCAGGCTCCCTGCTCATCAGGGAGCCTGCTTCTCCCTCTCCCTCCTGCTCCTGCTCACTCTCACTCCTCTCTCTCTCTCTCTCTCTCAAATAAACAAATAAAATCTTGAAAAAAAAAACAAAAAAGAAGACCATGTGAAAACAGGCTATAATGCATGATAGGCTACTTTAGTCCATTTGAACCTTAACTTTGATGGCAAAGATCTTTGGGTCCTAGGTTAATATACTGGATGATTAATCAGAATCCCCAAATTTTTCAGACTATGGTCTTTTTTGAGGTCCTTAGACTAAACACACAGATCCTTTTTGAAGCTCTTTATTCCTTGATTATAAATGCCTTCAAAATAATAGGGCCTTGGTTATTGAGATTCCTTCCTTCCTTCCTTCCTTTCTTCCTTCCTTCCTTCCTTCTTTTCATTTTCCTTTCCTTTCTTCCTTTTTTTCCTTCTTTTATTTTTCTTGACTTTTGGCCCAGAAATTCCTCATTGTATTGTTAACTCTTTGATACTTTTAAGAAAGCTAAAAAATATAATTGCAGATGTTCTATTGTCTTCAGTGGAAACCTTAATGCACTTTAAGTTGTCTTATCCACCATTATAGAAAGCAAGGATTCCAAGTACCCTTCTGAGGACATGACTACTTCAAGAAAATGATATTCACAAATATCAGGGGTCAAATCCAAGCTGCATTAATAACAGCATGATCATAGGCAATTTTGTTGACCACCCCAAACCTTAGTTTCTATCTTTTTAGTATTTGGCAAATAACAGGGATTTTGCAGAGTTTATTATGAGAAATACAAACGATGTATATATAGTAACATACACATATGCCACATATGGGAGGTACCAAATAAATTACTCATTTATCTAGCAGGTGTTATTGTTTCCCTTGTTGCTAATTAAAATTGTAATTCAAACTAAATAAGTCAGTTATCATTGTCATGTACTATTTGAATATTTGTAGAAAGTGTCTACCAGGATCAAGAAAAGAGAATGAAAGAGAGAGAGAAACTCATGAATACATTGGTTATATAAATATTTTCTAGGAATCTTAAAGTGATCCTTTAGACTTAGACATTTGAGGAGTAATTTTCTTCTCATTTGGGTTTCTGATATTAAAAATCTAAAATGGAGATACAAAGTAGATAAAGAAGTTAAAATACAAGATTTATAAGAAAATATGGAAATTAAGACTTTAACCTGTTAATAGGAAATACCTGTTGCCCTAGTCATGAAGAGGTACAGTTCAGAGATTTACTCTTCACGTTCTCTGAGAACAAAATAAGAGGAAAAAATTTAAGATAAAGTGGAAGATCTTTGGATTGACTACAAAGAAATGTTTTCTGAATATAAGTGGTATTAAAAAATGTAAAAGCCATTTGAAGAAAGATGTGCTTGCTCTTTTCCTGTAGCCTTGAAATATGATGGATAGTCACATATTGAGGTAGTTTACCTCTTTTTTATTTATTTTTTTAAGATTTTATTTATGTATTTTACAGAGAGAGAGAGAACACAAGCAGGGGGAAGTGCAGGCAGAGGGAGAGGGAGAAGCAGACTCCCCACTGAGCAAGGATCTCGAAGTGGGACTTGAACCCAGGACCCTGGGATCATGACCTGACCCGAAGGCAGATGCTTAACCAACTGAGCCACCCAGGCACCCCAGTTTATAGCCTTTTTAGAAGGTTAAACAAACACACAGACAAGCGCAAAATATTAGATGACCTCCCCAGGGTTCACTTAATCTTTAATTTTATTTTTCTAGACCACAAAATTATAACTGTATTCTAAGAACAAAATGGCCATTTACCAACATATTGTAGGAGCCCCCTCACTCCCCCCCAAAAGCTACCTACTACATACAGTGATTTAAGTTTTATCTACAAATCTTGTAATGGATAAGTTTTGCACTATAGTATCCTAAAGAACTGGTTTTGATTCAGGACAATTTTAAGTAATAAAAATGTAGATATATTATTTAATTAAGCTACCAGAGCCTGTCTCTCTCATTTATAATATGGGAGTGATAGTTCATATAACCTAAAAATTTAGTAAATAAAATTAAAAAAAATCAAACTATCATTATGACTAATAATCAGTAGTTTCTTAAGAATATTAAGCTACTTCGATGGAATTTCTCAATGCAAAAACAAATAAAAGCAGGGAGTAAATTAAATAAGAATGGACAACCACATGGTAAAATTTAGCAAGAATCCCTCTGTTTTATTAAGTGATGGCTAAGGAGAAGTGATCAAATGTAAAGTTGAGTAATTAAAAAGCAGTTATCTAGTTATCTTCTTTTGTTACCATTTCATGTGACTATGATTTTTTACTTCCAATACTTGGCATTAGAAGCATTTTTATAAACTGTCTCAAATTCTCTTCCTCTTCCTCCACCTCTTTCTTCTCCTTTTTATTCTCCTCTTTCTCTCCTACCTATTTCTACTCTTTTTTCTTCCCTCTCACTCTCTCTCCTCTAGTTGTACTTGACTTTTTCCTTACCTCCAGTTGGTTTTGTAGCCTGGGGTACAAAATTAATCTCTCTCAGTTTTTTCATATTGTTATAAAGATTAAACTATTTACATACATTTAGAGCATTTAAGATAATGCCTTACGTATGTAAAACATATGTAATTGCTAATTACTTTCACAATTTGATCTTACCTTTTTTTTAAAAAGATTTTTATTTATTTATTGAGAGAGATAATGATAGAGAGAGAGCATGAGAGGGGGAGAGTCAGAGGGAGAAGCAGACTCCCCGCTGAGCAGGGAGTCCGATGCGGGACTCCATCCCGGGACTCCAGGATCATGACCTGAGCCGAAGGCAGTCGCTTAACCAACTGAGCCACCCAGGCGCCCTGATCTTACCTTTTAAAGAAAACTTAATGCTAGCTTAACCTAGTGTTCAATAACCTAGGATGTTGTTATAAGTCATAAATGAATTAATATTTTTGAAGCATTTAGAGCAATCCCTGGCATACAGTAAGCATTAGATGTGTTTATTTAAAAAACTAATATATTATCACAGTAATCATATTGTTATTAAAACTAATAACCGCATGCTGAATTACCAAAATCATTATAACTAATGTGGAATTTTTAAAAATGATTCTTTATTTCAATTTATATATAGCATACCTATTGTTGACAAGGTGCTGGTGACAGTAATCCTTAATATAACATTTCTGCAGGGAGATTCAGCAACAATACTACTACTAAATAAAAATCCTTGCATGAATAGTCTGCCATATACTTAAAAGAAACCCTATATACTTTATTCCATTTAATACTCATAACAGCTTTACGAGACAGGAACTATTTATTTTTCTTATTTTCAGTCTATGCATGATCTGGATTTTGCCCTTTATATAGAACAATGGCTCTGCCTAACTCCAGCTTAACAGGAGGAGACTAAGGTACAGAAAAACAAATAGCTCAACGTAGCAGAGCTGGTAATGGACAGAGCTGGGATTCAATATAGTTTTTCTTTTCCTAGCATCCAAACTATCACACACTACACTAGCATAAGTACAAAGCTACTAAAAAACCCACTTTGTTGTTGTTATTATGGTGTATATCCCCTAGACCATAGCAATGTCTGTGCTGTGGTTCCCAAACTGCGTGCTGAAGTGCCCAGGTGAACTCACCCAATTGCCACTGAGTATTTTAAAATTTTAAGGGAAAGATGGTAATACTCAGCTCAGCATCAGGTATCACTTGATACTTCATGGTTAAACATAATCCATACTGCATTCCTTTTAATGACACCATGTCTTTGCAAATCTAGGTTTTCAGCAATTGCTGTTATAAAAAACAAGTACTGTGTAAAAATTACTATGGAACAGAATTTGAAAATAGTGGTACTTGATCTGATTCCAAGATTTGAGAAGCTATGTAGTGCACAAAAGGTATACATATTCAATCATAAGAAATTGTGATTAGAGTGAAGTAAAAATATTCTTTTTATATTTTAATTTATCTATATTATTTTTCAGGTGATTATATGAATTTAGATTAACTATTTAAATTAAACTGATTGGTATTTCTCTTGAACTAGGGCCACCAAGAAAAAGGTCTTAATACACTAAGGGGTCTGTGAGCTGAGAAAGTTTGGGAACCTCTGTATTCAGAGAAAACATCATTCTACCCATTTCTGATATTTTCCCACCCAAACCACAGGGTACATCTTAAGATTTTTCTCATTAACTATCCTCTTAGCCTTCGGTTGCACTTCTTGAGCAGTATCCCAGTTAATGTGTCTAATGAAAAACTGTGAAACAACCACAATGAAAAAGTTCCTGGTCTTCACTCCCTAATGTCAATATTCCTTCTTCACCATTTGTGGGTTCTTTGAAGTTTCTGAAGTAAACTACAAAGACAGACTGGCACAACTCTCTACCAATAAGTAAGGGCATTCTATTTATTGCAAGCAGCATAAAAATGTTCATAGGTGGACAATGCAGCATTTCAAAATTATACATTTTGGACAAATACAATTTTATTTGATTAAAAAATGTCTTCAGTTTGCATTGATTTTAGTCTTCACAATTCATGTAGGCTACTTTGCAATGTGTTGTGATAAGAGGGAACAGAGTAAATGAGGCTTGTTCAAAGTAGATGGAACATCAGCCTGCCACCCTCATTTTGACATAGGGGTTCCCTTCTAACCTCCCTGTGTCCAATTCACAATTCTGCCATATCTGGAGCTCTGAAGGATCCTATGTTACAAAATACCTTGGTGGTATGGACTATTTATTCTATGTCCAAATACATACCTGAAACATTAGATCAAATATAGCAAATGGAAAAAAGGGAAATAATTCTAAAACAATGAGAGAGATATATAGCCTTCTTTTCTAGGAAAAGGTGCAATAATTTTAATGGCACAATGACAAATATCAGAAATATTTTCTAACCTTTGGACAAATCAAAAAACCTGGAATCCAAATATTTGATGTTTTATTAGGCTTCTAGAATACTCCCTAGGTTTTGATTGCAGCCGTCAAAATGACAATGAAGCTCAAAAGCAGTCCAGGGGTCCAGATAGGTAAGCAATGCTCATCTGACAGTCCTCTATTTGCCCTTTCTCTCTTCACAAAATCCATTTCTATTAAAGGTAAACTTGTCTCTCCTTCATGTAAGTAGCAAAGACCTCAAAGCAGTTTTGATTCGTTCAGCTTCTTAAAGCTATTCCAAAAATTCTTTGGACTAGAAAGTGTCTTTGCTTTATATAGGTAAAACTGAAAGCAGCTCTTTCATTTCTTTCTATTTTTCTCAGCAACAACGAATCAGACTACCCCAAATGATTAAGTCCTAAAAACAGGGGGAAAAATTGAAGATTTCAACTTATAATTCTTTACTGTCCCTGAACTCAACACAATATATCTTCAATATTTTAATGATTTTTTTTTTTTTTTAAGTAGGTTCCATGCCCAATGTGGAGCCCAACTTGGGGCTCAAACTCATGATCCTGAGATCAAGACCTGAGCGGAGATCAAGAGTCAGATGCCTAACTGACTAAGCCATCCAGGTACCCCTTAAATATCTTAACTCTATATATTTTTTTTGCTCCATCTCTAAATTCAAGCTATTTGACTTCCCTCCTCTGTTTAGCAAAGTATACAAGAAAGACAACTTTCTCAAATATATTGTAACATGTTTCTAGAGTTGGTCCTAAAGATAAGACTAAGTAAGAAGAATGCATGTAAAAAGCATAGAAAGTCTGTACATTTTGACTACCATCACCCAATTTGTCCACCCCACCGCCAACCCCAACTCTGGCAGCCATCAGTTACTTCTCTGTATCTATGGGTTTGGTTTGTTTGTTTTAGATGACTAGACTTACTGTGGTGGTCATATACAAGTATCAAATCATTGTGTTGCACACATGAAGCTAATATAATGTTATATGTCATTTATATCTCAATTAAAAAGTACATAGAAAACTATTTGAGGGGCGCCTGGGTGGCTCAGTCGTTAAGCGTCTGCCTTCCGCTCAGGTCATGATCCCAGGGTCCTGTGTCTCTCTCTGTCAAATAGATAAATAAATAAAATCTTTAAAAAAAGAAAAGAAAACTATTTGACACTAGTTGTAAGTCTTCTTCCCCATGAGAAGTAGTAGTTGATGGGGTTTAGGAAATTAAGACAGTTTCACAAGGATGATGACACAAACTATGGAAATTCTGTGGGGACCTGAATTTTTTCTAAGATTGAAGAAACATTTTTTGGAAGTAGTTCATTTCAGTAAGTCATCCTAGTATCTCATTGGCCTGATATGGCATACAGATATGGTACCCCTAAACTGTTATCACAAAATAAAAATAGAATTGGCTTAGAATAATAATTCTCTGGAAACTCATGTCCATCAGGAGATAGAGAAATGAAATCATAATTCTGTTAAGAAAGAAAGATAGAAACAGATATAGAGATTAGAAAGAGATGAGAGACAGAATATTAGTGAGGTAGTCAACCTCTAGATTATCTACTACATAACATATTTAAAATGTCTTCATTTGTATTTATCTTGTGTCCCTAGTAAGCTAAGGCTAAATAAAAGTGTGCACTGTATAGTCATAGCCTCCACTTTTTGTGAACAATGTACCCCATCTTTTATCAGAAAATTTTCTAGAGGCACCTGAGTGGCTCAGTTGGTTAAGTGTCTGACTTTTTTTTATTAAGATTTTATTTATTTATTTGACAGAGAGAGAGAGATAGCGAGAGAGCAGGAACACAAGCAGGGGGAGCGGGAGAGGGGAGGGGAGAAGCAGGCTTCCCACCGAGCAGGGAGCCTGATGCGGGGCTCCATCCCAGGACCCTGGGATCATGACCTGAGCCAAAGGCAGACGCTTAACGACTAAGCCACCCAGGCGCCCCAAGTGTCTTGACTCTTGATTTTGGCTCAGGTCATGATATCAAGCCCTGCACTGGGCTCCGTGCTGGGCATGGAGCCTGCTTAAGATTCTTTCTCTCCCTCTCCTTCTGCCCCTCCCACCCCTGTGCACAGGCATACTCTCTCTCTTTCTCTCTGAAAAAAAGAAAAAAAAAAGAGAAAACTTTCTAAAGAGAGTTTATGCATTCTTTTCAGTCTTGATTTCCTATTGTCTCTGAATATCTCTATCCTTAGGGGTCCCTAGACAATTTTTACCCCTGTGAAATGGAGATTCATGCTTTGTAAATTTTTTTAAGCTTATGACCCTCTCTTCAAGAAAAAGATTTTTATCCTGTGTTCACATTTGCCTTGGCTAATTTCCAACTTAGAGAATTCTTCACATCTCTGGTGCCTGGGTCAGGAGAATAGTTCTTTTGCCAAGAGCTCTTCTTGAGACTTGTCTTCCTTCACCTTTGGAATTTACCAGACCTCACACAACTTGTGCTACTTCAATAACAGCAGAACCATTCATTCCTGTCCTTTATTTTTATTCAACAGTAGGATATGCTACCTACGTTCCATCTCCCACTTTCTTTCTCCCATGTCTATAAGGAAAGCTTTTTAAGCTCTTAAAATGGTAACTGTTCTTAAGATTTCACCTTCTCTGTAGGCCTAAATCTGTGGGGTTTTTTTCATTTCTCTCTCTGCTTTCAGGCATAGATATTTGTTTTTTTAAACCTTTTCCATATATTTTGGGGGGGCATTCCTCACAGTAAAGCCTACAAATTCTACAAACTCTAGGTTTCATAAAAATATCCATTTTTTCAACAAATATTTTCTATCCTTTCAAGTCCACCCAAGAGGTATCATTTATCCATTTAATATCTATCTCCTACAGAGAATCAATCTTTTGTTATTCTGCTTTCCTTCCTCAAAGAGAGTTTCATCTTTGTTGAAACGTGCCTTATACTTCTAAATCCATAAATTTCCCTCAGGTACAGATATATTATCTGTTTTTCCTCTTATATCAAGTGTTTGGATTTGCATCTCTTCTAACTCCAGTCCTTTCCCAATATAGCTGACCTGATTTAGGGTAACCTTTATGTTTTCTCCTAATCAAGAAAGACAGGGACAAGTGGTTGTTGAGAAAACTTCAATAGCCTTTTTATTGACCATCTATAAGATGGAAGTCCATGTAGGAGTTTCCTTATGTGAGAAGTCTCTCAGGGAACAATTACAGTTTTATCGCTAAGAATTTTCCCCTTGCTAGCTTTTTAAACATCTTGAAACCCTTCCTTCCTCCTGTCCATACACTATTACATCTCTGAGGCTCCATCTTCCCCAGTTCCATACTGGGGAGCAATTAATTGTGAATATATTTCATTTACCCTTTCATACATGTTCACTTTATTTTTTAAGAACCTGGCTCTTCCCCTCAGCAAACCCTCACTTCCTACCATGAAATCTTTTTTTTTTTAGACCAATTGATTGATTTTTAACATAAAGTTAATATAATGTTAAAATATTTGAAGCATTCAGAAAATTGCATGAAATAATATGGCAACTACACATATATCTCCCCTCACATGTTAACATTATATCACATTTACTTCATAAAATTATTTTTAATGAATCATATTACTAATAACAGCTGAAGTCTCAACCCACTCAGTTTCTCGTACTCCCTAATAAAATCACTTGTGTGAAAGTGTTGAGTGGCATTCGTATATATATTTTTCTACATTTACTATGCATGTTTTGTGTCCATATACCCTATACATTCATGTTTCGGTTTCAAGTATTTTTTAAAATAGCTATTTTCACTAACTGTGTTTTTTGAGATTTATTCATGTTCATATTTGTTAAATAGTCTATTAATCTCAACTTTAAAATAATAGATATTTTTGTGGTGCCTGTCTGGCTAAGTTGGTAAAGCATCTGAGTCTTGATCCCAGAGTCATGAATTTGAGCCCCACTTTGGGTGTAAAGATTACTTAAAAAAAAGTGAAAAAAGAAAAAAATAAAATAATGTATATTCTATGAATAAATTTCTTTTTATCAACTTACCTCCTGAAGGAAATTTATGTTTTGTTTTTTTCACTTTTTTTCTATGAGAAACAACTTTACAGTGGACATAATTACACATTTCTGCTTAATACATACATAACCAGAAATAAAATTGAGTCTTAGTTTATCCATATCTTGCTAGATATTAAAGTTGGCATCAAAGAAGTATCAATTTATACTCCCACAATGTATAGCAATATAATTTTTCTATGTGGCCAACCTGTACTTTATCTTGTTAAAGTGTTTAATTTGTGAAAAACTGATGATGATGAAATTATATTTATTTCATTTGTTTTATTGAAATGCAGTTTATAGTCATGAAATCTTCCAGTTTTAAGTATATGATTAAGTGAAGTTTAACAATTGCATAAATGTAACAAATGTATCTACCACAAATTGTGCACTAAAAACACTATATAAAATATTTCCATCACCCAAAATATTCATTTGTGCCCCTTTCCAGTTAGTTCCCTTACCCCACACTAGCCATTGGCAAACGTTGGCAAGCTGAGTTGACCATGTTCAAGTTTTTTCGCTCAACATGCTTTTGTGAATAGATGAGTGGAGGGAGGCTCTTGTAATTGTACAATAATGGAGCTTCCTCTACATAGTACGAAAAATCAGGATCATGGAAGGACCATCCTTCTCTTTTTGATTTGCTCTCTAATAGTTTTTACTATGTAAGAATCTAGTTGCTGCTACGTAAATGTTATAGACTAAATATATTTGATTGAACTTACGAATTACAAAGGTCCTTTAAGAATGTGAACCACTTGATTTATTGATAAATGTGCTTGCTACCGATGTTGAAAAACCAAAGTGTGTTGTTCTGTGTGTTTGCTTTTATTCACCTCTCTTTCTCCCTTCAGTTCCAAGTTCCTGAGATGGGCTTTTTCATATTCTTGCAGAAAATCCTTCAAAGATAAGTTGTTCCATCGTCAAAGATATGTCCACCGTTCCTAACTGATTCTTACAAGGAAATGTCTCTGTATCTTGCATTTCACCAATTTTGAATTTATTCCCTGATTGTTTAATACTTTTGGCTATCTTGCTCAATATTATTTGCCTCCTGTATTTTGCACTTCAGTTTTCAGGTTTATTATTAAAGGAAATTTTTCACTTTCTCTCTTACCCATGTCTAGCAAGTTTGATTTTTCAGTGCAGATGTCAAAAAGACATGTATGAATTTGTTCTCTTGGTGTTATGCTGCTTATTGCATATCCAGTCAGTGGTCAGTTGGTAAGCTCTACCCATATTTTATTTTGTCACCTCCTTTTCCTTGTGTGTGCCATTAAAAGTATGAAGCTTTTTTATATAGGAGAGCAGCTGTAATTTATTAGTAAAGAAATACCATTGCATATAATAAACATTGTACTCCACTTCAGTCTCCTAAAAGAAATGGAGACATTTCAGTATCTTTTAGTATATTAGAATCAAATGTTTCCCCTTCTTTTTTTTTTTTTTTGCTTTTGGATATGAGATAACCAAGCCAATTGTTTCACTTCTTCAGAACCACAGTGTACTTTTGATCCACAGGCATATTTCTGTATTCTACAAAACTCTGATCACTGTGTAATTTCAGATTGATGTAAGCTTTGTAAATGGGGAAAAGAGGCAGAACTGAAATAGAACAAAGGCATTTACTTGTGGTCTCAGAATTGCAATTCGGAGAGAGCAGATTTGGGTAGCAACCCAAATTGTGTCCCACTAGGGAACAAAAGTCTGATGTTTTTAAAGGCAGAAGAAATGCTTGTATACATTGTTTCCAAAGAAATTTAATTGGTGGTGGTGGCAGAAAATTAATCTTGCCTAAACATAATCAGTTGCTAAGGCTATCACTAAGCAAAAGTACATTATCATAGCAAGAAAATTGCAGATGTTTGTTCAGTCTTTGAAATATTTGTGGTTTGGCCCTGTTCAAAAGTTCATGGTTCTATTCAGTGATAGTGTGCATAAGACCCACATCCTTAATGGCCTCGTGGCTCCGTTTTAAAACTCCTTGACATAAATGACTCTGCGTATTTCTTCTTTCAGCCTATTTCAGAAGATCCACAGGAACATACACCCCTTGCCTTTTTGAGAACGGGTGACTAGGAATTAAGTATTTTCATGAAATCAACCAAATGTCACATTTTATTTTTTTATTTTTTTATTTTTTTATATTTTATTTATTTATTTGACAGAGAGAGAGATAGCGAGAGCAGGAACACAAGCAGGGGGAGTGGGAGAGGGAGAAGCAGGCTTCCTGCCGGGCAGGGAGCCCGATGCGGGACTCGACCCCAGGACCCTGGGATCATGACCTGAGCCGAAGGCAGACGCTTAACGACTGAGCCACCCAGGCGCCCCTCAAATGTCACATTTTAAACAATACCACTAATATACAATTTCATATTCATGTAAATTTAACCACACAGCATCCTTCTCTAACCTCTAGTCATTTTATGAAAATTAAATTATATGCAGGTTTATTTCTTTTCTTTTGAGCAATTATAGACATTTCAAATGTGCATTGTGATCTCCATGCTTAAGTTTTTTTAAGGATAGTACAAGTGAGGACTGGCAAAATGTAAAGATGTTTTAGATTTACAGACCCTATTCAAAGAAAAGAAAAATTAATTTACAAATACTTTAAGTAAACTTGTGAAATAGACACCTGAATATTCCATGTTGTTACTAATAGAGAAAAATATATTGTCCTTTATTCTGTATGACATATTTGTGTCTTATTTGTTGCGTGCACACACACACACACACACACACACTACACATCACCTAAATCATGACTGTTAAATTTTAAAATTTTACAATTTGAAATCATGACTGTAAAATTTAACAATTTCTATGCCTCTGCCTCATTTGTTCCCATGATATCTTCACAACTGTGAATTCACTCAAACTACTGTCTTCTAAAACCCATGAAGGACCACAGAGATATAGTTGTAAATTAAAGAAATTTCCTTATTATTTAAATTATTTTTAGGTCATTCTTTGCAAGAATCCCAAATTAGGTGTTCTGAGAAATTGTTTATATCCTTTGATAACTATCTCTTCTGATCAATTTTTTTCATCATGATAGGCATCATACATGTCTCCTTTCTCCCTCTCTTTTACCAAAATACAAATTTTAGAAAAACATTAGTACATCCCTATGCTTTAATTCTTAAAGTTAACTACACACAAAGGATATGAAAGATAAAGATACTTCCTCTGAAGAGTCCTTAAATATAAAAGACATCATGTAATGTATGGTGATTAACATAACAATAAAAACACATAAAAGACATTAATTTAATTTTCTGTTATTCCATGTACTTATCTTTGCTATGCATCACATTTAATCGTGCACTAGGAATTGTACGTCCTTTGCAGTTATAGGATAAGTATAGTGGTATTATGAACAAGTATTTATAAACAAAAGAAAGAAGGATTAAATATGTGCTGACTAAAATGTATTTGACAGGAACCAACAGTTAAAGGAGCATACATATTAAGTATCTTTCTGTCTAAATTTTATACAAGTAAACAAAAGTGAGATTTAAATTCTATTGCATTGTATGATAAAACACCATGAATTATATGCTATGTTATATTATAACTTCAATGTTAATACCTAATTCATGTTAAATTCAGTTAGAAAAAGGCTTTATTCTTTTTTCCAGTCCTTATTAATTTGATTTTATTATTTGCTTAATTGAAAAGACTTCTAGTTTCAATACTATATTAAATATAAGTGTATAAGAAGAAATCATTATCTTTTTCTAGCCTTAGTAATATTTCATCACTATGTATGTTATTAACTGAGGTTTTATGTAGGTGTTCTTCTTGAGGTAGTGTTTCTATCTCAAATTTTGTAAGGATATTGATCATGAGAGGGTATTGAATATAGTCAAATATATTTTTCTTCATTTATTGAAACTAATAAATGAATACCCCCTTTTGTTGTATTAATGAAGGTATTAAATGGATTTAGTTGACCTATCTTCCTTTCCTGGGATACAATTCAATTTGTCATTTGTCAGAAATATAATGTAAGAATTCTATGTGTTCATATTTTTAAGACTTTTATATCTAAGTCCATGAAAGATGTTACTCTGGAATTAGTTTTCCTTAAAATTCTTGTCAAGCTTTGGTGTCAGTTTTGTATTAGACTCATGACATTATTTGGGAAGTGTCCTTCTGCCCAATTCCTCACTGTCTGTATAAAATTGAGCTCATCCATTCTTTAAATATTTGATAGACTGCACCAGTGAAAACATCTTGGTCTTAAGGCATTTTTGTGGGTATGTTTTTACTACAGATTTATTTTCTTAAACTCGATCTGGCTACTTAGAATTTCTGTTTATATCTGTGTCAATTTGGGTGTTATATTTTATTAAGAAATTTATCTATTTCATCTAAATTGTTGAATTAATTAGAATACAGTTGTTCACAATATTTCCTCATTATCTTTTAACATCTGTAGAATTTATGGTGATTTTTCTTCCTGATATTTTGTTTTTTTATTGTCTCTTTTGTTCTTGATTAGTCATACTTGGGGATTATCAAGTTAACTAATCTTTTATTTTTATTTATTTATTTATTTATCTATTTATTTAAGATTTTATTTATTTATTTGACAGAGAGAGACACAGCGAGAGAGGGGACACAAGCAGGGGGAGTGGGAGAGGGAGAAGCAGGCTTCCCGCAGAGCAGGGAGCCGGATGCGGGGCTTGATCCCAGGACCCTGGGATCATGACCTGAGCCGAACACAGCCGCTTAATGACTGAGCCACCCAGGCAACCCCAAGTTAACTAAACTTTTTTTTTTTTTGTAGTTTTTAATTTTATTATGTTATGTTAGTCACCATACAATACATCATTAGTTTTTGATGTAGTGATCCATGATCCATTGTTTTCGTATAACACCCAGTGCTCCATGTAGTACGTGCCCTCCTTAATACCCATCACCAGGCTATCCTATCCCCCCACCCTCCTCCCCTCTAAAACACTGTTTGTTTCTCAGGTCCATAGTCTCTCATGGTTCATCTCTCCCTCCAATTCTCCCTGTCCATTTTTCCCTTCCTTCTCCTAATGTCCTCCATGTTATTCCTTATGTTCCACAAATAAGTGAAACCATATGATAATTGAATTTCTCTGCTTGACTTATTTCACTTAGCATAATCTCCTCCAGTCCCATCCATGTTGATGTAAAAGTTGGGTATTCATCTTTTCTGATGGCTGAGTAATATTCCATTGTATATATGGACCACATCTTCTTTATCCATTCATCTGTTGAAGGGCATCTCGGCTCTTTCCATAGTTTGGTTATTGCGGACATTGCTGCTATGAACATTGGGGTGCATATGGCCCTTCTTTTCACTACATCTGTGTCTTTGGAGTAAATACCCAGTAGTGCAATTTCTGGGTCATAGGGTAGCTCTATTTTTTAATTTTTGAGGAACCTCCACACGGTTTTCCAAAGTGGCTGTACCAACTTGCATTCCCACCAACAGTGTAAGAGGGTTCCCCTTTCTCCACAACCTCTCCAACATTTGTTGTTTCTTTCCCTGTCCATTTTTGCCATTCTAACTGGTGTAAGGTGGTATCTCAATGTGGTTTTGATTTGGATTTCCCTGCTGGCTAATGATGATGAACATTTTTTCATGTGTCTGTTAGCCATTTGTATGTCTTCTTCAGGAAGTGTCTGTTCATCTCTTCTGCCCACTTTTTGACTTGATATGTTTTTTTGGGTGTTGAGTTTGAGAAGTTCTTTATAGATTTTGGATACCAGCCCTTTATCTGTAGTGTCATTTGCAAATATCTTCTCCCATTCTGTGGGTTGCCTCTTTGTTTTGTTGACTGTCTCCTTTGCTGTGCAGAAGCTTTTGATCTTGATGAAGTCCCAAAAGTTCATTTTTGCTTTTGTTTCACTAGCTTTTGGAGATGTATCTTGAAAGAAGTTGCTGTGGCCGATGTCAAAGAGGTTACTGCCTATGTTCTCCTCTAGGATTTTGATGGATTCCTGTCTCACATTGAGGTCTTTCATCCACTTTGAGTTTATCTTTGTGTATGGTGTTAGAGAATGGTCGAGTTTCATTCTTCTGCATGTGGCTGTCCAATTTTCCCAGCACCATTTATTGAAGAGACTGTCTTTTTTCCATTGCATGTTTTTTCCTGCTTTGTCAAAGATTATTTGACCGTAGAGTTGAGGGTCCATATCTGGGTTCTGTATTCTGTTCCATTGGTCTGTATGTCTGTTTTTGTGCCAGTACCATGCTGTCTTGGTGATCACTGCTTTGTAGTATAGCTTGAAATCAGGCAACGAGATGCCCCCAGCTTTGTTTTTCTTTTTCAACATTTCCTTGGCGATTCGGGGTCTTTTCTGATTCCATACAAATTTTAGGATTGTTTGTTCCGGCACTTTGAAAAATGTCATTGGAATTTTCATCGGGATGGCATTGAAGGTATAGATTGCTCTGGGTAGCATAGACATTTTAACAATGTTTATTCTTCCGATCCATGAGCATGGAATATTTTTCCATCTTTTTGTGTCTTCTTCAATTTCTTTCATGAGTGTTTTGTAGTTCCTAGAGTATAGATCCTTTACCTTTTTGGTTAGGTTTATTCCGAGGTATCTTATGGTTTTTGGTGCTATTGTAAATGGAATCGTTTCTTTAATTTCTCTTTCTACAGTTGCTTTGCTAGTGTATAAGAAAGCAACTAATTTCTGTGCATTGATTTTGTATCCTGCCACATTACTGAATTGCTGTATGAGTTCTAGTAATTTGGGGGTGGAGTCTTTTGGGTTTTCCACATAAAGTATCATGTCATCTGCAAAAAGAGAGAGTTTGACTTCTTCTTTGCCAATTTGAATACCTTTTATTTCTTTTTGTTGTCTGATTGCTGTTGCTAGGACTTCTAGTACTATGTTGAACAACAGCGGTGAGAGTGGGCACCCTTGACGTGTTCCTGATCTTAAGGGAAAGGCTCTCAGCTTTTCCCCATTGAGGATGATATTTGCTGTGGGTTTTTCATAGATGGATTTTATGAGCTTGAGGAATGTTCCCTCTATCCCTATACTCTGGAGAGTTTTAATCAGGAAAGCATGCTGTATTTTGTCAAATGCTTTTTCTGCATCAATTGAGAGGACCATATGGTTCTTCTCCCTCCTCTTATTAATGTGTTCTATCACATTGATTGATTTGCAAATGTAGAGCCACCCTTGCATCCCGGGGATAAATCCCATTTGGTCGTGGTGGATGATCCTTTTAATGTATTGTTGGATCCTATTAGCTAGGATTTTGGAATCCATATTCATCAGGGATATCGGTCTGAAATTCTCCTTTTTGATGGGGTCTTTGCCTGGTTTGGGGATTAAGGTAATGCTGGCCTCATAGAATGAGTTTGGAAGTTTTCCTTCTGTTTCTATTTTTTGAAACAACTTCAGTAGAATAGGTATTATTTCTTCTTTGAATGTTTGGTAGAATTCCCCAGGGAATCCATCAGGCACTGGACTCTTGTTTTTTGGGAGGTTTTTGATCACTGCTTCAATCTCGTTACTGGTTATTGGCCTATTCAGGTTGTCAATTTCTTCCTGTTTCAGTCTTGGCAGCTTATAGGTTTCCAGGAAGGCCTCCATTTCATCCAGATTGCTCAGTTTATTGGCATATAGTTGTTGATAATAATTTCTAATAATTGTTTCTATTTCCTTGGTGTTAGTCGTGATCTCTCCCCTTTCATTCATAATTTTATTAATTTGGGTCCTTTCTCTCTTCTTTTGGATAAGTCTGGCCAGTGGTTTATCAATCTTATTAATTCTTTCAAAGAACCAACTTCTAGTTTCATTGATCTGATCTACTGTGTTTCTGGTTTCTAATTCATTGATTTCTGCTCTAATTTTAATTATTTCTCTTCTAATGCATGGCTTAGGTGTCGTTTGTTGCTTTTTCTCTAGTTCTTTAAGGTGTAGAGTTAGTTGGTGAATTCAGGATTTTTCTATTTTTTTGAGTGAGGCTTGGATGGCTATATATTTCCCCCTTAGGACCGCCTTTGTGGTATCCCATAGGTTTTGGACCGATGTGTTTTCATTCTCATTGATTTCCATGAATTGTTTAAGTTCTTCTTTGATTTCTTGGTTGACCCAAACATTCTTGAGCAGAGTGGTCTTTAGCTTCCAAGTGTTTGAATTTCTGCCAAATTTTTTCTTGTGATTGAGTTCCAGTTTTAGAGCATTGTGGTCTGAGAATATGCAGGGAATAATCTCAATCTTTTGGTATCGGTTGAGACCTGATTTGTGACCCAGTATATGGTCTATTCTGGAGAAAGTTCCATGTGTGCTCGAGAAGAATGAGTATTCTGTTGTTTTAGGGTGGAATGTTCTGTAAATATCTATGAGGTCCATCTAGTCCAATGTATCATTCAAAGCTCTTGTTTCCTTGTTGATTTTTTCTGCTTAGATGATCTGTGCATTGCTGAGAGTGGAGTATTGAGGTCTCCTACAATTAACGTATTGTTATCAATATGACTCTTTATTTTGGTTAACAGTTGGCTTATGTAGATGGCTGCTCCCATGTTGGGGGCATAGATATTTACAATTGTTAGATCTTCGTGTTGGATAGACCCTTTAAGAATGATATAGTGTCCTTCTGTGTCTCTTATTACAGACTTTAGTTTAAAATCTAATTTGTCTGATATAAGAATTGCTACCCCAGCTTTCTTTTGAGGTCCGCTGGCATGGAAGATAGATCTCCATCCTCACTTTCAGTCTGGATGTATCTTTAGGTTCAAAATGAGTCTCTTGTAGACAGCATATGGATGGGTCCTGTCTTTTTATCCAATCTGCAACCCTGTGCCATTTTATGGGAGCGTTTAGGCCATTCACGTTGAGAGTGATTATTGAAAGATATGAATTAATTGTCATCATGTTGCCTGTGAAGACGTTGTTTTTATAGATTGTCCCTGTAAATTTCTGTTGTAGATCACTCTTGGGGTCTTTCTCCTTTTATAGAACCCCCCTTAATATTTCTTGCAGGGCCGGCTTAGTGGTCACATATTCTTTCAACTTCTGCCGGTCGTGGAAGCTCTGCATCTCTCCATCCATTCTAAATGAAAGCCTTGCCGGATAAAGTATTCTTGGCTGCATGTTCTTCTCATTTAGTACCCTGAATATGTCTTGCCAGGCCTTTCTGGCTTTCCAGGTCTCTGTGGATAGGTCTCATGTTATTCTGATGTTCCTCCCTCTGTACGTAAGGAATCTCTTCCCCCTGACTGCCCTTTAGATGGTTTCCTTGGTTCTAAGATTTGCAAGTTTTACTATTACATGCCAGGGTGTTGGCCTGTTTTCCTTGATCTTAGGAGGGGTCCTCTCTGCCTCTAGGACTCGAATGTTTGTTTCATTCCCCAGATTAGGGAAGTTCTCAGCTACGATTTGCTCAAATACATCTTCTAGCCCTCTCTCTCTCTCCACTCCCTCCGGGATTCCAATTATTCTGACATTGGAATGCCTCATGGTGTCACTTATTTCTCTGATTCTATTTTCATGGATTCTGAGTTGTTTTTCCCTGGCCTCCTCTTTTCCCTTTTTATCTATTATACTGTCTTCCAGATCGCTTATTCTCTCTTTTGTCTCAGTTACCCTAGCTGTTAGATTATCTAGATTGGATTGGATCTCATTGATAGCATTTTTAAGTTCTGCCAATTCACCTTTTATTTCTGCCCTTAGAGACTCTATGTTGCCATTAATTGATTTCTCCATTCTAGCCATTGTCTTCACAATTGCTAGCCTGAATTCCATCTCTGACATCTTGGTTATATCTGCACCCATTTGTAAATCTGCAGCATAAGTCATAATCTCTGAGTCTTTTCTGTTTTGGGGGCTCCTCCTCCTAGTCATTCTGTTGATGGGTGTTTGAAGGAATGTATAGAGTCCAAATTATTGACCAGAACCCAAGCAAGATGCACCTGTTTTCTTGGGACCTTAGGGTTGCTGGCCTCTTGTTTTCCCAGCCTGTCTTCTGCGGGAGGGGCCTGCCGTGCTGTTACTCAGGCAACCCTGTTTGGGCGGAGTTGCCCTGCGCCCCTGTGGTGGGGGATGGGCTCAGTGGGAATCAGTCTTTGGGGCTTTTGTTCTCTGGCGCCTTTCCCTGGCGACTTTCCGTGTCTCTTCCGCGAGTAAGAGCAGAAGAGAGCGTTTCCAACCCTCTGCCTCAGAGCAGAGAGATCACAGTCTGTTCTTCAGTGAGCTCTCCAGGCCACACCGTCTCCGTTTCTGTCCATGCTGCTATAAACTGCAGCGGCCTTGGTTGTGCGCCCCTCCGCAGCGCTCCCAGTTCTGCTTCCAGGCCGGGGCACGTCTCTGCCCTCTGTGCTTCTAAAACCGCCAGCCGCTCCCAGTTCGCGCGCGAAACTATGCCGCTTGGGGTTTCCACCCCCGGGGGTTGCAGTTCACCGGCGCGACCCCTGCGCACCGGGTTTCCCTCTCGGAGGCTGCAGTTCGCGTGCGTGTGAACGTCGCTCCGGTTTCTGTCCGGGGCTCTGCAGTTCATGTGCGCTCAACCCCGCAGGTCTGGTTTTCCACCCCGGGGGCTGCCCTAAAGTCCTTTCCCGACGCTACCGGTCTGCGAGTCTGTGCCCCCGTCCGCAGCGCGCGAGGCTGTCACTCACCGGCGGTGTAGGATCCCCAAGTCCAGGCTCCCTCCCGCTGCCGTTTATCCTCCGATATCTGCCCACGGAATCACGGCTCTCCGCTTTGTACCTCAAAACCAACTGCCTGCATGCGATATTCTGTTTGTAGAGATCCAGATCTTCTTACATCTCAGGCTGGTTTCATGGGTGCTCAGAGTGGTCTCGTAGATATCCAGCTCAATTCCGGGGACCAGTTGAAATAGGGTTCCCTACTCCTCCGCCATCTTTCCCCCCCTCCCCGTTAACTAACCTTTTAAAAGAATCTATACTATGACAGGGATTAGGATTACACCAGTATATATACCTGCCAAAAAACAGGTAACGTACAATTAAGATTTGTGCATTTTATTTAATGTAATTTTTACTTAAAAAACCTGTAAACAAATAGTGAACTCTATTTTAAAATATCTGTATCGAATTTAAGAACTGGACTTATACTAACAATTTGCTTTGAACTACAACACAAACCATATGCATTGATAGAAAATTTAGTAGACACACAGATACATGAAAAAGCAGATACAGAAACATGAGAAGGTAGATTCTAGATGGTAGATATGAGGGGTTTTACTGTAAAATCTTTTAAACGTTGCTTACACTTTTTCCCCCAAAATAAAACATTAGAAAACCAAAAACAAACAAACAAACAAACAAACAAACAGAGTAGAAATATGACCCGCTGAGAATAATTGAAGACAACTGAGTTTTGAAAGTTTGGCGCCAAATGAATAATAATTTTTGAGAAAAGGTAGTAGTAAAATCGACAACAGTTACAACCAGTTTAGTGGTTAGTTCTTTCTCCCCCCTCATTAATGCATTTATTTCCTTTCACCTAGAAGACTCATACTGCAACTACATTAGGCAGTTCTTTCACATTAAGTATAAAATTTTGCCCTTGGCAAATAAGGGTATGGATGACAGAAAGACTAATTTTGTTTTGGTGTCCCAAAACAGGGAATGGTTCATCACAAACACTCTCTGGTACCTGGTAATGAAAAATACACATTAATAATGGGAAGCTACAGAAAAAAGGTGACAATAAGCCTGGAATAATAAAGAAACACATGAAGCAAATAAAGGAACAAGTGATAGAAACACCCATCCATATCCTTTTTTTTTTTTTTTTTTTTTTTTTTAGAAAGAGGGAGAGGGATTGGAGACAGGCAGAGAGGGAGAGAATCTTTTATTATTCTTTAACATTTTATTTATTTATTTGAGAAAGAGAGAGAGAAAACATGAGCAAGGGGAGGGACAGAAGGAGAAGCAGAATCCCTGGCTGAGCAGGGAGCCCAAAGTGGGGCTCCATCCCAAATTCCTGGGATCATAACCTGAGCCGAAGGCAAATGCTTAACTGACTGAGCCACCCAGGCGCCCCTCACATCTTATTTATCCATTCATCTATTGACAGAAACTTAGGTTGTTTCCATATCTTAACAATTGTAAATAATGCTGCAATAGAAACAGGAGTGCAGATACCTTTTCCATATCCTGTTTTCATTTCCTTTAGATATGTACCCAGAAGTGGGATTACTGACAAATGGTAGTTCTCTTTTTAATTTTTTGAAGAAACTCCATGTTTCCACAGTGGCTGAACCAATATACATCCCCACCAGCAGTGCACAAGTTTTCCCTTTTCTCCACACCCTCACCAGCACTTGTTATCTCTTGTCTTCTTGATTAACTCCTTATCCAAGATATACTTTGTAAATATTTTCTCCCATACTGTAGGTTTTTTTATTCTGTTCATTGTTTCTTTTGTTGTGCAGACGCTATTTTGTTTAATATAGTCCCATTTGTTGATTTTTGCTTTTGTGGTTTGTGCTTTTGGTGTCATATCCAAAAAAGTCATTGTCAAGGCCAATGTGAAAGAGCTTCTTTCTTCTATTTCTTTTTCCCTAGGATTTTTTTTTTATACTATCATATTTTATGTTTAGGTCTGTAATCCATTTCAAGTTAATTTTTGTAAGTGGTATAAGATAGGGGTCTGATATATCTTTCTGCATGTGGTTATCCAGTTTTCCCAGCACCATTTATTGAAAAGACTATCTTTTCCCCATTGAATATTACTGGCTCCCTTGTCAAATGTTGGTTGACCAACTATGTGAGAAGTAAAATTATCATTATTTGCAAATGATATAATCTTTTATATAGACAATTTCAAAGAGTCAACCAAAAAAGTTGTTGGAACTGATCAATGAATTTAGTAAAGTTCCAGAATATAAAATCAACATAAAGGAATCAGTTGTGTTTCTATACACTAACAAAAAAAATCTGAAAAAGAAATAAAACTATTCCATTTAGAACAGCCTCAAAAATATTAAAATACTTAGGAATAAATTTAATGAAGGAAGTGAATGACGTTTACAATGTAAACTTATAGGACTTTGGTAAAAGAACATTTAAAAGACACAAACATGGAAAGATCATGGATCAGAAGAATTAATAGTGTTAACATGTCCATAACACCCAAAATGATCTATGGATTCAATGCAATTCTTATAAAAATTCCAATGGCATTTTACACAGAAATAGGAAAAAAAAAAAAAAAAAAACAATTCTAGAGTTTATATGGAACCACAGAAGACCCTGAATAGCCAAAGCAATCATGAGAAAGAAGAATAAAGATGAAGGCATCATATTTCCTAGTTTCAAAGTATACAAAGTTACAGCAATTAAGAGAGTATGGTGCTGGCATAAAAATAGACACACACAACAATGGAACAGAATAGAAAGCCCAGAAATAAACTCACACTACTTGATTTTTAAGACTAACTATGAAATGACAGTAATTGAGAAAATGGAGTATTTCTTATGACATACCAATCCTGGGATAAAATAAGAAGTTAAGAAATCAACCCATATAACAAGTGTCAACCAATTTGTTTACACTTATATCAATGTAATTCATTCCTCCTCCTCCAACTAAAATTGCCTAAAATTCGTTTACAGAGTAAATGCAAGATATAACAATACAAATATTCTATGAGGAAATGTAATAGAAAATTTGACAACTTTAGATTAGGCCAATAATTTTTAGATATGACACAAAAAACAGAAATCATAAATAAAAATTGATAAATTGTACTTTATCAAATTAAAACAATAGCTGCTCTTTGACATTCATTGTTATGAATTTTTTTTAAACTAGGATAAAGTGTTTGCAAAAGAGATACTTGATAAAGGACTTGGGTCCAGAATCTACAAAAAAAAAAAAAAATCATTACACAAAAATAATAATCAGCAAAATATTTGAATAGACACTTTACCAAAAAATATACACAGATTGCATGTAAAAATAAAAAAAAATGCTTAGCATCTTTATTCTTTAGGGAAATGCACATTTAAACCTCATGAAGATATGACCAAGCACTTAATAGGATGATTAAAATTTTAAAAAACTGATAACCAAGTACAGGTAAGGATGCAGAACAACTGGGACTCTCATGAATTGTTTGTGGGAATGCAAAATGGTACAACCACTTTGTATGGAAAACAATATGTAGTTACATATAAACTTAAACTTGTGCTTACAATCAAACCCAAGAATCTCATTACTAAGATTTCCCCAAGAGGAAGCAAAACAGTTATTCACATAAAGACCTAAATGCAAATGTCTATAGCAGCTTTATCCCATAATTACTGCAATCTAAAAACATCATAAATGTCCATAAACTTTTGAATGGATTAAAAATTTTGTATTTTCATATAATGGAACTACTCAATGATTTAAAAAATTACTAGTTAGATACACAACAAGATTAATCTCAAAAGCATTAGCAAGGTGAAAGAAACCGTCACTGAAACTACATACTATATGATTCCAAGTATATGATTTTACAGAATGGCACAACTATGAGGACAGAAATCAAGTTAGTAGTTGCTAAGGGTTAGGGGGTTGGTTAGACTCTTGCTACAAAGCGGCACAAGGAAACTTTTTAGGGTGATGAAATTATTCCATCTTGGCGGTGGTGGTGGTGACATAACTCTATACTTTTTCAAGACTTATTAACTATACCCTTAAAGGGTGACTAAAATCAGCAACAACAAAATTAAAGTTCTATTTCTTGCAAATTCAGGATTTTGATTCATATTCACTAAAAATAAAACCAAGTAAGATATCCTTCAACCAACATTAAATGTTTGATATCTTCAACATCTGATATCAGAAATCCAAAGGGACAAATTATATCAAAAAACTTGGCAAATTTTTAAGTATTTTTAAAATACTTAGAAATCAGCTTTTTGGGGGGTGCCTGCGTAGCCCAGTCGGTTGACCATCTGACTCTTGGTTTTGTCTCAGGTCATGATCTCATGGGTTGTGAGATCAAGCCCTGCCTCAGGCTCTGTGCTCAATGGGGAGTCTGCTTGAAGATTCTCTCCCTCTGCCCTGCCCCACACTGGCACATGCTCTCTCTCTCTAAAATCAATCAATCTATCTTCAAAAATCAGCATTTTTTCTCGTCTTCATATGATATCATCAAACCAACTTCAAATCTTCGTTTTCTATCATAAATGAATGATTTACATATCAAAGTATATAGAGTTTCAGTCAGTGAATAAATAATGCAAATTTAAGTTTATCCTTCCTTTTAACTCCCTCTAGACATATCAACCATCTATTTGTACAGATAAAGCCTTTTAACACTTGTGAGAAGCAATTTTAAGGCATTCGAACTATGTATCTTTAAAACTCTTATTAGAACTGAAAACAAAATTATAAAACACTATTCTGTAACAAGTTATAAAGTACTTACAAGATGATTTGGGGATGCATTTAAGTTATAAATATTTTATTAGCCAATCTATATTATCCCAAAAATAAGTACTATCATGCAATTGTTATACTTTAAAATGTAGATGTGATTTCAAAATATGTTACTTCAAAAATCATATCATCATGCTTAATACAACCAAGAATCTAAATATCAATCAAATTTCAAAAATATGGAATATATTTTGACACATTCTTAAACACAGATGTAGAGCAGTGGTATCAGTATTTCCAGCTTAAAGGTAGATTGTTTCTCTATAGAAAAACCTTGCCTATTTACACCAGTTATAGGTTTACATCTGAACATCTTGGACTATGTAAAATGTTTAGAACCTCCATAATATAGTTATATGATTATTGTTCTGTAAGCAAATCTCAATTCTGCTGATATAAAGGGCAATTTTCTTTTTAATATTTGAAACTGACACTCTTTCATGTAACTTAAGAAAAAATAACTTTATCAACAAATTTTCTGTATCTAATGTATATTTAATCTTAGAGTCTAAATGTTTGTTTAATGTTTATACTGGAAAATAAGTATTTGCATAAAATTTGTATTTTGTTTGCAACGTGGTAGGTTCTGAGCTAGAAATAAAATGATATTAATATCCAATTAATATGTTTGTTTCCAACTTTATTCATTCTAAATAGACTCTGAAGTGTCTTATAAAAATACTTAAACAAAAAAAATAAATTTAATTACACACATATATTGACAAAATATGTAATGTGCATTTCTTATGGTATTTAGTGCAATGTACAATAGATCAAGAGAGGGACTGAGAGTTACCAGCTGTGTTTTCGATCTTTCTATGTCTTTTTAAAAATCTTGATACCCCCTTTTTTATATTCTTTTTTTTATTATGTTATGTTAATCACCATATATTACATCATTAGTTTTTGATGTAGTGTTCCATGATTCATTGTTTGCGTATAACACCTAGTGCTCCATGCAGTTCGTGCCCTCTTTAATACCCATCACCAGGCTAACCCATCCCCCCACCCCCTCCCCTCTAGAACCCTCAGTTTGTTTCTTAGAGTCCATAGTCTCTCATGGTTCATCTCCCCCTCTGATTTCCCCCCCTTCATTTAGATACCCCTTTTGAGTAGCATTTCAGCATCCCAGAAGCATTCTGCTCATCATAGAATAGTTCTAAAATATGTTATATTTGGGGGCACCTGGGTGGCTTAGTCTGTTAAGCATCTGACTTTGGCTCAGGTCATGATCTCAGAGCCCTGGTATCAAACCCTGCTATGGGCTTCATGCTCAGCAAGGAGTCTGCTTGTCCCTCTTCCTCTCCCTCTGCCCCTCCCTCCGCTTGAGCTCACTCTCAAATAAATAAATAACATCTTTAAACAAAGAGAAAAACAAGCAAAAAAAAATGTTATATTTTAGGGGTGTTTGGGTAGTTCAGTCAATTAAGTGTCCAACTCTTGGTTTCAGCTCAGATCATGACCACACGGTCCTGAGATTGAGCTCTGTATTGGCAGAGAATCTGTTTCTCCTCTCTGTCTTCTTCTGCCCCTCCCCACACTGTGCACTCTCTCTCTCTCAAATAAATAAACTAAAATCTTTAAAAATAAATTAATAAATAAAACATGTTATGTTTTAGTCTAAATGTAGTCTCTATAGTCCAGAAAGAGTAAATTAGCCTTGTGGATCTTTTGGGATCCTATTCTCATGGTTTAGATTTCTAATTAAAATAGGTCTCAAATTCTCATAAAAACCTGTAAAGACACCAGGGAGGAAAGACAAACATCACTAACATTTGCAAAGATTGCCTACCAACTCCCAAATTGTTGATATAAATAAAGAATGGCAATTATTGAACGAATAAAGTGACTAGTCCTTGGCTTTCCTGACACCAGCCAATTTTCTATTTAGTTCATATATAGAAGGACAGCGTGTATACATAGCCGGCTCTTCTAATTTTTTTTTAAATTCAGTTCTTAGGGAAAACAAAATTGGCACGTAAGAATATTTTGTCAGTCTTTTTCTTTTCTTTTCTTTTTTCTTTTCTTTTCTTTTCTTTTCTTAAGATTTTATTTATTCATTTGACTCATTTGACACAGAGGGAGAGAGAGAGAACAAGCTGGAGGAGCAGCAGAGGGAGAGAGAGAAGCAGGCTCTCCACTGAGCAGGGAGCTCAATGTGGGACTCGATCTCAGGACCCTCGGATCATGACCTGAGCTGAAGGTAGATGCCCAATGGACTAAGCCACCCACGTGCCGCTGGCTTTTTTTTTTTTTTTTTGATTGCATACAGTAGAAAAATGCTCATATATTGAGACTCAGAAAAAAATACCACCCATATATAATTCTTGAATAATTATCTGTAGACACAATCCAGACAATAAGGAGATAAAATAAAGAAAGCAGTGGTATACTCTTATTTACAAATGCAAATAGCAAGGAAAGGAAATAAGTTATTGCTTTAGTCTGAAAAAGTTCTGCAGGAAACAGTGCATATT
The DNA here is from genome assembly GCF_004348235.1 of Phoca vitulina. Lineage (NCBI taxonomy): Eukaryota > Metazoa > Chordata > Mammalia > Carnivora > Phocidae > Phoca > Phoca vitulina. The sequence goes on from NW_022589717.1 coordinate 35,947,336, forward strand.
TTTATTGAGCTATTCTGCTATACCAAGTTCCCTCCAACCCTAAAGCTTTATCCTTCCTTCATGTTCTATGCTAGATCAAGGAAATGTCTTTGTTCCAGCTTGAAGAAAGAGGAGAGAAGGTTCAGTGGCTGTGTATTAGTTAGAGCTCTCCAGAGAAACAAATAGAATAGAGGATTATAGAAAGAAATTTATTATAAAGATTTGGTTCAAGTCATTATGGAGACTGGCAAGTTCAGGCAAGCAAGCTTGAGACCAGGAGCACTGATGATGCAATTCCAGTCCAAAGACCTTCAGACTTCATATGCTCAACCGACTCTCCGGGGTCTCGGGCTTGCTGGTCTTTGGCTCTATTCAGACCTTCAACTGATTGGACGAGGCCCAAACACATTATGGAGGTCAATCTGTTTACTCAAAGTTCACCACTTTAAATGTTAATCTCATTCAAAAAACACCATCCAAACTGACACATAGAATTAATCAAAACAGACAACAATTTCCTTTTGTGAAGTAAAGTAGAATTTGCTTTCTCTTCATATTCCATTGGTAAAAATTTAGTCAGATGTCCATGTCTCCTGAAAGATGGTGAGGGGGAATAAAAATATAGTCCCCAGGTTGGAATTTATGTGCCCTAGAAAAGGAAATAATAGTTTTGGGAAGACAACTATATGCAATCTGCTGCATATGCAGAAATTCATGGGAGTCATCTTTTCGTACCTCAAACACAACTTACTCCTTTCACTGGGCCCATTAAATTACATTACTCAGCAAAAGTCTGGGCTTCCTGTGTGATGCATTATTCTTTACACCAGATCCAGATTTGACTACTTATTGTCTTGAGACTACAGACTGAAAGACAAGGTATTTGCTCCTACCCCATCAAATATAAAATCATGGAGTCAGAGCAGAGTAACAGATACAAACCAATAAAAGTTTGACAAAAAGAAGAATTGAAATCACACAGCAGTTCCTAGTGTACAGCAATGATTAAATCCAGCTGGCAGGGTTTGAAAACCTCCTTGCCTTGGCAGCAGAGTGAATCCCTAGTGTATTAGGTTCCTATTGCTGTTGTAACAAATTTCCACAAACTTAGTTATCTTAAAACAAGACAAATTTATTATCTTACAGTTTGGGATATCAGAAGTTATTTTGGGCTAAAATCAAGGTGTCAGCAGGGCTGGTTTTTCTGGAGGCTTGAGAGGAGAATTATTCCCTTGCCTTTCCCAACTTCTAGAGGCTTCTAGAGATTCCTAGAGTCTTGGCTCCTGGAGAGCGCCATATAGCCCTTTTTCTTTCTGCTCCCATTATCACACACCCTATCACTGAGTCTGATCCTTCTCACTGCCTCTTATAAGGACATTGAACCCACCCAGATAATCTAGGATGAGCTTCTCTTCTCAAGATCCATCTGCAAGTCCCTTTTATGATGTAATTAACTAATTAACTAATTCATAGATTCTGGAGTTTTTAGGATGTGAACTTCTTTGCCAGTATTCTGCCTACTCCCCCTGACCCCCAAACACACATCTTAGTGTCTGCTCCCTGGGAGGAAACCCCAGAAGAAACCCATTGTTATCCATGACCTCTTAGAGGTTTTTCTTGATATTTTTTCTTTGGCGATAGTAGGCGCCAGAGAACTCTCCTTTAGGTTGAGGTCTTCACAGCCTATTAACTTCTGATGCATGTGTGAAAGCCTGAATCTTTTTACTCAGATCAAGCTTGTGGTCATTAACCACAAAATTCTATCTTAAAAAAGAAAAATCAGTAGGCTTCTGGTAGCATGCATTAGTAGGAAACATGCACAATGCTCTTTTTTTGGACAGAGTTCTTAAGCCTGCTTTATTAACTGCCTTAAACCTATAATTTTTTCCTTATTTTACTAGTAGTTACAATAAAACTATCTGAAATAACAGGCTTGAGTTAGATGGCAATACCTTTATTTAATATGATCTTTGTTGCAGGATTGGGACTCATTGTAAATGAGAGCTCCTGGTATGAGGCCTCTGAGAATGGCATGAGAAACAGTGTTATACTCGGTTCCCAATATTATTATTAATCTTTGGTAAATTACTCCAGAATTGTCAGAGAATAAGCTTTATTGTGTTAAGCAACCAAATATTTGGAAAATTATTATAGCAGAAATAGGAAACAAATACACCAAGGACTTGCTCCGCTGCCTGGTCAAAGAGGTTTTCCAATTCTGCCAGCTAATTTTATCACTGCTATGGACCGGGAACTACTGTGTGGGTTCAATTATCCCTTTTGCCAATTTTCCTGTTTGTTTTTGTTCTCCTCTTCTTTGTCTGTGATTTAATATTTGATGTGCTGGGAGCAAGTACCTTGTCTCTCTGTCTCCAGTCTTCATGTCATTCATTCCCAGCAAATAATAATCCAAATGTTGGCTGAGATCATTTTTTTCTTATAATACTTTGCTAAAAGCAGCTAGGAATACTTAATACACACTAACACTCTGGATCATTCCAGTAGCTTCCCAGAAAGCTTCCCAGAAAGCCTTGCAGTTACGGTGATGTTCTGTCAAGTTTACTATGATGACCCCTTACCAAACATTTTGCTGCAGTATAACAAGAAATACGAGAATTTACTTTTTTTCCTCGCCTCTCCTTGTTTGGTCACTAAACCAGTACCACATATTTTAGATTTTACATCTTAAACTTACACAATGTTTTATGCCAATTATATCTCGATAAAGTTGGGAAGAAATTGTTAATGGAATATTGTCTCAATAGTTGCTATAACGTTTAATTTTCACTATCAAGAAACTTGAATAAAAAGTGTGTTCCAAAGCTCATTTGGTTTGTCTTGAGTCATCTAGGTTTTAAAACTGGCAAAGTCTAGGAAATCACCCAGGAAAGAAAAACGTGCCCCTCTAAATTTCTTCCTTGAGCCGTGCTCATCAGTCGTGAGATTCTAGGTACCGCATCGTGTTCCAAGCTCATAGGGTAGCCAGGTCCAGCCTCATTCCTACAAAGAGCCTGGGGGCTAGGGGGGTGGGGGGCGGGCCGGAAAGGCAGCAATGACCAGAGTTGGGATTTTCTTTCTTATGTTTTCAATTGTTTTATAGAAGAGTTAATGTCACGTGAAAGCTCTTTAAAGCCCCGCTGATAAGACCGCTTTATTTTTACTAATGTGAGAGACTGTAGTACGGGGAAGTGTTTCTCTCCATCACAGTGAAGCGCATTCCCAGCGGCCTGGTTGTCAGCCTCGCGGAGCTTCAGCGGCCGCTGTCACATCATCTTCAGGACCGCACGAGCACCAGCCACAGCGGCAGCAGGGCGGGCTTGGCAGGCAGCTCTCAGCATCTGGGCTCACCGAAGTATTGGCTGGGGAGTTTGCTGGCCTTTAGAGGCCTGGAAGGTGAATGCATCAAAGAGAAGCAGAGTCAAAGCAGAAGCCCAGGTAAAAGGTGATGGCTCCGTGGGAGCTGACAGCTGTGTCCTGACCATAGAAACACAACCCCTGTGGATCTGAAGGAATAAATAGGACAGAGGCTTTGAAAGCCTCCTCTGGATAGAGACACATAACTTCTCTTAGTTACAGAAATTGTGACACTGCACTTATGTTCGGTTCCTAAAAACCCTGGGTCCCTTATACAATCTGTTTCAACTATGTCACAGAGTCGTTGTAAAGAGATATACAAAGTTAGGCACTACATGGATTTGAAACAGAAAACCGTCTACCAAATTACTTACACTTCTTTATTTAGATGTTACATGGGAATTATAGAGCATTACCTTAGTTGATTTCATACGTCAGTCCTGGAGGTAGAAAACAGGATACATTTCAGGAAAGTGTGTGTTCGTTTATGGAACTTATTTTCTTTTATCATAAAGTAGATAGAGCAGAGGAGACATTAGAAAATCCCAGACTTTATGAGTCTCTGAGCTGCAAAAGTGTTTTAAAAAACCAAGCTGTCTTATGTTTGATGTATTTTCCTTTGGGGCTTGAGTAATAAACATAGATATATGGAGGGAAGAATTTTATATCAAGTTTTAATGAAAGGTTAATCATTTCAGCATCAATAAGTTATTTACTGGGAAAGACATTCTAATTCATAACTGTAAGGTTTGATATGTGTTTCCATTTATTAAGATGTAAGGAGAGAAAAAATGAAAATAACCAAATTTAAAATATAGCTATTAACTGCTTGGCATTTCCTGATGCTAACAGATTCCTGTCAAAGTAGAAGCTGACTTCAGATGACCTTGGTTGAAGTTGACTAGTACCAAAATTCAATTAACTGCTGCATTTTGGTAGTAATGAACACACTTTTTGCAGGTTAGTAATATCCAGAGGAGACAAAGCCCAAAGGTACAAGTTGTTAAGTATGCCACAGAGATAGTAGAAGAATAAAATTATATGTAAGCAACTGGAAACTTTATGTAATAAATTATTTTTAATGTTATAATGATACAGACAAAAATCCCTCGGTTCTTTAAGGAAAACCTCAGAGCATCAAGTTGCTAAGGAAGGTTGTTAATAGTTTCTTTACAAATATGTAAGACTGTTTATGATACATTGGAAAACTGTCCACAATTATTCATGCTTCATTATGTCCATGCTCTTTGCAGAGTAGTTTTGCAGATGTTTCTTTAAGAGGTAGGGTCTCTTTCCTTACTCTTTGAATTTGAATTGGTACTGTGACTTACTTCAGCCAAGAGAGAGACAGAGTGAGGTTATATCACTCCTTAGCTTCAGACTCAAGAAGGCTTTCATGTCCCTGCTAGCTTTCTTGGACTCCTGCAGCCTCCATCTGAGTAAGACTAGAGCAGAGCCGGTCAGCGATTCACCTCAGCCAAGGCCCAACATACGTGAGAGTCCAGATAAACTCGGTAAAGCCAAACCTCATCAGTCTTTCCAGCTAACCGAGCCCCCCCCACCCCCACAACCAAAGTTGACTGCAGCAGGTACATAAGCAAGGCCATCCTCGACCTGTCAGGCCCACAGTGACTCAGTGACTCATGAGCTAATCAAATGTTTGTTGTTTTAAACCACTAAGTTTTACACTGGTGTGTAACATAGCAATAGATAACTAATACACTACTGATTGTGTGGTGTTGGGAAAATGTAACAAAAAATTCATTTGTTAAAACATAATTGTGTTTTATTTTTTTACTACTACTTTGTAAACATCCTCCAGTACTATCAATTGATCGATCGATCTATTGATCTTCTACAAACACATAGGTATAAGTACCTGTATTGTATATATACCTATATGTATGTATGTATATAAGTACTATGAAGAAATATAAAGCAGAGTAAGAAGACAGAGTGCTGAGTGAGAAGGGGTCCTATTTTAGATGCAGGGTGATGCTCTCAGGAGTTAGCAAATGTATAAATAGATTCCCTTTCACTAGATTTTCACCTCAGTTTTTGGTAAGGGGTATGATGGACCCAAGTGATGTTTATAACTGGTAGTAGGCAAGAGTGAATAGAGGCAGGAAACCAAACCTTCAGATTAAAACTTAGTGTGTGAAAGTTTGGAAAATTAGTCAGGTTGGGATAGTTAATTTATTTCACCTTCCTATCAGTTGAGGTGGAAAGAACATCACCTTTTGCTTCTCACTTTTCGTCACAATATAGATTAAAATCCAACTGGACCCTGTAGCTTGTAGCCGAGTGTCTCTTCTATATCCTCTTGACTACTGCTTGTTAGAACCTTATTATCACTAACATGAAGTATGGCAAAAACATGCTTTCGTGATTTTTCTAAACCAAACAAATCTCTTTCCTTTTAAGCCAAGTTTCATTCAGGAAGGACTTTCAGCCTCAACCAAATTGAAAAGTTTCATTTTTCATTTATGATCCTTCAAAGGTTGTTTTCTAGCATCTTATCAATATTCTTTCATGACCCCATTGCATTTCAGAATTGCTTTCCCCTGTCTGCCACTCCCCATTATTGCCCAGGGAACATACACCTTAGATGAAGCATACCATCCAAATATATTTTTCATCTTTTAATTTTTTAAAAAAAATCTGAGAACTAGTAAACTGCATAAATGTTTATGCTTCTTCTTTTCTCAAAGCTGAAGAATTCAAAGTCAAATATGTATTTAACTTTTAAAATTTCACACCCCAATATTTTTTCTTATTTGCCAAAACAAGATTACTAATACATATATGAAAAACTCATTAAAATAAATAGAAGCCAGAAAAGTAATCAAGTAAATAAACTTTCAAAATAAAAGGCAAGAAGTTATTTAAAAAATGTTGTAGTTGGTCAGAAATATCAATTTTGGTTGAGACCGACAAGCTAGTTTAATGAAGAAGCTCAAGGGACTCAGATAGATCTCTGTGTCTGGAAGAGTATGAAAATATTAAATAGAATATGCTGAGTATGGAGTGTATGGAAGTAATGAGCTTAGTACCGGAGGCTCTAAGAATTTAAGAGTCTGATAGAAGCAGTTAATGAGTGGTGAAAGGAAAGGACGCATAGGGTTTAAGCAGTAGTTTTGTGGATAATATCAAAGATTATAGAATCAGACTGCTGGGATTTGACTCCAAAGTCAGACACATTTACAAGGTGTGAGTTCCAAATGTGCCTCTCTTTTCTCATCTGGGAATAGGAATAGTTTTACTATTTTTCAGGGTTCTAAATATTAAGTGAGTTAATGTTTTTTTTTGTTTGTTTTTTCTTTAAGTATGTTATTGTCTAAAAATTCACCCCTCTGCTCAGGGCATTTGAATCCTCTGACCTGGAACATTCTTTCAACAGAACCCCTGGTTTATCCTATCATTTCATTTGTGTCTTCAAATGCGAAATCCTGAGAGCATCCCAGCATCACCCTGCGGCTAAAATAGGACCCCTTCTTACTCAGCACTCCCTGTCTTCTTACTCTGCTTTCTGTTTCTTCACAGTACTTATCAGTAATCTGAGATCAAGTCTACATTTAGATGTTTGTTCTCTCTATTCCTACTAGAATATAATAAGGTACATAACAGTAGATATTTTACCTTTTATTGTTTTTTCTCACTGATTTAAATTCCTCTACCTAGAAACTATTTGACTTATAGATCTTTCTCACTAAATATTTTCCAGTACATTTGAGTAAATGAGTAAATGATTTTTATTTTATTTTTTATTCAAATATAATTAACATACAGTGTGATATTTGTTGCAGGTGTACAATAGAGTGATTCAACAATTCTATACATTACTCAGTGCACATTATGACAAGAGTACTCTTAATCCCATTCACCTGTTCACCCATCCCCCCCACCCAGCTTCCCTTTGGCATCCACCAATTTCTTCTCTATTTCTCTATATTTAAGAACTTTTTTGCGTGTTCATGTCTTTTTGTTTGTTTGTTTGTTTGCTTATATATTGGACATCTATTGTCATCTGTCTTTTTAAAATCTAATCTTGAGAGAAGGAGCAGAAATGTTTTTAAGAATATGTCTTACTCAGAAAAACAGAGAATTCCTCCTTTACTACCCTACATCAAAAAACTTTGAGTAACAAGTCAGAGTAGAATATGCTGGAAGAAGAACAGGAAGAGGGCAAGAATGTTGAAAAAGGCCTCCTCTAGGCACCACAAGAACTGAAAACCTAATGCTGAGGGTGTTGCAGCCACAAATATAAGAAGAAATGTAGCTGGAAGTAGGGAGTGGATGTAAAAGAAATAAGTTCGAGAAGACTCATGAAAACCAATAGCACATGTAATAAGATAAGTGAGAGCTGAATATGTACACCCACACACACAGCCACCCCTCCCCCCACACACACACATACACACAGTGATCTATATCTATAGATACAAGTAGAAAAATAAGCAGAACATTTTCTTTTTTTTTTTCCCCTACCTGGGGGAAATACATTTTGGGAATTGGAATATGTTTTGTATTCAGAGAATAACTTTTTTTTATGACCCTGACTCTTCCATCAGAACAGGTTTGTTACGTTAGCTTAGTGTGTATATGAAGCATGTGAAAAATACTCCCTTGTCCTTTCAGGGACTAAAGTTTGAGTGGCTGCAATGAAGAGGAAGCATCAATCTACACAGCATTTAATATTGACCCAAGGTACAAGCAGTTCCCATTGGCTGCGGCATGATTTAAATTAAGGGCAAGATTTGGTCAAGTTTATCTCCTTGCCTGGCAAGCCCATCAACTCTCTGGCAGTCACATAGTGAACAGTTCCTTCTTCCTTTCGCGCCTTCAGGCCTCCCTCATTTCTCGGATTTGAGCAGTAGATATAAGTAATCAAAACAAAAACTTCGTAATGAAAAATAAAATATATTATCCATCAAAAGACTAAAATAAATTTAAAAGATAATTTAAAAAAGCATAAATGACACGTTAAATTCACTATCATCGAATGTTGATGGATCAGTTTTTCATTTTATCATAGCTTTTCTAAGGGTCACAATAACCCATTTTATTAAATGTTTATATGAAAACTAACTTTTGGAATTATAGTGTTTAATTTTGTGGATTTTAAGAAAATATTTTCAGATAAAGAGAGCTGGCTATAGTCTAATTTTTATTTGGCACTATACTGTAGATTTATAATAATTATGTGGATTATAATATTATATACATTTAAAATACAAAAACAATAACCAGTTTTTCAATATGAAATATAAATCTTCATTAATTTAGGAAAATAAAAGCCTTTTTCTGTAGCTATCAATATCAATATTTCAAAACTGAAAATCAGATTTACTTGTTATCCAAAAATTTTCATGACTTTAATCTCTTTTTTGGCATGCCAGGTAATGTAAAAATTTAAATAACTAAAAACTTGACAGGAATACATCTCTCTGAAATTTATGGGGCTTTTCTACCAATAGGGAAGAATATACAGTACAATGCAAGGAAACACTTTCTTCCTGTCTCATTTTCCTCTCAACAGAAACAGAAATTGTTGAAAAGATTCAGCAGAAATTCATTATTAACATTTTTTATTAAAATGGTTGCCCATATTATAACTTAATAATCTAATTAATAAATTTTGTATTACACTCAAATTGTCATAGACCATATGCTGCCTACTCCCTAGGTAAGACTAGAGATTGCAGATTATGGCAGGGAGACAATATAATCCTGCTTCCAAACCACAGCCCTTCTCAGACTGCAAGCTTGTGGGACCAAGAGATGGGCCACTGAGACCACAGAGGTAAACCAGAATTGTCTCTGGTAAGTTGGAACCTAGGTCACTCTAGTTATGTTTTTATCATTCCAGCTCAGGTGTTTGAGAACTTTGCTCTGCCTTAGGCACACACTTTGGGCCCCTCACCTACTAGTTGGGAAGCAGAGATAATGAATATAGTTATGGAGGCAGCGAGGCGAATGGTAGTGAGTTTTGAGTAAAAGTTATAAAGAACTGACAAAAACTAGGAACAAGAGACTCCGAATAAGGCTTTCTTTATAGACTTTACTGCCCTGGCATCTGAGATGAAAAATCTGAGGAAGGGAATGAGGCACTAGCAATTTACCTTACTATACTGTAGATTTTGAAGATTGATAGCATTTTGTTCTCCTTGTACAGCACATTCGATACATGGAAAGGGTATATGGCTTGCCTTAGTACACTAAGTTTATATCTGATTTATAAGCTGCATAGGGCTCTCCATCAACATAACAGAAAAGGTTTTAGTGTTTCTTAGAATGGCATTCTGACTTTTGTCTAAGAATGAAATGTGATTTAAAGTGTATCACCTTATTGATGGGGAAATCAAACCCCTCCCTCTGCCTATTTTACAACTTATTTCAAATAAGGCCCTCAATTTGGTTTGTGGCAAATATGATTTCTTCAAGTTTGACAGATTTATTTTGATCCTGACAATAGCATCACCAAATAATAGCTCTGTTCTAAAAGGGAAGCCGCTTACTTTTGCCTTTGAAGACTTAACAGCTTATCGAGGGGATAATGTTGCAACTACTAAAATGTCCACTGTTGCATAAAGGAGGGAGCTCCCACTTAAGATTTCAGTTAACACCTAAATAGCCTAGCAAAAATAGAAATACTTAAGTATGGCAGTCTGCCTGATATTAGGTTCAAAAGGGGGAAACTTACATAATTTAATAAAAATTACTCAGTATTTTCATGAATTTGACATAAAGTTACATTCTATTATAGTGTTCTAAGTAAATGCTTCTTATGACTGGCCAGTTTCAAATCTCCTGTCTAAATAAATAAGTAAATACATTTTGAAAGAAAGAAAGAGGGTGGGGAAGGGAGAAAGGATGGAAGGAAGGAAGGAGGAAAAGAAGGAAAAAAGGAAGGAAGGAAGGAAGGAGGGAAGAAATCTTAAAGGAGACTTAAAACTCTTAAAGAAATGTTATATAATTTCATTTTCTTAAATTTTTAAAAACAGATTTTGTTGATGGGCGCCTGGGTGGCTCAATCATTTAAACGTCTGACTCTTGATGTAGTCTCAGGTCATGATCTCAGGGTCGTGAAATGGAGCCCCACATCAGGCTCCATGCTTAGCATGGAGTCTATTTGAGATTCTCTCTCTCCCCCTTCCTCTGCCCCTCCCCCTGCTCATGAGTGCTCTAAATAAATAAATAAATAAATAAATAAAAATTATAAAAATACATTTTTTGTTGAAATATATTCATGGAAATTCTAAATATATTTTGAGCAGTATTATATAGATCTAGAAGCTGAAAAGAGGTTGGGTGGCTAAAGGATATTAGCTTTGATACATGGCCACAACATCCACCAGATTTTATAGCCCAAATAGAAAATTTACAGAATATATAATGATTTAAAATTTCCTTTAAATAAATATAAAGAAGTCTATTTTATCTAATATATAATCCATTACCTGGTAGGGAAAAGGTTTAGCTAAGGGTACAAAAGTATGTGTAGATGAAAGGTTTATCATTTGATGGACATATGCCTAACTATTCCAAATATCTAAACAAATAAATAAAAAATTAATTAATTAAATACCATAGTATCAAGGAAACCATAAAATACCTAGACATAAATGTAATCAAGTAGTTGCAATATCCCTAATTGAAAATAACAAAGCATTGATAAGATAGTTTAAAAAAGACTTAATAATATGGAAAGCTATACATTGTTTAGTGATTTGGATAACTCAATATTTTATTTTATTTATTTATTTATTTATTTATTTATTTTAATTTTATTTTATTATTTTATGTTAGTCACCATACTAGTCATCATTTGTTTTTGATGTAGTGTTCCATGATTCATTGTTTTCGTAAAACACCCAGTGCTCCATGCATTATGTGCCCTCTTTAATATCCATCACCGGGCTCATCCACCCCCTACGCCCCTCCCCTCTAAAACCCTCAGTTTGTTTCTCAGAGTCCATAGTCTCTCATTGTTCATCTCCCCCTCTGATTCCCCCCTTCATTTTTCCCTTCCTTCTCCTAATGTCCTCCATGCTATTCCTTATGTTCCACACATAAGTGAAACCATATGATAATTGACTTTCTTTGCTTGACTTATTTCACTTAGCATAATCTCTTCCAGTCCCATCTATGTTGATGTAAAAGTTGGGTATTCATCCTTTCTGATGGCTGAGTAATATTCCATTGTATATATGGACCACATCTTCTTTATCCATTCGTCTGTTGAAGGGCATCTTGGCTCTTTCCACCGTTTGGCTATTGCAGACATTGCTGCTATGAACATTGGGGTGCATATGGCCCTTCTTTTCATTACATCTGTGTCTTTGGGGTAAGTACCCAGTAGTGCAATTGCTGGGTCATAGGGTAGCTCTATTTTTAACTTTTTGAGGAACCTCCACACGGTTTTCCAAAGTGGCTGTACCAACTTGCATTCCCACGAACAGTATAAGAGGTTTTCCCTCTCTCCACAACCTCTCCAACATTTGTTATTTCTTACCTTGTCAATTTTTGCCATTCTAACTGGTGTAAGGTAGCATCTCAATGTGGTTTTGATTTGAATTTCCCTGCTGATTAATGATAATGAACATCTTTTCATGTGTCTGTTAGCCATTTGTATGTCTTCTTTTGAAAAGTGTCTGTTCATGTCTTCTGCCCATTTTTTGACTTGATTATTTGTTTTTTGGGTGTTGAGTTTGAGAAGTTCTTTATAGATCTTGGATACCAGCCCTTTATCTGTAGTGTCATTTGCAAATACCTTCTCCCATTCTGTGTGTTGCCTCTTTGTTTTGTTGACTGTTTCCTTTGCTGTGCAGAAGCTTTTTATCTTGATGAAGTCCCAAAGGTTCATTTTTGCTTTTGTTTCACTAGCCTTTGGAGATGTATCTTGAAAGAAGTTGCCGTGGCTGATGTCGAAGAGGTTACCGCCTATGTTCTCCCCTAAGATTTTGATGGACTCCTCTCACATTGAGGTCTTTCATCCATTTTGAGTTTATCTTTGTGTATGGTATTAGAGAATGGCCGAGTTTCATTCTTCTGTATATAGCTGTCCAATTTTCCCAGCACATTTATTGAAGAAACTGTCTTTTTTCCATTTCATATCTTTTCCTGCTTTGTCGAAGATTATTTGACCATAGAGTTGAGGGTCCATATCTGGGCTCTCTATTTTGTTCCATTGGTCTATATGCCTGTTTTTGTGCCAGTACCAAACTGTCTTGGTGATCATGGCTTTGTAATATAGCTTGAAATTAGACAATGTGATGGCCCCAGCTTTGTTTTCTTTTTTCAACATTTCCTTGGTGATTCGGGGTCTTTTCTGATTCTGTACAAATTTTAGGATTTTTTGTTCCAGGACTTTAAAAAATGTCATTGGAATTTTGATCGGGATGGCTTTGAAGGTATAGATTGCTCTGGGAAGCATAGACATTTTAACAATGTTTATGCTTCCTATCCATGAGCATGGAATGCTTTTCCATCTTTTTGTGTCTTTTTCAATTTCTTTCATGAGTGTTCTGTAGTTCCTAGAGTATAGATCCTTTACCTCTTTGGTTAGGTTTATTCCGAGGTATCTTATGGTTTTTGGTACTATTATAAATGGAATCGTTTTTCTAATTTCTCTTTCTACAGTTACATGTTAGTGTATTGGAAAGCAACTGATTTCTGTGCATTGATTTTGTACCCTGCCACATTACTGAATTGCTGGATGAGTTCTAGTAAATTTGGGAGTGGAGTCTTTTGGATTTTCCACATAAAGTATCATGTCATCTGTGAAGAGAAAGAGTTTGATTTCTTCTTTGCCAATTTAAATACCTTTTGTTGTTGTTGTTGTCTGATTGCTGTTGCTAGGACTTCTAGTACTGTGTTGAACAATAGTGGCGAGATTGGGCATCCTTATCATGTTCCTGAGGCTCTCAGCTTTTCCCTATTGAGGATGACATTCGCTGTGGGTTTTTCATAGATGAATTTTATGAACTTGAGGACTGTTCCCTCTATCCCTATACTCTGAAGAGTTTTAATCAGGAAAGCGTGCTGTATTTTGTCAAATGCTTTCTCTGCATCAATTGAGAGGACTGTATGGTTCTTCTCTTTCCTCTTATTAACGTGTTCTATCACACTGATTGATTTGCAAATGTAGAGCCACCCTTTCATCCCAGGGATAAATCCCACTTGGTCATGGTGGATGATCCTCTTAATGTATTGTTGGATCCTATTACCTAGGATTTTGTTGAGAATTTTGGCATCCATATTCATCAGGAGTATCAGTCTGAAATTCTCCTTTTTGATGGGGTCTTTGCCTGGTTTGGGGATTAAGGTAATGCTGGCCTCCTAGAATGAGTCTGGAAGCTTTCCTTCTATTTCTATTTTTTGAAACAGCTTCAGGAGAATAGGTATTATTTTTTCTTTGAATGTTTGCTAGAATTCCCCAGGGAATCCATCAGGCCCTGGACTCACTGTTTCAATCTCGTTACTGGCTATTGGCCTATTCAGGTTGTCAAATTCTTCCTGTTTCAGTTTTGGTAGTTTATAGGTTTCTAGGAAGGCATCCATTCCTTCCAGGTTGCTTAATTTATTGGCATATAGTTGTTGATAATAATTTCTAATAATTGTTTCTATTTCCTTGGTGTTAGTCATGATCTTTCCCTTTTCATTCAAAATTTTATTAATTTGGGTCCTTTCTCCTTTCTTTTGTATAAGTCTGGCCAGTGGTTTATCGATCTTATTAATTCTTTCAAAGAACCAGCTTCTAGTTTCTTGATCTGATCTACTGTGTTTCTGGTTTCTAATTCATTGATCTCTGCTCAGTCTTAATTATTTCTCTTCTAATGCATGGCTTAAGCATCGTTTGTTGTTTTTTCTCCAGTTCTTTAAGGTGTAAAGTTAGTTGGTGAATTCGGGATTCTTCTATTTTTTTGAGTGAGGCTTGGATGGCTATATATTTCCCCCTTAGGACTGCCTTTACAGTATCCTATAGGTTTTGGACTGATGTGTTTTCATTCTCATTGGTTTCCATGAATTGTTTAAGTTCTTCTTTGATTTCTTAGTTGACCCAAACATTCTTGAGCAGAGTGGTCTTTAGCTTCCAAGTATTTGAATTTCTTCCAAAATTTTTTTGTGATTGAGTTCCAGCTTTAAAGCATTATGGTCTGAGAATACGCAGGGAATAATCTTAATCTTTTGGTATCGGTTGAGACCTGATTTGTGACCCAGTATGTGGTCTATTCTGGAGAAAATTCCATGTGTGCTCGAGAAGAATGAGTATTCTGTTGTTTTAGGGTGGACTGTTCTGTATATATTTATGAGGTCCATCTGGTCCAGTGTGTCATTCAAAGCTCTTATTTCTTTGTTGATTTTCTGCTTCGATGATCTGTCTATTGCTGAGAGTGGAGTATTGAGGTCTCCTACAATTAACGTATTATTATCAATATGGCTCTTTGTTTTGGTTAACAGTTGGCTTATGTAATTGGCTGTTCCCATGTTGGGGACATAGATATTTACAATTGTTATCTAAATTCTTGTTGTTGGATAGACCCTTTAAGAATGATATAGTGTTGGGGTGCCTGGGTGGCTCAGTCATTAAGCGTCTGCCTTCGGCTCAGGTCATGATCCCAGGGTCCTGGGATTGAGTCCCACATCAGGCTCCCTGCTCAGTGGGGAATCTGCTTCTCCCTCTGCTTCTGCCTGTCTCCTGCTCATGCTCTCTCTCTCTAGTATGAATAAATAAAATCTTAAAAAAAAAAAAAAAGGACAAAGGCTAAAAATCATTGACCTAAGTATCATTCCCTGTAAGACTGAAAAAAAGAACATCAAATTAATGAATAGGGAAAAGAAAAAAGAAAATATATTTTAAAAATTGAAGTAATTTAGAAAAATATAAATATATAGGGGCACCTGGGTGGCTCAGTTGTTAAGCGTCTGCCTTCGGCTCAGGTTGTGATCCCAGGGTCCTGGGATGGAGCCCCGCATCGGGCTCCCTGCTCGGCGGGAAGCCTGCTTCTCCCTCTCCCACTCCCCCTGCTTGTGTTCCTTCTCTCGCTATGTCTCTGTCAAATAAATAAATAAAATCTTTAAAAAAAATAAAAAATAAAAAATAAAAAAATATATATAAAGAAAATTAAAATAACTGTTATAAATAAAACTCAGTAAAGAATTGGGGAGATTGGGGCACCTGGGTGGCTCAGTTCATTAAGCATCTGCCTTCGGCTCAGGTCATGATCCCAGGGTCCTGGGATCGAGCCCCACATTGGGCTCCCTGCTCGGTGGGAAGCCTGCCTCTCCCTCTCCCACTCCCCCTGCTTGTGTTCCCTCTCTCGCTGTCTCTCTCTCTGTCAAATAAATAAATAATATCTTAAAAAAAATAATTGGGGAGATTATTTAGGAATAAAAGAGAAGACTTTAACCTCCAATATCAGTAATGACAGAAAAGCATCACAATATGTTCTAAAAAGCATCTATGATGAAGATATTATAAAGAACATTATGTAATAAATTAGGAATAATGAAAAAATCATTATTTTTAGTACACAAGTACTAAAAACAGACATACAAAAATACAAACCATCCTACAACTTTATATGAAATAAATCTTAATTAAAAACTTTTTCACAAAGAAGATTCCAAGCTTATGTTTGTTCACTGCTCAGTTCTATCAAATACTTAAGGCCAAACTTATGACAACTATTCCAATAGAAAAAGATTGATTTTTCCCAATGTATTTTATCAATCCTCATAGTCTTGCTGCCAAATCCTGCAAGGGTATTACAGCAAAGGCAAATTTGTAGCAAATTCTTCATGAACATAGATGTAATAACCCCAAAAAGAGCATGAAGAAAGCAATTCTCTTCAAATAGAAGAAATATATTTACATCATATCATAAACAAATTGGGTTCATCCATGGACTACTAAATTCTTCTGGTATTTGAAAATGTATTTATATAATTTATCACATTAACAAAACAAATAAAATCCATAAACTATTCAAATATATACAGAAAGTCATTTGATAAATAAATGGGAACTTCCTTAATTTCTTTAATCTTCATAAAGAGCTATTACACATCACACTTGATGGTGAATTTTTTAAAGCTTTCTCTCAGAGATCATGAATAAGGCAAAGAGGCTCACTAGTAATTCTGCTATCAAATATTTTGTGTATTAGACATTCTCTTAAAGAAAGAAAAAGAAATAAATTATATATATATTAAAAAGGAAGTAAAGGGGGCGCCTGGGTGGCTCAGTCAGTTAAGTGGCTACCTTTGGCTCAGGTCATGATCCCAGGGTCCTTGGATTGAGCCCCACATCAGGCTCTCTGCTCAGCGGGGAGCCTGCTTCTCCCTCTCTCTCTGTCTGCTGTTCTGCCTACTTGTGCTCTCTCTCTCTCTGTCAAATAAATAAATAAAATCTTTAAAAAAAAAGAAGCAAAGAACTACATTATCAAATATTACAGTGACGTAAATATAAAATTCAGAATACCTATCAATAAATTAGAATGGTCAGGAATTTAGTTTGTCAGGTTTCTGCATCAATTTTTGTATGCAATCATTTATGAAGTGATATTTTAAAAGATACTTAGAAATGAATCTAACAAAAGATGCTTACAATTTTCTATATATTGAAATCTATAAAACTTTTCAGGGAATTTTTGTATACCTAAATAAATAATGAGAAATACCAGGGTTATACATGGAAAACTCAATGTTGTAAAAATACCAGTATTTCTATAAACTTATCTACAGATGCAATGCAATCACATCCAAATTTCCCATAGTTTTTATTTATTTATTCTTGATTGTGTTTGACAAGCTGATTTTACAACATGGATGAAAAGACAGAGTGCCCAGTATAGCTAAAACATTTTTGCAGAGAAAAATAATGTGGGAGGATGTACACTACTGTGTATCAAGACCCATAAAAACTAAATTTATTAAATGCTCTTTCTTATCATAAGGTAGGATAAAGAGGCTTATAGAACTGCATGTAGAACCTAGAATCTGTCCTATCCACATATGGAAAATTGATTTGTGATAAAGGTGGTATTGGCTAGCACCAGGGAAATAGTTTTTTTTTTTTAAATATATGTTTCTATATGATTACGTAACAATATTTTATTTTATTTTATTTTTTAATTTTTCTTCCTTTGCAAGAAGAGGGGTAGGGGAGAGGGAGAGAATCCCAAGCAGGCTCCACACCCAGTGCAATACAGGCCCGGTCCCATAACCCTGAGATCATGACCTGAGCCAAAACCAAGAGTCAGACACTTAACTGACTGAGGCACCCAGGCACCCCAATATTTTTTAAAAATAAAACTTGACCCCTACCTCACATTATACTTATAAATAAATTCCTGGTTAATGTAGATCTAAGTATGAAAGGCAAAATCATAAGATTTCTAGAAGATAACGTAGGAGAATATACTCATGTGTGAGGTAAGGAATGTTCTTCTACTAAAAAACTTAAAAATACATATTAATAGAGAAAAGATTGAAAAATAGGACTAAATTGAAATTATGAACTTTAGCATATTAAGAGAAATAGTTAAGAGAGTGAAAACTTGAATTACAAGCTACAAAATGGAGTAGGTATTTGAAACTGATATAATAAAGACAAACAAACTAAACCAGTATCCAGATTATTCATAAAACTCTACAAATAATTAAGAAAAATAGTCATGCCATTAGAAAATCGGGCTAAATTTGTGAATAGGAGCTTTAATAAAGATGATATCTAACTTCAGTAAAAATACAAAAAATCAACCAACTTGATTTGAACCAGGAAATTTTAACTTAAAAACTATGATGAAATACCACTGCATGTCCATCAGAATGGTGAGGATTAAATATTCTGAAAATAGTAAATTATAGAGCAGATATAGAGTAAGTAAACTTTCCTACACCGCTATTGGGAATACAAAATGCTATAATCTCTTTGAAATTCAGGCTGGTAGTTTCTACTGGATTTGAAGCTATAGCAATTTCAATTCCAGGATAATACTCAAAATAAATAAAATATATTCCAAGAATAAACAAGAATGTTCAAAGTATTAGCATTCATAATGAATAAAGCTAGAAACAAACCACATTTCTAGCAAAAGAATTACCAAACAAATGCAATATTTTGTAACATCAAATATTATTATATAGCATTGAAAATGAATGCACTCTAATTACATGCATAAACATGGGTGGGTTACAATTATAATGGTGAGTCAAAGAAGTTAAACCTAAAGGATACACTTGTGTATAATTAAATTTATTCAAGATAATATTAATGTATGGATTTATTTATATAAACACAGGAAAAAGAAAACTCTGAGAGATCAAAGTAGTGTTAATATTTAGCATGGAATGAGATTATGATAGGGAATGGGCAGGTGAGTTTCCTAGGTGGTGGTACAATTTTATTTCTTGATCTGGGTGGTGGTTATCCAGGTATTTCCTTTGCGATAATTGATTGAGCTGCATATTTATATGGGGGTTGGTACTTAATCTGGTTGTGTTTTATATTTCAAAAAGTTTAACAAATTCAGTAGTATACCAAAAACCCCAATAAAAACAGTGACAAACTTTCAAAATCAATTACAGTAATTCATAAGTGTAGTAGAACAGATTTGATGGTTTTAGTCAACAACTCAGAGTATTGTAACAATTAGAGGTTATAAATAAAATTGCAGGACATGGAAACCGGTTTAATAATCTTTTATTCATGATCACCCTATGTTACCCCATTGTGTTGGCATAGTACATCAAATTTTCTTAAGACTTTATTAAAATTAGTGTACCAAGAGGCGCCTGGGTACCTGAGTCAGTTAAGTGTCAGACTTAGTTTCAGCCCAGGTCATGATCTCATGAGTCACATCAAGCTCCCTTCTCAGCAAGGAGTCTGCTTGAGATCCTCTCTCCCTCTCCCTCTGCCCCTCCCACCGCTCGTGCCCAAGCATGTCCGCAATCACTCTGTCTCCAAAATAAATAAATAAATCCTTTTAAAAAATAGTGGACCAAATTTGAAATGTGGTAAAAAATTTCATGAAAATGATGAGAAAAAAATAATACACTGTGATACTGTGACTTAGTATAGGAAATATATATTTTGTCTGCTTCCTGTTTCTGTCACAGAGCTCCTAAAACCCTTGGAATTTCTTAAATGTTGGGGGGTCATCATTTTGTTATGTTAATGAAGTGATATGTGAACCCCACCTAGAGATATGCATTGGTTGCCAGGAAAATTAGCCATGTGATTAGAGGATTGGAACTTTGATTCCCACCCCAGATCTCTAGGAAGGAGAGAGGGCTTGAGGTTGAATCAATTGCCAATGGCCAATAATTTAATCAAGCACACTTATGCAATGAATCCTCCATAAAAACCCAAAAGGATGGAATCAGGGAGCTTTTGGGTTGGTGAACATATGGAGATGTTTGGACAGTAGTATGTCTGGAGAGGGCACTGAAGCTCTGCACCCTTTCCCCATGCCTTGCCCTAAGCATCACTTCTGTCTGGCTGCTCCTGAGTTATGTTTATATCCTTGTATAGTAAACTGGTAATCCAGAAAGTGAAATGTTTTTTCTGAGTTTAGTGACCCACTCTAGCAAATTAACCAAACCCAAGGAAGATGGGGCTTGTGGGAATGTTTGATATATCACTAATCAGAAAGAAGTACAGGTAACAACCTCAACAAACTTGTGACTGGCATTTGAAGTCCAAGGAGGAGGTCATGGGAACCTCCATTCTGTAGCCCATTAGTCAGAGGCACAGATAACAACCTGGGCTTGCAGCTGACATCTGACACAGGGGTTGGAGGGAAGCAAGGGCAGTCTTGCAGGACTGAGCCCTTAACCTGTGGAATCTGATGCCATCTCCAGATACATAGTGCCATAATTGAGTTGAATTCTTGTACACCCAGCTAGTGTCCAAAGAATTGCTTGTTGGCATGGGGAACACTTCTGATACTGGAATTGATAGCAGAACCTATTTATATGCTTAGAATATTATTTAAGGGGCGCCTGGGTGGCTCAGTCGTTAGGCGTCTGCCTTCGGCTCGGGTCATGATCCCAGGACTCTGGGATCGAGCCCCACATCAGGCTCCCTGCTCCGCGGGGAGCCTGCCTCTCCCTCTCCCACTCCCCCTGCTTGTGTTCCTGCTCTTGCTCTTTCTCTCTCTCTGTCAAGTAGATAAATAAAATCTTTAAAAAAAAAAGAATATTATTTAAAAAATAAACTCAGAAAAATATTATGAAAATTATTTTATCATTTAAATAAAAAAGTTATGAAAGGGAAATTTATGTATAGTTACGATTAAATGACAATAGCTTCTTATGTTTCATTAATAATAAGAAAAAAAAACCTTAAAAAATAAAGTAAAAGAAACTGAGCTTACATGATCTAACCTTTTACCATAATTAGCTACATTTTGGGAGAACAATGTTTCTTTTTTTTTATTCTTTTTTTTTAATTAACATATAATGTATTATTTGTTTCACAGATACAGGTCTGTGATTCATCAGTCTTACACAATTCACAGTGCTACCCACAACACATAACCTCCCCAATGTCCATCACCCAGCCACCCCATCCCTCTCCCCTCCCTTTACCCCAACAACCCTCAGTTTGTTTCCTGAGATTAAGAGTCTCTATGGTTTGTCTCCCTCTCTGGTTTCATCTTGTTTCATTTTTAGCTACCTTCCCCTGTGATCCTCTGTCTTGTTTCTCAAATTCCTCATATCAGTGAGATCATATAATAATTGTCTTTCTCTGATTGACTTATTTCGCTTAACATAATACCCTGTAGTTCCATCCACATCGTTGCAAATGGCAAGATTTCATTTTTTTGATGGCTGCATTTTTTTGATGGCCACATATATGTGTGTATATATATATATACACACACACATACATCTTCTTTATCCATTCATCTGTTAATGGACATCTAGGCTCTTTCCATAGTTTGGCTATTGTGGACATTGCTGCTATAAACATTGAGGTGCACATGAACCTTCGGATCACTACATTTGTATCTTTGGGGTAAATACCCAGTAGTGCAATTGCTGGGTCGTAGGGTAGCTCTATTTTTAACTTTTTGAGGAACCTCCATACTGTTTTCCAGCGTGGCTGCACCAGCTTTCATTCCCACCAGCAGTGTAAGAGGGTTCCCCTTTCTCTGCATCCTCGCCAACATGTGTCATTTCCTGACTTGTTAATTTTAGCCATTCTGACTGGTGTGAGGTGGTATCTCATTGAGGTTTTGATTTGGATTTCCCTGATGCCAAGTGATGTTGAGCACTATTTCATGTGTCTGTTGGCCATTTGGATGTCTTTGCAGAAATGTCTGTTCATGTCTTCTGCCCATTTCTTGATTGGATTGTTAGTTCTTTGGGTGTTGAGTTTGATAAGCCCTTTATAGATTTTGGATATTAGCCCTTTATCTGATATGTCATTTGCAAATATCTTCTCCCATTCTGTCGGTTGTCTTTTGGTTTTGTTGACTGTTTCTTTTGCTGTGCAAAAACTTTTTATCTTGATGAAGTCCCAATGGTTCATTTTTGCCTTTGCTTCCCTTGCCTTTGGCGATGTTTCTAGGAAGAAAGAGGTCGAAGAGGTTGCTGCCTGTGTTCTCCTCAAGGATTTTGATGGATTTCTGTCTCATATTTAGGTCTTTCATCCATTTTGTGTCTATTTTTGTGTGTGGTGTAAGGAAATGTTCCAGTTTCATTCTTCTGCTTGTAGCTGCCCAATTTTCCCAACACCATTTGTTGAAGAGACTGTCTTTTTTCCATTGGACATTCTTTCCTGCTTTGTCAAAGATTAGTTGACCATAGAGTGGAGGGTCCATTTCTGGGCTCTCTATTCTGTTCCATTGATCTGTGTGTCTGTTTTTGTGCCAGTGCCATACTGTCTTGATGATTACAGCTTTGTAATAGAGCTTGAAGTCTGGATTGTGATGAAATTGTGTGAAAAGCTTTGCTTTTCTTTTTCAACATTCCTCTGGCTATTCGAGATCTTTTCTGATTCCACACAAATTTTAAGATTATTTGTTCCATTCTTTGAAAAAAGTTGATGGTATCTTGGTAGGGATTGCATCAAATGTGTAGATTGCTCTAGATAGCATAGACATTTTCGCAATATTTATTTTTCCAGTCCATGAGCATGGAACGTCTTTCCATTTCTTTGTGTCTTTCTCAATTTGTTTTATGAGTATTCTATCATTTTCTGAGTACAGATTCTTTGCCTCTTTGGGAGAACAATGTTTTAATCATTTTCCTGTACAAGAGAAAAACTCCAAAATATACTGATTAATTTCTTATTTCTTAAATTTGCAAGCATCGCATGAAACACAACTCTGCTATTTATTTTTCAGCATATATAATTTTACTTTTCAAACATTTATTGTTTGCATTCTGGAAATTAGTGGCATAGAGTCACATAGGTCTTTAGACAATCTGTCAATCATCTTTGAAGATGTCATTTTTTATTTTATATTGAGATAATTATGTATAGTTTACTCATTTTCTTCTGTGAATTCTTTGTCAGCTTAAGTGTTAATATATATTGAAGTTTGGATATTTATCTGTTTAACTTGCCATGTTTAATATAGGAATGGAAGGATAATTACATGGACATTAATTTTAAACTGGAAAATTACAGTTGCATCTGTAGAAGAATAACATTTGGAAAGTTTCCATTGTTGACCTGTCCATTGCAATGGCTGTTTTGTCTTTTTGTTTCTCATTTGACTTATCATTTATTTGACTAAATCAAAAAATTTATTTGTTGTAGTTTTAGCTCAAAAAGGAAACTCTTCTTAGGACTTTTGCTTTGTCTAATAGTTCACAGACAGCAGCAATTTAAACGCATATATTTTACATGGCATGATTAACAATTTGTTCTTCATCTGGAAATAAGAATGCAGCTTAGCTATATAAATCTTTTCAGAGGTCTGTTGTGGTTGCAAATTCCCAAATGAGATTTATTGTAAAAAGTTTCTTCACATTTTAAAATGTAGCATGCCATGTATGTTAATGGTTATGATGAGATTAGAAGAATCCTATTTTTTAATAGCCAATTATGGATATATTGAGAAGGCATAAACATCCAGACCACAAATGGTCAGCCCTATTATGTCTTAAAATCCCATTATCCAAATGTTAATACAGTTGTTATTCATTATGCCAGTTGAACAAGATAGCTTCATGAACACAATCAAATCTGTTCACTACACAGCCTTGGCTTTAATATCGATACAGGCATCTGCTCCCAACAGGATGGCTGGGCTGAGACTGTATGGAAACACCACGGAGAAAGTAGCTGCCTTGTCACATGACTTGAAGCATTACTCTTGGCGTAGTTGGCGTGTGCCACTTTCAGTGTAATACAGAACATGGCAGTTACTCGTAACCAGTGGTCAAGGTGGTATACAGGGCTAAATGCCGGTGGGAGTCTTTGCTTAATAATAACTTTTTTTAAAAAAAGGAAAAAGTATTGCAAGACATTTGGAAGCATAGCTGCCTGTTAACAGCCATGGGATCCAGGATTATTCAGACTTGAGCTTGAAATTGACCTCAGCTTTTCATTAACTGTGTGAACTAGACAAAGTACCTAATCTCTGCCTCATTTTATTTTTCACTAAAATGAGAAATATAATCCTTCTCTTATGTGATTGTTTCAAGGATTAAAGAAAAAGGTAAATTAATTAAAATTAGTCTATGAAAGAGTTAACATATTAAGATTTTTCTATTTTTTTTGTTTGTTCAATGATTATAAAGTAAGCTTAATGAAGTAAACCATATAGAAGGAAAATTCATTCATTTCATTGAAAGTACTATGGAAATTTATTTTTTTGCTTGATGATAGTGAATAGTGTTAATTTTAGTTTACCTTCAGAAAAACTTGATTTTTAAAAATTTATTATTTAAGTATAGTTGACATACAATCTTTCATTAGTTTTGGGTGTACAACACAGTGATTCTACAATTATATATATTATAAAAATACTCATCATAATAAGTATAGTTACCATCTGTCACCGAAGTTATTACAGTATTCTTGACTATATTCCCTATGCTGTACTTTTCATCCCCATGACTTACTTGTTTTAGAACTGGAAGTTTGTATCTTTTAGTCCCCTTCACCTATTTGTTTTAATCAGCTAGCAATAATTCTTTTTTTTTTTTTTTTTTTTGAAGACTTTATTCATTTATTTGACACAGAGAGACACAGCGAGAGAGGGAACACAAGCAGGGGTAATGGGAGGGGGAGAAGCAGGCTCTCCACTGAGCCTGACACGGGGCTCGATCCAGGACCCCGGGATCATGACCTAACCCCAAGGCAGACGCCTGGCCAACCGAGCCACGCAGGCGCCCCCAACTAGCAATACTTCTTATTCCTGATTGTTTTCCATGTACACTATTTATCCTTCCTCTTTCCCACCCCAGACTTGTCTTCTCTTTGTGCTTAACCTAAATCAGTAAGATTACAAATACCAGTCACCTATACTAGGAACTTGGAGACACCTTCATGTATTTCAACACCTATATGTAGAATCAGTTTCTACAAACTTTTGTAATTTCCACTCACCATAGTTTTTTTTTAAACTATAAAAATATACTTTGAAAAAACACTCTACTGTTCTTATGAAGACCATCATGTATTTCTGCAATTGCTGCCTAGTTTATAATGCACCACTCTCCTTCCCTTCTAGTTTCATTCTGTTATTAAAAAGCTTCCCAGACTAGTATCCAAAATCTATAAAGAACTCATCAAACTCAACACCAAAAGAACAAAGAATCCAATCAAGAAATGGGCAGAAGACATGAACAGAGATTTTTCCAAAGAAGACATCCAAATGGCCAACAGACACATGAAAAAGTGTTCAATATCGCTCGGCATCAGGGAAATCCAAATCAAAACCTCAATGAGATACCACCTCACACCAGTCAGAATGGCTAAAATTAACAAGTCAGGAAATGACAGATGTTGGCGGGGATGCGGAGAAAGGGGAACCCTCCTACACTG